>NC_079204.1:19935341-20247615 GCF_026745355.1 Beta vulgaris subsp. vulgaris | reverse complement strand
AGAAATTTCATTAATTGAAGGCCAAACGGCATCTACAATAGATATTAAAGAAAAACAAGATACAATTAAACAAGAGTAAATCAAATTCGTCTTCGAAGAAACTATAATGAACCAAATCGAGCAATACAACGCAGCCCCCTTTTATTTGCTGAATCAAACAACTATTGATGAGGAAGTCTATTATTCTGACATAGTTTGGGAAGAGCATTCTTGATCGAACCATGTTAACCGCGTCCGAGATTCCAATACCTTCATGTTGAGTCTCGAACTTCAACCAATAAGAACAATTTCTCATACCTACAAATAAAAAAACTACACTCATAACTCCCATAGGGGAGAAGGAGATCTCCACAACAGAGACTAAAAACCCCATAATAGGGTTTGAAGAAATCTCATAAAGAGATACTAATTTATTCAACAAAACAAGAAAATGAAAACAAAACTGAAAATAAGAGCGCAAAAGGGGCTTACCATGGATGAAATCATCCATGGCAGCCCCTAACTGATGAAGAAGGGGTACAGGAGGCTAGGGTTTTAGAGAGAAAAAAGAGAGAGGGCTATGGTTTTTTTTTTCAATAGGGTAAATGAGAGAGTGTGCAAATAGTTAAAAGGTAAAATGAACAAAATAATAGTGGGTCGTATCCCAAAATAGAAGTGTAAAGAGTATCATGAGACAAATAAAAAAGAAAAGTGTAAAGAGTATTCTAGGACGAAAGGAGTATGTTATATTGTATTATATCAAGTTGATAGCAAAATTACAAAATGTCATGATATGAAACAAATTGTCTAATATCTGATATGAGAGCATAGTTTCTCCAAACTGCTTAACTTGGATGCATTTTTGGTTTATGTGAGGTTTCGATATGCCAAAGATTGTAGGCAATCTTAATATCCCTTAGCTAATTAATTTGGTGGTACAAACAAATTCAATTTATATTCTACTAGTATTGTTTGCACACGATGTGTGCGTGCGCGACATCGCGATGATATATGGTAGATGTTTCTTTTGTTTTGAAAATCTAGAAGTTACCTTACGTCTTTCACTAAATTAAATCTGACAGGTTTTTTTTAGGGAGAAAAAGCAAATAGTTACATATTTACATTAGAGTTTTTTTTAAAAAAAAAATTCTATGACTTTTTTGCCCTCATTAATTATTCTTAGAATCTCCAATATATAAAGGGTATTTAAGGGAATTTAAGTAGACACTAAGTGCTAAAGAGTTTCTATATGTAATAGAGATTCGTTAAAGCTATAATTTGATAAAACAACCCTTCAAATTTCATAATTTTCCAGTTTCATGAAGAGTAAGAATTTCTTGGTAATGAAGGTATAATTTGACAAAAGCAGCCTCTTTGTTCTTATAGGATAAGGAAATCTTTCTCCTTTGAAGTACAATATTCCCATATTCTGATGGAGCAGACACAACACACAGTATGAGGTGAAACCGTGAAAGATTAGATAACCTACACGTAAATGTCCTCCGTACTTCTCATTTGTACACCCATACAAATTCGATGTCATTTATACAGAATTCAGAGCACATGTTTTATATTCTTTATTATGCTTCCTTTCTTGTAAAAAGGAAGCTAGTTCACTAGTTGTCTTCATCTAGTGTTGACCTTTCACTTATTGTAGAGACATTTAATTCAATTTAATCAAGCCTTACTGTTGAGAGCCATCAAATTTCCGGCTCATAGTATCTTGCACTTTCTTTGTCACAAAGAATCTACATATAGCCATCAAATTTTCGGCTCATAGTATTTTGCACTTTCCTTGTCACAAAGAATCTACATATAGCCATCAACCAGCTGCCAGCCCATCCCAATATTCCCAAACTAACTTTTATCCACAATTCCACATGTATGTTCAAAGTTTAGGGCTGCAGGAGAGTGCATAATGAAGCACCAAAAGTACGTTCTTACTTGTTGACCAATATACGTAAGTTGGTACGTGAGGTGCCTCCCAATTCCCATTGGGCAAATTCGAGTGTAAGACAGAATTTGCATCCGTCAATTGATGAACTATTTCAGGGTTAAGCTTTTCATTTAAATTAGTTTCTACATAAATTAAATACAAGTTTTAAAATAAACTATCTTGTATCATGTTTATTTTACAAAACTATCTTATAAGTGGAAAAATTTCAAAAAGCACTACCAAATTTAGTATTTCCTAACCATGATTAACTATTCCTTCTAAATCCCTCCAATGTGAGATTATGAAAGTAACCTCCCTTAAATAACCCCAACCACCCTCTCTCTTCTCTATAACCTCATCTAGCGAATTCATTCTTCGCATACATTTACTCGTCTCCCCTTTGTTATGGAAACTCAGTGAAAAAAATTCACCGTCACTCGTCTCCCCTCTATCCTTTGGCTTCTCTTTTTTTAAAAGTGAAATTATGCTCCACGAATGGCACACACAAGGTACCTCATGGGTTGATTTATGGGAGGAGCTTGTCTTTGTTCAAACTCATAAACAACAAGAAAAGCATTAGCTAAGCATAAAAGAGACAAATTTGGTGCAATTAAGCTAGCAAACCACGTAACCCTAAATCGATTGTACGCAATTTAGCCCAAATTCTTTCCCAAAATCAAATACCCAATTCTTAAAATAAGATGAACCCTAAATTAGAATTATCTGATTGAGAGAAGAGAGCACGAGGTGGGAGGAAAACAATTAAGAGAGAAGGGTAATAAATTTATAGAGGGGAGGATCGTGTGAAAGAATAGGGAAGTCTCAAAAAATTGAAGAGATTCGGAGGAAATAGTTTACCATGGTTAGAAAATTCAAAATTTGATAGTGTTTTTTTTAACGTTTTCCTCTTATAAGTTACTTTTGTAAAATAAACGTAATATAAGGTAGTTTGGTTAAAAAATGCCTTTTAAAAGATAGTTTTTGACAATTTTAAATTATGATAGTTTACATTATATATTTTACTCCCTCCGTCTCCATAATAGAGTGTTTGTTTTTCATTTTTCACGAGAATCAAGAAAGTGGAACAATATCATAATTTGTATTTAATGTTTACTCGTATTAGGTGGCCAATGGTTTTTCTATTTTCTTTTAAACAAAAATACAAACAACATTAATTGAAACTTGTAATAAATTGTGCTCAATGTTTCAACCAATAAAGTGAAGATTAATAAACAAAAACAACCAACAGGATCATAACTAAGTAAATAACTAAAGTAAAAACATTTCAAATAGACACTATATTTTGAGTTCACCAAAAAAAAAAAAAAAAAAAAAAAAGACACTATATTTTGAGACATTCAAAATGGAACATAAGTACTATTTTGGAATGGAGGGAGTATTATATATTGATAAAAAGTATAAAACGTGACATTTTGATAATTCATAATAAAATAAATCGAACAAGATTGCATCCACCAATTTTCTTTTTCCTTACCTTTATAGGTATGTTTGATTTTTTTTTTTTGGATCCCATTTTGAGAATTCGTGGTAAGATGAATTTCCTTTGGGCTGCCATCGCACAGGACCACTCACAAACTTTGGTCTCCCATGTGGAAGATAGGAAGCTATATCATTAGACCCAAATGTTTGAAATATCAACTAACAAACAGTTGATAGTTGCTATAGAACGTAATCAAAAGTATAGTTAGGAGGATCCAGTTTTGCCTCATCAACTTAACGATCGGCATATTCAGATTAATATACTGTTAAACATGTTTCTCATTGTTAATACGTGTTGCTATAAAGATTCGAGAACAGATTTTGAGATATTTCAGTGCAGTCCATGTTTCACTTGTACTTGTACCATACTAAAAATCAGTTTATCAAGAATCATACAGTTAAGCAAAAGCGCCTTAATCTAATTGACCAAAAACATTTTTAAGGCCAAGTATTGATGATAACAAAAGAAAAGATAGAATATTGACTATTGAAGCATGTCAATGAGATATGACATATAAGAATAGCTGTATCAAGTTTCCTCATAAAGTACTGTGCAAAGCAATCTAGATAAGAAAACAAGAACAAAGAAATAGTATGAAAAAGTTGGAATCTAAGTCGACATATGCAACTGAATGTACAAGCCAAAGTCGTGATCTTCTTTCCCACGTCGAACTTAATGACACATAAGTGACTCAAAACTGATATTCCAGTTGTACTTGGAGTCTGGAGTACAACTGATTATATTCCTGTGACACTGGTATGTCCTTATCATCTGAGTTTTATGATAAGGGTTGATTGCCTTAAGATCCTCGTAAGATAATTGCCAATAAAATTGGCTATTGGCTTCTCGTAGGGCCGTTTTTCGGAAGCAAAGGCTATCTTGTCTCTGGAGTTCTGCTCATCAAAAGAATATGGTGCTTAAACAGCTAGCAGGGAAACTTTATACTTAATAAAGCTCAAAAGAATCAGTTCATATTTTCTTAACCAATTTCACCATAAGCATGAATATTAGCTACGTGTATAACATATGATCACGAAACTTCAGAACATTTTTAAGATATAAGCAAAATGTCAGATAATGAGATAAACCAAAGATTGTAGCTAGTATGCTTATATTGATGAATTTTACTGCATTATAAAGTCTGGTTAAACTCATGAAGCTTCATATCAGCTACGATATGAAAATAAAATTGATGAAATACCTTATTGGTGTTGCATCATTATATCAGCTAACCAACACAAAATTATGGAATGCCTTATCGATATTGCACCACGAAATGACTTCTAAGAGAAAAATGACTATAAACGAATCATAAAGGTCATATCTTCGAAGCACAAGAAGCACAGTAACTGCTTTTCGAAGTAACAAGTGCATGTGAAATCATTAGGAGGCATGCGACACCATCCAATAGTAGCATTTCTCAGTAATGGAGAATCTAGGAAGATCTTAGGGCTCTTGCAGAGGAAGTTTATATTAGATAATACATGAAATTTAGACACATGTTTTAACATCATGTACGTCCGTTGTACGGTCAATCAACATAACAATTTCTTTCAAAAATCGATATATGATGAGCATAATGGCACCTCATTATATTCTGTGTGCATGGTACTTTTGAGCATCAAGTTTTCATATCTACAATGAGACGCTCTTTCAATTCCTTCAGTACATAAAAAAAATAAAGATTCCTTCTAAACGTGTCCACATATTTGATCTTATTGCTTCTGTAGAACTCTAGAATAAAGAAGATACTCAACGGAAGGTAAAGACTTCCATGGTCATTGTCAACACTCTGCTGAGTGAAGATATTTTGGAATCAAAAGAATTCCATGAAGCATATATCATTCCTTGCACTACTTTTTAGTAAAGCATCAAAGAAGCAGTATTGTTCACTGACATACTATAAATAGATTGCATCATACCTCAGCTCTACTCACAGCAACAACGCAACACAACATTCAATACTCATCTGCCCTCTTCATTTCTGTATCTCGAAGTAGCTTCACATAATTAAAAAAAAATCCTCCACACCTCCCAAAAACTAAATTAGAAAAGAAAGCCAGCTAAGTTTACAGGCTAAGTAATGGATGTCGTCAACAGATTAGTGGAAGATAAGGCGTTGGTAATCTTCACCCGGAGTAGTTGCTGCATAAGCCACTCGGTATTGCAACTCATAAGCAGTTATGGAGCCAATGCAACAGTCTATGAGCTAGATGACATGTTGAATGGCCAAGAAGTAGATAAAACTCTTCAAAGACTAGGGCTTAGGCCGAGTGTTCCTGCTGTTTTTATAGGCCAAAAGCTAGTTGGTGGTGCTAAAGAGATTATTAGCCTACAGGTCCAAGGAAAACTTACGTCAATGCTAAAGGAGGCAGGAGCTATATGGGTTTAGTATATAATAAACAACTCACCTTTAGCAAGAAAATTATAAAATACTCCTATAATATAAGCTTTGATTTTCAGATTCTGTAACTAATTAAGAAGAATCTAGCTAATGTCTTCTTATTGATTTTCATCCATCCGTAAATTTTTCCTAGTAGGATGGCAGGGTATTACATTATGTAATGCCCCTAGTGTAGAGTCTGTGGACGGTAGTCTATAGGTTTAATATGTTGTGTTTTCAAAATTTGAAGGTAAAATGGAGTGTCGTTTCCACTAAACTAGTGTAAAAACCCCCCATATTGATGTATTATGATTTATGATATTCATACTGCCTCAGCTTATTACAAAGATATGTATTCGAGCACTTGTGTTATCAATAAGTTTCCAAAGTTTCTAAAATTATAAAATCATATTAATATTGAGCATAATTTCACAGTGCATTTGGATAAGTGATAACTGATAAGATAATCGATCATCGAAATAATCATCCATGAACATTCCAAAGTAACTATAACTATTGAAGACTGATAAAATGTGTTGAAGTTCAAAGTAACTAACACAATTAAAAACTAAGTTGTCATGTAGTAATGATGCTTTATAGCTTTAGCTAAGTATATAGGACATTTTTTTTTTTGAGGGGAATATAGGACATTTTAATTATACATGAAAAACAAATTGATATTCATTTAGGCATTTCATCGAACATGTAGTGTTCAACATGAAAAAACTACCACCCATTAAATTTAACTCTCATGTGAACATTATACATCATTTAAACGACCATATTCAGTACATTGTCACTCTGATCCATCAAACTCACAATTACAAATAAAGATACTTTAAGCAAAAATTCACATACTAATAATTCCAAAGATTTATAATTTAAGACAAAATAAATCCTAACCTTTCTTATTGAGGCGAATACTGCTTCGGCATGCCTCTAATGGTCATTAGTTCTTTTTTCTTTTCCAAACGATTATTAAGGCGCGCTTACCGTTAAACCCGCCTCCATATTTAGAGGCGGGCTTTTTAAAAATACAGAATTTGAGGCGTGCGTTTGCCTCCGTCCGTAAAATACAGTTCCTCATTCTGTTTTAGACTCGGATTTTAAAATGTTTGATCAAATATTCTCATTAATTAATATATATATATAAAATATATGTATATGAGATCGTATTAGATTTGTTTTAAATAGGGCCGTCACAGAAAATTAGCGGCACTATGCTAAATTAAATTATAAAAACTAATTTTTTTTTTTGGGTGAATAGGAAGGGATGGGAGAGTCATTAACGGTCTTTTTTGGAGAATAAAAGGAGAAGAAACATCAAATAGAAATTAGGAAAAATTGATTTAATCAGTCCCAATTATGGGCAGCCTAATAAAAACAGTCCCAACTTCAATTTATTATTTTTCAGTCCCAACTTTTAGGGGTAATTTACAATAACGGTCCAGGTTAACCAGTAACCGGCTTAAGAGGTCTATATTTTTTTAACAACTTTTACTTTTTTTTTTTTTACTGTTTTAATACCTCGTCTTTTTCTCTCCTTCCTCCCCTTCCCCCTCCCCTTCCCTGCTCTGCCACATATCTTCCCACCCCCATAACCCCACACAACCAGCACAACAGAAACACGGTGGCGGCAACACGCACGGAGCAGCAGCAGCGAGTAGGAACGCAAGACACCATAAAACGAGGTGAGGGAAGGACGAGGCAATGGATTTAGCACACCGAAGAGCCACGACTGGCGAAGACAAAACCGAACGGTGGCAGCAGCACCACTCACGACACCAACAACAAGTCGAACAAGAGGGAGAGAAAATAGGAGAAGCAACGTCAAACACCGAGAGCGGTGGCAGCATCAACACGCATCACCGACCACCGGATGAACAGTGGCGGAGCAAGTGGTCCGAGGCAACATCGACGGTAGGAGGAAACAGAGCAGCAAGGGGAAAAAGAGAGTGAAGAGGTTTGGGGGATTAGGGGTTTTGATTTTAATTGAGTGAGGAATTATACCTCAATTTGTATACCTTGGTGATCAATGGAGCCCAAGAAAATTTGTGGCTAAAGGAGGGGTATTAAAAAGGGTTAAGCAAAAGTGATTAGAAGGGGATGGGGCCCACTTCACATGGGGTAAAAGGAAGAGAGGAGAGAGGAATCAGGGACCCACGTGAGTTTGGAGGAAACCATTAGCAAACCATCAGAAATTCAAACTGCAAATCAGAGAATCAAAATAAAAATAAAATAAACTTCAAGTATAATACATCATCAAAAAATTAACAAAAACAATTTTTCATGCATTATAGCACCATCAAACACCAAACTTACAGGAAAAAAAACAAAAAATGGAGAATCTAAGGAATTAGGTGAGAGAAATGCAGATCGTCACCGATGATCGGAGTTACGGTCGGAGAAAACAGAAGCGAGACGAGAAGCATAGTAAAGTGATACATAACATCATGCAACGCCGCCGTATCTTTTGTCATCAACCTAAACTGCTTAGCTTTTACTTCAGTGCAAATTTCCGGGAGAAAACTCCGACCTATTCTCCAATTTCGCCATTTTCGTCTTTGAACAATAGAAATGAAGATGAAACAGAGAGTGGCGATTTGAGGAGAGAGAAAGTTGAATTGGGGCTGGAGACAATGAACAGTCGAAATGAAGAAAAAGGTTGAGATGAAAATGTGGGTGGGGGTTTAATTTCAGGAGAGAGAGAGTGGAGATTTAAGGAGAGAGAAAGTTGAGTTGGGGTTAGAGACGATGAACAGTAGAATTTATGAAGATGAAGGTTGAGATGAAAATGTGGGTGGGGGTTTACTTTTTGATGGGAGTCATTTATTAGATTAGATTAGTGAGGTTATATTAAGTAGGATTTAATTTCATTAACTGTTATAAGTAAGGGTAAAATCGTAAAATCATAGTAAAAAACTTTTCATTTAAGGTGAAAAAAAAAAGTGTCACAACTAAATTGAAACATCCCAAATAAGGAAAGTGTCACAACTAAATTGAAACATCCCAAATAAGGAAAGTGCCACAACTAAATTGGAACGGAGGAAGTAATTGAAATCTGAGTAGACCACAAAGAGTTGACTTGAACCCAAAGATGAGAAATGAGACCCGATTAAAATCTAAAATGATATCTGAAACTCAAACCGAAATCCAGAATGCATTGAACTGGATCGAAAACCATCTGATGAAATTATCTTGACCAAATACACGAAGTGACCTGATCTGGAGAACCAACTTGAATTTTGATTTACTTAAATTCCACCCAATTTGAACATACTTGTTTGGACCCAAATAAGCTGACGTGTGTTGCATATAGTACTGTGAATTGAATTAACAACTCTAATTATATACTTCATCCGTTTCATAATAAGTGAAACATAGATAAAGTACACACATACCAAGGAATATAGAGAGAGAAAGTTGGGACCACAATAAAAGTGAAAATTTTTCACCATTTAGAGCTTGGTTTCACTTATTGTAAATATGCCAAAATAAAGAAAGTGCTACACTTATCATGAAATGGAGGAAGTATTATGCAAATGGCTATTCGGAATAATATTGCGCTATGAGATTGGACTTCTCGCTTAAGGATGCGTTATGAGATTGGACCTCTCGCTTAAGGATGGTTTTCGCTTAAGGCATCATTTGGTATAAGATAGGGATGTGAGCAGGTTGGTCTTAGACCGAATTATGATAATCCTACTCAAACACTACGCGAATTGGGATTTTAAGTTCGAATCCGACATCAGATTTCGAAAATCCGAATCCAATCCGACTTAAAGTCCTAACATCCGAATTTTACCCGATCCGACTTTTCTGCCATATATTTTTTAACAGAAAAATTTTCTATAATACAAATAAATTTCTACTCATTTCTACTTTTTTGACAATCATATGAAAATCGTATATAATATAGATAATCTAATAATTACTATTATTTCAACAATTATTTCTTCAATAGAAAAATCTTATCTAATGTAATTGCCTCAAGGTCGGAGTTAGACGATTCACACATAATACATTAATATAATTACAAAAAAGGAGTACTTGCCTTAAAATTGGAGTCGGACTCAGATGTCGAAATTTTTATGGAATTAGACTCGACCCTTATCCGACTCGAAATCTTAAACGGAGTTCGATTCGGATTATCTTTTTGTCGGAGTTGGCTTGTATATTTTTTTTCCTTCAAATCCGGACTAAATTTCCATCTCTTGTTTAAGATATGTATGGAAAGGGATTGAATACATATAGAGGAGGAGAATGGTAACGAAAATGGCTACCTTTATTGAGTATTTGGTTCAAGTCAAGAAATTAAAATGAACGGTAACCATTAACACGAAGTAATTATTTTGTTACTTAAGGGGAGAGGAAGGTAACAAATTGGGGGAATACACTACCCCATGATGAGAAGAATCTGAATCCAAGACCCATGGTCCCGAGCATCCAATCAATTCTTTCGGATCACCCATGCTTACCACTAAAGCATCGGAAATGTACTCCGAAGTCAAGTATGTTGATTCATCTCCCTCTTCATCACTATCTTGAACCTTATTCTTCCCTTTTCCACTCCCTCTCTTTGGACAATAATCTCTTTTCAAGTTTTTATCACCACAACCCCAACACGTCACATGAGCTCCCCTATTCAGTTTGCCATGCCCTCTTGACTTTGATCTTCCATGACTTGCATTTTCCCTTTGTTGATTCATTCTCCCCCTACTTTCAGTACTTTAAGCACCACCCAATTATTCAGACTCTCTCCTTCTAATGCTCTCACTTAAAATTAAGTCGCTCGCATAATCATACTTCAACTTCTCTTTACTAGAGGAGTTGCTAATGGCGGTCACCATAGTTCCCTTTGACAAGGGCAAAGAAGACAAAAAAATCTATGCCTTCTCTTCATCCTTAAATTTAATATCAACCAAAGACCATTGGCCCAAAATCGAATTAATCTCATTGATGTGTTCGGCGGCCGAACTACCATCAACTATCTCCATATCATATAAGCGATACATCAAGTATACTTTGTTGATAGCCGATCATTTCTCATACATACTTGACAAGGTTTCCATCAGACCCGTCGTTGCTTTCGTATCCTTGACATTGAAAGCCACACTCCCGGCTAATGTCAATTTGATCTCATATGTCCAAGTGCATTCCTGTCAAGAACTTTCCAATCTTTCTCAAGCATACCACTTAGTCTCTTGCCCTCAAGAGGCAAGTAGATTATTTTGATACAAAAGATCCTCTACTTGCATTTTCTAAAACCCGAAATCTTTACCATCATCTCAATCCTCAATTTCCCTTCTGTTATTGTTAATTTTACCCAAAAAAACAAAACTTTGGTTTTTCTACACCAAAAGATCCAAAATTTGATTTTTCAACCACAAATCCTAGTTTACCAACACAACACTAAATCACTTTCCCCCTAGTCAAACCTTAGATCTTGATAGCAATTGTTGTGATCTAAAATTAAGTGCTAACTAGTTTGTGCAATCAACAATAATCAAGAAGAAACATGAAATTGAAACAACAAACAAGTAATGCAAAGAGGAAAGAAAGCAAGGAAAGAACTCACCAAGATTAATGTGGAAAACCCGAGCTCTGGATAAAAAATCACAAAGTTGCACCATGGAATCAATGGAGAAACAATGGTGAATATACAACACTTCTACAAACTCACTCTTTCTCCCAGAATCCTAGAAAAGATGATATTTATTGTTTGAACAATTTAGCTGTGTGCTACACGCTTCTAAAATCAGAAAGTAGGGTATTGATTCTCCTAGGACTAAAAGCATTCCAAGGACCACAATTTAAACGCAAATCGCAAAAATCACTTGCATATATGGGATGCCCGGACGGGCTCGAAGAGTCGCCCACCCAAGCGGAGGCACCGCCTGCCCACGGCAGACCTTGCAGCAACATTCTACCTCAAGGACAGAACCAAGCGAATTTTGGCCGCTCTCCCGGGGAACGAGCCTCCCCAACAATCTGCCTTGAGGCTTAAAGAATGGTGCCTTCACGAGCCTAATGCACTGTTGCCTGCCTGGGTCCAGCCTTTTGGCTCGCCCTCTTCGCTCCTCCTCTTTCCTCCTTGCTTCACTATCTCCACCTAATCGAACAATGGGGAAGGTGGGGGGTAGAGAGAATTGTACATGGTGACGGGAGTGACAGGACACTCTTTTGGGAGGTGATTGATGGTTGCGGTGTGTGGTAGCTATTGGAAGGCTTAGTCGGTGTGGGGTAGAGGAGGTCGCCGCGAGAGAGGCATGTAAGGTGGGGATGGTTTTGGGAGAGGAGAGAGAATTCAAGCCCGGTGGGCCCTAGCCCACGGCCCAAAAATTCTATTTTTTTTTTTTTGCGTTTTAGCTTTTGTAAAAAAAAAAAGAACGTTTAGGAAAAACACGAACAAACAAATAGGGAAGGAAGAATAACAAAATTGAAACTTCCTCTAATCTCCCGCACATCACGCTCTTTCAGTTTCCATCCTCCATAAATGGTAGATTCAACAATTCATCCTATAATCTTTTTCTGATTATTTCTCCCTAAAATCTCTTGCAAATCAACTGAAAATATATTATTCTCCAGTTATAATCTTCAAAATCGAACAGGAAGAAGGAATTTTTTGGGAATAAATAGTTCATTTTTACTTTCCTATATCTCACAATTAAAAAGAACCTATTGTTCTAAATTTTCAATTTCTCATAGTTAGTAATTGCACTTTGACGATTTGTGATTTGGGCTTTCTAGTACTCACTATAATAATTCAGATTTCAACAGTTTATGAGGTTTGTAAATTGTAATTTCATTCTCTATTTTTTCTTTAGCAATTTGACGATTTGTCAATTTTATTTCTGAATTCGTATGTTAACTTGATTTATTTAAAGATTAGAGAACTTGGTAATTTAATAATCTCTCTTACAATTCGGTATGAATGAATGATTGTTGGGCAATTTAATAATTTCATCAGCGGTATTATGTTTGCTTTCGTTAGTTCGTGTTGAATGATTCATTGTTGGACAACTGTTGTTTTGTTTAAATGTATATTGTAATACAAATCAAGAGCCTTTGGACATTGGTAATTACCTCCTGATAATTTACTGGGTAAAGCCTAGAAAGAGTTTTAGAAAAGCTGATAGGATTTGGTGTTAGACATCTTTGAGAAATAGAATGAAACAACCTTGAGTTTACCTTATTTTTGACTTGGGCTGAGCCTAAAAAATATATGATGACAAATTGGAGACATGCTTGTTCCAATCACTTCTTGTTAGGCTGTTACTCATCTATTTCTGGTTTAATTAGCCTTTTCTCTCTATTTTTATTTAATAAAGTATTTACTTTCCCATAGCTTATGAAGACACTTTCCTTTAGTTTGTAGTTGGGAAAATTGACGTAAGGAGACTTTTTCCTTGCTCTATATGATGATGAAAAAATGGAGTTGAAAGCTCCTGTTTTGTTTCTTTCCTATTAGTGATATTTATATAATGTTTATGGAACTCTATCTTGTGAAAACTAGTAATAAAGTACCATAATTTGGCCAATTTTTGCACTAAGCTTTTCTCATTTGGCCAATTTTTATAGGATAGAAAATAATCAAATTAAATAATTTTTCATTTATTTGCAAACATTGTGGACTTGGAAGGCAAACACTTATGTAGAGGATCATCCAATTTCACAGGTTTTGTTCTTTTGTATATTAGTTTAATTGCTATATAATGTTGTCGAAACATTTATCTGGTGGTGAAAAAAGAAAGAAAATATATTAACATTGACTATACTTTTTTTTTATGTTATACTTTTTCTGTTTCTTGATCTTCGTAATGTTTTGACTTTTGCATTATTCATGTATTCTAACTGTTTTTTTTAGGAATGATATATAATACAAATTTTAGCATGTAAGATGTTATATTTATCTCAATATACATGAATAATACAAATTTTGGAATAATATATAATACAAATTTTAACTGCTTTTTTAGGAATGATATATAATACAACTTAATTTTTGATTAACCTCCTAATCAATTCTCCATAAGTTATTTAAACATAATATTTGTGATATTAAAAAATAATAAACCTAAGAAAAAATAACAAACCTAAATTATAATGTAAATAAAACAAAAACAACTAAACCTAATAACATGAAATAAAAGAAATAATTCTAATAACACACGAAACAAAAGAAACTAAGTTAAGCAAAGATAATCATTTGTCATCATCAAAATAGTGAAACAACAGAAAGATTAAAAAAGTGAACAAAAAGTTAAAATTTATTTCCTTCACAATTGCTTGCAAAGAAAAAAAACTCATCACACTGCTTCAAGGATGGGTTTATTGAAAACTTTGTTGATTCATAGAATTGGGACATTGTTATTGGCTATGTTTTGGTTGATACTTCTAGTGACTTTTGCTCCCTCATTCTTGGTTTTTCCACCACATTTCCTATACATATTCCCTACCCTTACCTAAGCCCCATTACAACCCTGAAAAAGTCATATTGAGCTTGTGCTTACATTGTTTATTGGATTGATGTGGAGTCAGTTTGTCAAAGTTAAAGAGTACGTTCGCTACTTGACTCGACATGGTTAGGATGAGTGACATTATTACCTTTCTAAACACATGAGAGTGCGAGTGGGAAGGGTTATTATGGTTGGGATGGTGAGTGATCGGGCATATCTTTTGTTTGCCACAAAAATGTTGAGAGGAGTGACACCCTAGTTAGTGCCCTTTCGAGATTAGCTTGTCATATAAGGCAGCCGCATTTGACTGCTTATTTCGGTGATTGTAAATAGATTAATCTGAACAGTTGAACTTGAATTGTGCCTGCTTGAATGATTTATGAGCCTTATAAAAGATTTTGATCATCTCTGTTTTCATATATAAAGGGGTGAAGCTATCATATTCTTATTCATGTCATAGTTTTGCTTAGGGACAAGAAAAAGGTTAGCTTGGGGGATTTTGATGTGTTTATTATATATCGATTATTTACTCCAATCCCCTTAGTTTTGATAGTCGATTTGAGCTATTTTGAGCTCGTTTCTTGTGGATTTGATGCGTTTGGAGCTCTTTTCGTGTGTTGCATGTTTTGATGCAGATTAGACACTTGATGCCTTTATGTAACTCGCGACACGGGAGTCCTATGGTCACACAAGGTCCCAGGAGTATCCGGAAGATTGCACGAGCGATTCGGTTGGATTGCATGGAAAATACACGAGAAAACACACTCGCTTGGTCGACCGGGCGAGCTACAAAACCTGAGCTGCTACATATTCATTTCGCCCGGCCAACCGGGCGACCAAAGGAAGAAAAATGCTTACGCGCCCGACCGCGCGAATCAAGAAACTCAAATCTGCCAGTATTCACTTCGCCCGGCCAACCGGGCGACCAAAGGGGAAAATTCGCTTACGCGCCCGACCGGGCGGATTTGCTGATTCGTCGTAACTTGTCAATCACCGTCGCCCGGTCGACCGGGCGGTTTCTCGAGAAGGGTTTTTCCGCCTTTTTAGCCGGTTTTGTAAAAAGTATAAATAGGCTTTTAGTATTTTCGATTAAACTATCTTATTTTCTACGTTTTTAGGGCCAAACACTTAGTTTTTCTCTCTCTAGTTTTGTATGAACTTTTACCATTGAACATTATAAAGATAATTGATTTCGTTTTCCATTATTCCTCAATCATTTGGTATTCGTCCTTACTTTGTTTGATTTAATGAATTCTTTTACTTTGATCATGTTTATTGAATTTATTATTATCATGAGTGAGTAGTATATTTCTAGGGTTTAGAGAGGGAAGCAATGTTTATACCTTTTTTATTGTGGTTTAAAGTTCTTCGTTATTTGGATTGAATTAGAATAATTCATGTTGATTTGTTATGTTTGTTTAATTCCTGTAATTGCACAATATTATGAGTTATGTTTAGCTAATAAGAATTAGAATCGAAAGATCCTATTCATTAGAGGCTTGTTACAATAGCTAGGTTTGATTATGTTGAGTGACCATACTGGCATATGTTAATCTAAGAGTTGTTAATGCATGACCAAGGATTAATGAAATACTCTATTTATTCGAATCTCAATCCAAGTATTGTTGAACTATATTGTAGTGATTAGGTTGGTATAAGCATGGTAGACCGATCAATTGCCCTAGGTTTTCAATTATTTGATAAACTTACTACATCATTTTGTGTTCTAGTTTATTCTAGTTTAGTTATTAATTCATCATTCAATTTTCTCTCTTGAAGTAGTTAAATAATTGACCATAAATCTGTAGAACTCCTCTCCCTGTGGATCGACCCGTATTTGCCAGTTTCCGCTAAACAGACACCTGCACTTGCGGTATATTTTAAAACCCATCAGTTTGTCAAAGATGCTGATTGTTATCTAGATGTTTCAATTGCTTACCAAATCCTACTAACAATGTCGATAACAGTCGCATCTGTAGAAAGAAGTTTTTCAAAGTTGAAGTTAGTGAAAAGTTATTTGAGATCAACAATGTCATAAGAGAGATTAAATGGTTTAGCAATGTTAAGTATTGAAAAGAATATGTTGGAAAATATTGATGTTGACACTATCATCAATGATTTTGCATCTAGAAATGCACGGAGAGTCGGAGACAATGTTTTTTATAATAATTATTTCTATCATTCTATGGATAAATATTATTTTTAAGATTGATTTTTGATTGTAATTGTAATCCCCCGTAATTTTAAAAAAATTTCATAAATATATTAAAGTATTTATGTAGTTATATTTGAAATCCAAATGAGTTTGGAAAATAATTTGACTTTTAAAAAGGGTTGACTATTTTAAAAGTCAACTGAAATTATTTTTCATAGCTTAATAAAATTTGAAATATTTTAATTAAGCATGTTTTAATAAGAGTTTTAAATATTAAAAGTATATTGAAAAGGTAGTTAATGGAATCGAAAGCCCAAAAAGTGATAAAAAGGGAAAGAGTCATTTGATGACTAAAGTTTTAAATAGCCCATCTTATAAGTCATCAAGTTTCATTAATTAAAAGCTCTTTTCCTAAGCCCACAAGTACAAGCATTTATATAAATATCCTAAAAACCCAATTATTTTACCCTACACACTTATTTTTCTCCACTTCACACGTAATTTCTCTCTCTCTCTCACTTGGCATTCTCTCTCTCTCCTTGTGCGTCGTTTATTCATCTTTTCCTCTCAAAAGTTCGTTTCTTCTTCTTCTAGTAACGTTTCTTGTTCAACAAGAAACGTCACAAATCTTTTCTTTGAGCCAGGAACCGACCGACCGTCGGTCCCCTGCCATGGCTGCTGCTGTCCGACGCCTTTTTCCTCATTATTGTTGGTTGTTTTTCTTTCTTCCTCTCTAAGATTCCATTAAAATACTAGTTTTTATGTTATTATATTGATATTTATCATGTTTATGATTAAAGTACTGTTTTATTTATATAAATAATTTTCGGCTATTATGATTATTATTATAATAAATTTCAGATTTAATATGTTAAGTTTATTTTAGTTTTTATCATGAAATTTATAGTTTTTAGGGTTTTTAATTACTAGAAACTATATATATAAAGTATAAATCATGAGATTTAGTACATAATTTTATATGTATTGAATATATTTTCAGAAGATTATTATATATTATAAGTGCTGTAATTTCGAAAATAAGTATTTTAAGAGTTTTAAAGGATTCTTAATCACTAGAATAGTTGTACTATACTAGGGATTAAAAATAACGGAAGTTTGGTACGTAAAAACGATTTTAAAACACGTTTAAGGGGGTTTTGATCGTTTTAAAGTTGCTGTAAATTTTTAGTTCGAGATATTTATTTCATTACTTTATTTTCTAGGCGGAGATTTCGTTGTAGGAGACTTTTAGCGAGTAAAAGTGGCCTACCGATTGGTTTATACAAGGTACGTACATCGTCTACGTGCTATGTGATTTAGAAGCATGCTCTAAGAGTATTTTATTTATTAGTATCATGTATAGGACGACTCTATTTGTTCATATATATGGTTACTGGAATTATTTTTACATGTTATATGCTTGTGTGCTACATGTAAACCAGAAGTGATTATATGATTATAAACGTTTATATGGAAGATTGATGCAAGTAGGATAAGTCAAGTTTATTTATTAATTCGTGAGTGAATTAAAATAAGTTAGAGTGAATCATGTCTTACATGTATTCTTTGAGTATTATTTACCCTATCTTATAAGGACCGTGGATCTTATTTGGTAAGTTATAAGTTCTACCTATATAAAGGTAAAGTTTATTGTTGGCTAGGTTCAACAAGCAAGTTAGTAAAGTATATAAAGGAGTTAAAGGAGTCTTGATTGATGAGTTGTGATCACTTGTTAATCCAAAGATAAAAAGAGTTTCTGTTATGACTGTTTGAGTATTAGTTATGTGTTGCTTGTTTGTTGTGTCAACACAAGTAATGAAATATATTCAACGTAAAGTGAAACGAGAATAGGTTATAGACTTTAGACTGGTGCACGTCTAGAGTTGGACACTAAGGGTTGGAATGCATGGTGAGCTGCCATGGTTCTTCTAGGAATGGATTGATCACCATCCCTCTTTCTGTTCAAAGGTTCCTCGATATCGCAGGTCATTTTTGGAATATGTGGTAGCTCCTATATTTCCTATTTTTAGATAAGTCAACTCGTCCAATAACTATTCCATTTAAAGGAAAAAATAAAGTTTAGAGTCTAAGTTCAGTAATAGTTGTCTGCAGATTATTATATGTTTAATTATATTATTATTTGTCCCTGCAATTTACTTTTGTAGTATCATGTTTAGGATTATTTATGCCTGATATGTAGTACTCAGCTTTGCTGATTACGTGCTTGTTGTGTGTGTGATCATGGCTTTGCCTATTGATCCTGTGGTAATCCTTCGGGGGAGCAGAGTCGAGAAAGCATTGACATTTCAGGTTCGCAGATGCATCTCATTGGGAATCCGGAATGGAGAGACTCATTGTATTACTAGTATTATTTAAGTTGCTTTCGTAGGAACATTTACTTTTCAGACATTAGTTTTAAGTTGGTGTGTTTTAGTTTCCGATATTGTTATTGATTTCATAAGCTTTAATAAAGTTGTTTTTAGTAAGTTGTTTTCCGCTGCAAAATTCTGAGTAAGCCGAAACGTTATCACACGGGCGATAATGCCTGGGTAATTCTCTAAGGTTTATTATAAAAGTATTTTCTAGAAAGAGAGAATTATCGGGGTGTTACAAAGTGGTATCTGGGAGCTTTATTTAGGTTAGTTTAAGACTCATAGGCACCTAACTAACTAGCTTACTAAGTGATTTTAGCTTACTAAGTTACCTAGCTTATTAGTTATTTGAAGGAAACCTTAGAATTGCTCCTACGTTTTCATTTCGAAAGTTGGTCATAAACCGAAATTTTTTTTTCCGGAAATTCAGATGGTGCGTTTTTTATTTATTGTTCGAAAATTTTTTTTTATTCGAAATTTTTTTCGAAAATTATACGAGTTCGAAATTTTTTCGAAACATCTTGATTAGTCGGAAAATTTTTTCTGTAGGACGAAATTTTTTTTTTCGGGTGCATAAGTCCCAAATTTTTATCTACTTGAAATTTTTTATTATTCGGATTTTTTTTAGACACTTAAGTAATGTTATTCATAAAAGTGTCTGCATTATTTTTCATGCCTTTAAGGTTTATAGTATTGCATTGTGAGAATGGGTAGTATAAGAAGGGCATATAGGATAGAAATATTATATGCCTGCATTAGAAAGTTAGTTCAGCATCATTATTATTTTCTTCCCTGCAAATAAGTGCATTATTTTACTTCCCTGCTAATGATGCATGAATATTTATTTTTCCTCCCTGCTAACCGTTTATAATTCTTGCCTGCAAAGTTTATATTTACATGCCTTTGTTTTGTTTACCTCTTGTTATTTGTGGGAACACGTTAGAGAGAGTGCTAAACCTTCTGGTTTATTGTGTTGTAGCTCTACGAATATGGCTGCTAATCTAGGCAATTATTTTAAACCCATCGTTCTGACTGACAATGAAGCCGACGACTTTCATGCACCCATTGACCATAGAGAGTATGAAGACCTGCATTGGACAATGCGTTGCATTTTGAGGAAGGAATTTGCTAGGGATGATGAAGTCATCATAGAAATGGACCGTGCTAGAGGTACCACTAGGGACGATATCTATGATGCATGTTTCAGGTATGCATCTGAACCTGAAGAGGACGAAGACACCATACCTATTAGAAGATCTAAGATCCAGAGAAAGTTCATCAATTATTATGAGGACGAAGAAGAGGATGAAGCTAGTGATGAAACCTTCATACTTGAGCAGTATAAGGAAGATAAGGATAAAGATGGCAATGTAGTGCCATAAGTTATATATATACTTATATACTTTTTTTTTAATATATATAGATATACATAAGATATTAGGTATAAATAATGTTGGATGTGTGCCAACAAGGACAAAGGTGTTTTATAGAGTTATTATTTTAGGAAAAATATAGATACTAGTGTGTTATTTTTATTTCACATTTTTCCCTTCTATGGAAGAATAAAGATATTGTTCATTTTATTGGAGGAGTAAGAATTTATTTTGGGCATATAATGGGAAATATTTTTATTTATTTTATTTTCATTATGTGATTATATTTTCTTGCTCAATTCCATTTCATGTTGATATGAATTTATTTACGTGAACAATTATATGAATATTAGAGAACATTTCATGATTGGAACAAGTGGAATTGTATGTTGATGCGATCTTTAATGATCAAATCAAGTGTTGCCTTGCTTAGATGACTATATAAGTATACTGGAAACCTGAGTAGAGTTATATTACTTTCAGGTCCCGGAGTAGAATGGCTAACAACACTGAACTAGCTGATGCTATTTGCCTCTTGGCGGAGAAACTGAATCAGGACAAGGTCGAACGTCCAGAGACTGCTGGAGAGATGTTCGAAAGACTGGCCAAAGTGAAACTACCTTACTTTAAGGGGCAATCTGACTCTACCTTCCTAGAAAACTGGATTAGGGAATTTGAGAAATTATTTGAAGTAGTAAATTGCCCTGCTGAGTTGAGGGTAGGCCAGGCTGTATTATATCTAAAGGATGAGGCCGATTTGTGGTGGAGAGAAAACGGGGCTAGATTGAGTGCTGCTGAGGGATTCAATTGGGAAGCCTTTGTGGTTGTGTTGAGGGGAAAGTTTTACCCTGCCTTCATGAGAAAACAAAAAGCTCAAGAGTTCATCAACCTTAGAATGGGTAGTATGACTATCTCTGAATATTATAGTGAATTCATAACCCTGTCTAGGTTTGCACCTGAGGTGGTAGCTACTGAGGAGCTTAAGGCTCAAAGGTTCGAACAAGGGTTGACTGATGAAATCCAGTTGGAATTAGGGGGTGAAACCTTTACATCTTTAGATGTGGTGTATGGGAGAACTTCACATATTTATGGGTTGCAATCAAGGAGAGATAAGAGGAATGTGGTAATAGGCGAAAAGACAAAAGAGGTTAGTACTGGGGGAAACCAAGGTAATTTTAAGAAAAACCGAAGTGGAAATGGGAATTTCCAAGGGAGGAATAACCAGGATAGTCGCAAAGGGAAACCTGAGAGAGTGCATCACTGCAAGTTTTGTGACAAAAACCATCCTGGGAGAGACTGCAAGGGAGATTTAGTAACCTGTAACTATTGCCAGAAGAAGGGTCATAGGGAGTATGAGTGCTTCTCCAAGCAGGGGAAAGATCTGAGGACTCAAGGGAATGGTAATCCGGCTAGATCAGGATCCAATCAGTCAGGGAACCAGGGTCCTAAGCCTGGAGGTCAGAATAACCAAGAAAACTATAGTAAGCCTGTAAATGAGAATCCTACCCAGAATAAGCCAGCAGGAAAAATGTTCGTGATGAGTCGTAGCGAAGCGGAGAGGTCCGCTGATGTGGTCACTGGTAATTTCTCTATTAATTCAGTTTTTGTTAAAACGTTATTTGATTCGCGGGCGACTTATTCTTTTATTTCGTCTTCTGTCCTAAAGAGTCTGGGGTTAGTAGAGTATGAATCAATTGACTTGTCTATCAGTATTCCTACTGGAGAAGTCATAAAGTGTACTAAGTTGTTCAAGAACCTGCCTTTGAAGATAGGAGGGAGTGTCTTTCCATCCGACTTAATTGAGTTTAACTTAGGAGACCTAGATGTGATTCTTGGGATGAACTGGTTGAGTCTTTACAAGGCCAGCATTGATTGTGAAGTTCAAAAGGTTGTAACAGCCCGTATTTTTTAAGCAGGTTTCATTAAAAGATAATTATATTTTATTATCTTAATTGTGTGTTAAATTATAGTAAAACATCTTTGAAAAACTTTTTCTTTAATGTTTAAGTAGAGGTTAGGTTTAAGTTATATTTTGGAAAAATATAACTAAAAGAAAAGCAGAAACTATTTCTCTCTCTCTCTTCGTGGCTTAGTATGGTGTTGCCAAATTAAATAACATCTTTGAGTTATCAAAATACCAAAGCTTCATCAGATTTTTTTAAGGGTTTAGATATCTTGCAACTCATTCTCAATTCTAGAGATTCATCAACCAGAAAATCAAAGAAACCCAAAACCCCAATTTTTCTTTAATGCGTCTGCCTTCTTCCTCTAGTTTCAATCAAACTTCCGGCTAGTTTTCTGTCCGGCGTTGCGCGCTCCGCCGCCGCTGCTCGCATCTATTCTTTCTCTCTTCTCTGCTTTGTCGATGCTGCTATCACAAGTTCCGCTGTCTTTCTCTTTCCTCTGCTTCGCCATTACTGCTGTTGTGTATCGCACCTCCGCGAGTTGGTGTTGCGAGTGCTTCGCTGGTGGTGGTCGAGTGCATCATTGTTGCCCTCGGTTTCTCTCTCCTCTATTCGGTTGCTGCAGTATGTTGTTGTTGCTGTAGCTTCAGTTCTGGATTACGTTGGGAAAGTATAATTTTGAGTATTGTGAATCTTATTTCATCAAGTTCAATCTAATTTATATATGAATAATGGTTCTGATTTTTATGGTTGAATTTGTGATTGAGTTGGAAAATCAGATTATGAGTTTTAAATTGGTATTATTTGGGTTATTGATATTAAAGAATGAATCTTTTCACTCTAAACGATGGGTTAAAAGCTCAAAATCTATATTTTTGTTTCTTAAGATTAGTTTGAGAATTGTTGTTGATTATGCTATTTTTGTATTGAGGTGATTGTTGGAGAATGCTTTTGAGAAGTATATAATTCAAGCTGAAGGTCAAGTTCATGATTCTTGGAGATTGCATATAATTGTTCTTGAGTTTGAGGTAACCTTTATGTTCAGTAAACTGAATTTACATGCCCATGTTATATTGTGTTTTCAATATCATACATTGTTTATAGTCATGGCCATGGTTATAGATGCATTTACATGTGTGAGTTATGAAATTATATTGATTAATATAAAGTATGTTTGATTTAGTTATTGGAATTGTTCGGAAACTATAAAGTATTCTAGAAATGTGATTTGAGTATGATAATGAGAAAATATTTTCAAAATGGTTTTAGCTGGCTTAGTTTATGAACTGAGATGAAGAGTGGGCAAGGTACATGTGGAGTAAACTGATTCATATATGAGTTAAGACCAGATAAGGTCGAATATTATGTTAAGTTATGTTATAAGCCTGTACTTGCCAGCGATTTATGTAATGTGATTAAGCTATGCCAGCGATATATTTAAAAGATGAATTATTTTCGAACAATTACCAAGTTGTTTCTGATATGAAAAATGTTTGCGAACCAAAACCGTTTTGACGGGCTGAAGTAAAGTTACTGAGTTTTTCGCTCATTTTAGTTTTGTTTTTCTTTTGTATTTTCTTCTGTAATTTGCAGGTTTGTATTGGGAGCTCATAGTGGATCGAAAGTAAAGAGTTGATTATTGAATTGTAAATATATTAGTGATTCGAAGTTAGACATAGAATATAAGTTATTGAATATAAAGTCCTCATTTCGTGTTTAAGTATTATATTGTTTGGGAATAAAGTAAATTGTAATCTGTTATTGGTTGTGAAGTTATTATGTTGTGGGCCCTGACCCACAGGTCCAGGATCGTGTAAGAAGGTTTTGTTTCGCTGCAAGATAATGTAAATTTGAGGTTATGAAGTATTAATTGAGTTTTATGAATGTTAAGTATAATTAGCTAGCAACTCGGAAGTGCGGGCTGTTACAAAGGTAGTATTGAGAAACCCTTCGGGAAAATTGACCTCATATAGACGTTTTGGGAAACCCAAGAAGTTTTGAGTTATCTCTGCTATGCAAGTGCAGAAATTGATGAGGAAGGGGTGTGAGCTATTCTTCTGTAGCGTGCAAGATGTTAGTAAGGAAGCTGAACTAAAACTTGAGGATGTTCCAATAGTGAACGAGTTTATGGATGTATTTCCAAGTGAGATTTCGGGTATGCCGCCTGCAAGAGCTGTTGAGTTTACCATAGACTAAGTTCCTGGAACTGCACCTATATCTAAGGTACCCTATATAATGGCACCTCCTGAGATGAGTGAGTTGAAGACGCAATTGCAAGAGCTTTTGGATAAAGGTTATATCAGGCCTAGTGCATCGCCTTGGGGAGCTCCTGTATTGTTTGTGAAGAAAAAGGATGGGAGTATGAGGTTATGTATCGACTATAGGGAGTTGAACAATGTTACCATCAAGAATAAGTACCCTTTGCCTAGAATAGATGACCTATTCGATCAACTGAATGGAGCGAGTGTGTTCTCGAAGATTGACTTACGTTCTGGGTATCATCAATTGAGGGTAGCCGATAAGGATGTGCCTAAGACTGCCTTTAGAACGTGTTATGGTCACTACGAGTTCACTGTAATGCCATTTGGGTTAACCAATGCTCCTGCTATATTTATGGACTTGATGAGTAGGATCTTTCATGAGTTTTTTAAATAAGTTCGTAGTGGTTTTCATTGATGATATTTTGATATATTCAGGAATGAAACCGACATGATGAACATTTAGGTTATTTTGGAGACTTTGAGGAAGAACCACTATATGCCAAGTTCTCTAAGTGTGAGTTTCGTTTGGAGAAAGTAGCATTTTTGGGTCATTTTGTGTCTAAGGAAGGAGTCTCAGTAGATCCTGCTAAGATTCAAGCTGTGAGTGAGTGGCCAACCCCAATGTGTGTAGCATTAGGAGTTTCTTGGGTTTAGCTGGCTATTATAGGAGATTTGTGGAGATTTCTCAAAGTAGCAAGACCTATGACAATTTAATGAAAAAGGAGTCAGTTTGAGTGGAATGAGAAGTGTGAGGAAGCTTTTCAGATCTTGAAGGATCGTTAACCATCACCTGTTTTAACCCTACCTGATGGGAATGAGGGATTTGAGGTCTATAGTGATGCTTCGAAAAAATGGTTTGGGTTGTGTGTTGCAACAGAATGGTAAGGTAATGCTGTATGCATCGCGTCAATTGAAACCTTATGAGGCTAATTACCCTACCCATGATCTAGAGTTAGCTGCCATAGTGTTTGCATTGAAAATTTGGAGACATTATCTTTATGGAGCAACTTGAAGATATTTACAGACCATAAGAGTTTGAAGTACATATTTACCCAAAAAGACTTGAATATGAGGCAAGAAGATGGTGAGTTGATTAAGGATTACGATTAGACATCCAGTATCATGAGGGGAAAGCAATGTGGTGGCTGACGCCTTGAGTCAGGAAATCGAGTCATAGCTTGAGTCTTTGATAGTCCCTGAGGAGTTGTGTAGAGATATGCAAAGGTTGACCTAGAAATTTTAAATCCTGGGGAAAGTGAGGCTAGACTTGTAATCTTTCTTTGGGAGTGTCGTTTTCGACGAGATTATTGAGGGTCAAGTCGGGGATGAGCACTAGACAAGATAAAGAGAAAATGAAGCAAGGAAAGGAAGTAGACTTCAAGATTCATGATGATGGGAGTCTAAGGTTTAAAGGGAGGTGGTGTGTACCACAAAAGTGCAAGACCTTAAGAGACGTCTTATGGACGAGGGGCATAACTCCATATTCTGTGCACCCTGGGGTGACAAGCTGTATAAAGACTTAAGGTGACTATTGGTGGCCAAACATGAAGCGAGAAGTAGCGAATAGTGTCTAAGTGTCTAACCTGTCAGAAGGTGAAGATGACCATAAGAGACCCATGGGGAAAGTTCAACGTTAGAGGTCCTGGATGGAATGGGATTCTATTTCTATGGACTTTGTGACTGCCTTACCCAAGACGAGGAGTGGAAATGACACCATTTGGGTTATTGTGGATAGACTGACCAAGTCCGCCGTGTTCATACCTATTAAGGAGACATGGAAAAAGAAGCAACTCGCTAAGCCTATATCAAGCATGTAGTGAGATTGCATGGAGTTCCAAAGGACATTATCTCGGATCGTGACTCTAGATTTCTATCTAAGTTTTGGAAAAAGGTCCAATTAAACCTTGGGACAACATTGAAAATGAGTACCGCCTTTCACCCTGCGACCGATGGTCAGACTGAGAGGACTAATAGACTATGGAGGATATGTTGAGAGCTTGTGCAATGATTTTCAAGGAAGTTGGGAGGACCAATTAGATTTGATTGAGTTTTCTTACAACAATAGTTACCATGCGAGTATAAAGATGGCACCATTTAAGGCATTATATGGACGGAAATGTAGAAGTCCCATTTGCTGGAATGACTTTAGGAAATATAGTCTTGGGGACGAATTATTGAGGAGACCGTAAGAATGTCAAATTGATTCAGGCTCGAATTCAAGCTGCGCAAGATAGGCAGAAAAGTTATGCAGATTTAAAACGTCCGAAGATGAGTTTGCTGTAGGTGATAAAGTATTCTTGAAAGTATCACCCACTAAAGGCGTTATGAGATTTGGGAAAAAGGGCAAGCTAAGTGCTAAATATGTAGGCCCATATGAGATTTTGGAGCGCATTGGGAAAGTAGCTTATAGATTGGCGCTGCCAATGGAGTTTGAAAAGATGCATGATGTATTCCACATCTCCCAACTTAAGCGCTATATCCCTGATGAGCGTCATGTGTTAGAGCCTAAAGGGGGGTAGACTGTAATCCCCCACAATTTTAGAGAATTTTCATAAATATATTAAAGTATTTATGTAGTTATATTTGAAATCCAAATGAGTTTGGAAAATGATTTGACTTTTAAAAAGGGTTGACTATTTTAAAAGTCAACTGAAATTATTTTTCATAGCTTAATAAAATTTGAAATATTTTAATTAAGCATGTTTTAATAAGAGTTTTAAATATTAAAAGTATATTGAAAAGGTAGTTAATGGAATCGAAAGCCCAAAAAGTGATGAAAAGGGAAAGAGTCATTTGATGACTAAAGTTTTAAATAGCCCATCTTATTAGTCATCAAGTTTCATTAATTAAAATCTCTTTTCCTAAGCCCACAAGTACAAGCCTTTATATAAATATCCTAAAAACCCAATTATTTTACCCTACACACTTATTTTTCTCCACTTCACATGTAATTTCTCTCTCTCTCACTCGGCATTCTCTCTCTCCTCCTTGTGCGTCGTTTTCTTCATCTTTTCCTCTCAAAAGTTCATTTCTTCTTCTTCAAGTAACGTTTCTTGTTCAACAAGAAACGTCACAAATCTTTTCTTTGAGCCAAGAACCGACCGACCGCCGGTCCCCTGCCGTGGCTGCTGCTGTCCGACGCCTTTTTCCTCATTATTGTTGGTTGTTTTTCTTTCTTCCTCTCTAAGATTCCATTAAAATACTAGTTTTTATGTTATTATATTGATATATATCATGTTTATGAATTAAGTACTGTTTTATTTATATAAATAATTTCGGTTATTATGATTATTATTATAATAAATTTCAGATTTAATATGTTAAGTTTATTTTAGTTTTTATCATGAAATTTATAGTTTTTAGGGTTTTTAATTACTAGAAACTATATATAAAGTATAAATCATGAGATTTGGTTAGTACATAATTTTATATGTATTGAATATATTTTCAGAAGATCTATTATATGTTATAAGTGCCGTAATTTCAGAAAATAAGTATTTTAAGAGTTTTAAAGGATTTTTAATCACTAGAATAGTTGTACTATACTAGGGATTAAAAATAACGGAAGTTTGGTACGTAAAAACGATTTTAAAACACGTGTAAGGGGGTTTTGATCGTTTTAAAGTTGCTGTAAATTTTAGTTCGAGATATTTATTTCATTACTTTATTTTCTAGGCGGATATTTCGTTGTAGGAGACTTTTAGCGAGTAAAAATGGCCTACCGATTGGTTTATACAAGGTACGTACATCGTCTACGTGCTAGTGATTTAGAAGCATGCTCTAAGAGTATTTTTTTATTAGTATCATGTATAGGACTCTATTTGTTCATATATATGATTCTGGAATTCTTTTTACATGTTTATCTCCTGTGTGCTACATGCAAACTAGAAGTGATTATGATTATAAATGTTTGTATGGAAGATTGATGCAAGCAGGATAAGTCAAGTTTATTTATTAATTCGTGAGTGAATTAAAATAAGTTAGAGTGAATCATGTCTTACATGTATTCTTTGAGTATTATTTACTATCTTACAAGGACCGTGTACCTTATTTGGTAAGTTATAAGTTCTACCTATATAAAGGTAAAGTTTATTGTTGGCTAGGTTCAACAAGCAAGTTAGTAAAGTATATATAAAGGGTTAAAGGAGTCTTGATTGATGAGTTGTGATCACTTGTTAATCCAAAGATAAAAAGAGTTTCTGTTATGACTGTTTGAGTATTAGTTATGTGTTGCTTGTTTGTTGTGTCAACACAAGTAATGAAATATATTGAACGTAAAGTGAAATGAGAATAGGTTATAGACTTTAGACTGGTGCACGTCTAGAGTTGGACACTAAGGGTTGGAATGCATGGTGAGTGTGCCATGGGTTCTTCTCGGAATGGATTGATCACCATCCCTCTTTCAGTTCAAAGGTTCCTGGATATCGCAGGTCATTTTTGGAATATGTGGTAGCTCCATATTTCCTATTTTTAGATAAGTCAACTCGTCCAATAATATTCCATTTAAAGGAAGAAATAAAGTTTAGAGTCTAGTTCAGTATAGTTGTCTGCAGATTATTATATGTTTATATTATTATTTGTCCCTGCAATTTACTTTTGTAGTATCATGTTTAGGATTATTTATGCCTGATATGTAGTACTCAGCTTTGCTGATTACGTGTTTGTTGTGTGTGTGTGATCATGGCTTTGCCTATTGATCCTGTGGTGATCCTTCGGGGGAGCAGAGTCAAGAAAGCATTGACATTACAGGTTCGCAGATGCATCTCATTGGGAATCCGGAATGGAGAGACTCATTGTATTACTACTATTATTTAAGTTGCTTTCGTAGGAACATTTACTTTTCAGACATTAGTTTTAAGTTGGTGTGTTTTAGTTTCAGATATTGTTATTGATTTCATAAGCTTTAATAAAGTTGTTTTTAGTAAGTTGTTTTCCGCTGCAAAATTATGAGTAAGCCGAAACGTTATCACACGGGCGATAATGCCTAAGTAATTCTCTAAGGTTTATTATAAAAGTATTTTCTAGAAAGAGAGAATTATTGGGGTGTTACAGTAATACTTCTCTTTTGATTAATTTAATGAATGATTTTCATTAGTATTTTTATATTGTATATATCTTTCAGCTTCTCGTGCGTTCGGGGCCCAAATTTTAAGCTCGCCCCGGGCCTAGTAATGTTCAAGAATTGCCCCGAAAGAGATGGGTGGGATTAATTTGCAAAGGTTGGTGTTTGGGAGAGGGAGGGAGCATGGTGGTGGAGGAGGGCGGGGTTAATTTTCGGTAGGTGGTTTAGGATAAAGAGGAAATTAATAAAAATAAAACTAAAAATAATAAAATAACATATTGCACAGGTTGTAGGTTTTGTAGCTTGATAAAAGAAAAATTCCCTATAAGATTAACTCATTCAGAAATAAGTCAATGTTTCATTTAATTTGAGAAGATAATAAGTCAATGTTTCATTTAATTTGAGAAGATAGTATAGTGAAAAGATTAATTTATTGTATGCATTTTTTTCAATATATTTTGAACAAACTTAATATAGTTTCAGTAGTCCATGCTTCACAATTAGAGAAACTCTATATTTCTAAGTTCTAACCATCTATACTAATATATTAAAAGGCGTGTCTAAACCAGGAACGGTGCCATGTGGCGCTTTCCCTAAGGGCGTTATACTCCATGTCATCCACAACAGTAAAAAAAGTTAGAAATTGTATAGTATTATCACTAGACCAAATAACATTTAGTATTATCATTTTTAAGTACAATATTAATAAATTGAAAAATTTTCCTTACTAGGGGCGTAGCCCGGGTCTAATAACTAGTTATAAGTTATAACAAAGCAATTTACACCAAAAACTTCTTTACTCTTCCCAAAAACCCTTCCTATTCTCCCTATAGCTGCCCTAAACACTTTGGTATAACTTATAACAGTTGAGAATATGCTGACACCTCTTCACAAGTACCATACTAACGAATCCGTTTATCTAAAATTGTACAGTTAAGCAAATGCATCAAATCATTCAAATCAAAAATACAGCCCAGTGTTGATATCCAAAAGGAATATTGACTGTAGTAGTGTACAATGCAATCTAGATAGCATAACAAATAACATGGAAAAGGCAACTAAAAAAGAAGCCAGAGTCGTGATCTTAATTCTTTCCCATGTAAATATTGAAGTTTATATGAGAAATAAGTGACTAAAATCTGATATATATTCCTGCTGTACGTGGAGACTGCAGTACAACTGATAATAATCCTCTGACAGTAGCATGTCCTTATCGTCTCACTTCTTTGATTGCGCTCCTTATTAGAGCTTTGTAGGAAAGTTGCCAACAGAATTGGCCATTGGCTTCTCGTAGGGCCGTCTTTCGGAAGCAAAGGCTAGTTTTTGGAGTTCTGCACATCAAAAAGAATATGGTACTCTTAACAACTTGAAGGATACCTTTATATTCGGATAAAGCTGAAAAGAATCAATTTTAGATGGTATGTTCATATATTGCTAAGTAACTAGTTTCACCATAAGAACAGTTAAAAGCTACGTGTATAATATATGATCATGGAACTTCAGATTTCAGAATATCTTAACATATAATCAGAACAGCAAATAAACTAAGGCTTATTATAGCTAACATGCTTATAGAGTCAAAGAGTCAATGGTTACACTAATGATGAATTGCCTTATTTGAGGGCTCATTATCTTCACCTTACAAGAATTATTTTTAGTATAATAATTTCAAAGAAGTTCTAATAGGTCTAAGGTCTAACACCTTAGAAAATAACTTTCAGTAAATTCAAATAAGATCAGATAAGTTCATTAGCAAAAATAAGCTTACGAGAACGCATACTTAGTAATGTTTGTCATTGCATAACTATATCAGCTAATGAACACAACAGTTTTATGAGTATCCAAATTACACTTTGATATGAGCTTTTATAAGAAAGAATGTGTATAAACAAACTATGAAGGCCATAATTCCATTCAACTTGCCCTCTGATATCAAAGCAGAAGAAGCATATTTACTGCTTTTCTAGCAAGAAAGGCATGTGAAATCATCAGGATATACCCGCTATCCTATTCCAGTAGTAGCATTTCTCATTGTAATGGAGAATATTTGAGGATGCTCTTAGGTGTCTTGTAGTGTGTAACAGTTGATAATATAACTTTGAATCTAGACATGATTTTTCACATCTTGTACGGTCTTTTGAAGCTCTACTAGAAAGAGCACAATCTATGAAGATTCCTTGCTACACATCTCCACATATTTGATCTTAATTTATTGCTTCTGTAGAACTCCAGAATAAAGTGGATACTCAACAGAATGATTTTGCTCTATAAATAGACGACTTCATAGCTCATATATACTCACAGCAAACCACATTAAATACTCATCTACCTGCTTCACTTTTGTATCTCAGGAGCTTCACATACACAAATAGAAAAACCTCTGCATTCACCACCAAATACTAAAACAGAAAACAAAGCCAGCTAATTTTACAAGCTAAGCAATGGATACTGTGAACCGATTAGTGGAAGAGAAGGCGTTGGTAATCTTTAGTCGAAGTTCTTGCTGCATAAGCCACTCGGTATTGCAACTCATAAGCAGTTATGGAGCCAATGCAACAGTATACGAGCTAGATGACATGTCTAATGGCCAAGAAGTAGATAAAGCTCTTCAAAAACTAGGACTTAGGCCGGGTGTTCCTGCTGTCTTCATAGGCCAAAAGTTAGTCGGTGGCGCTAAAGAGATTATTAGCCTACAGATCCAAGGAAAACTTATGACAATGCTCAAGGAAGCAGGAGCTATATGGGTTTAGTTTATAAACAAATTATATAATAGTCCTATAATATATGCTATAATTTTCAGATTTATAAGTAAATAAGAAGAATCCAATTTCTTCTTATTGATTTTCTTCCATCTGAATTTTTTCCTAGTAGGATGGAAGGGTATCTACATAAAGCTATCCCCTAGCATAGGAAGTAGTCTTTTATAGTTTAAAGTTGTGTTCTGAAATCTAAAGGTAAATGAAGTATCTGTTTCACTAAACTACTGTAAGACCCCCCATATTGATGTATCATGATATTCATGTAATCATGTTGTCTCACCTTATTATAAAAGTTTAGCATCTAATGACGAGTGTTCCTAAATATCGATGTTTCCACAATGTATTTTAAGAATTTATGCTGAACAAAATTAGTACATCAATCTATTGATCAAAATGCAGAAACTAGAATTGCACTAATATTGCTACAGCTAGCAGCCAGGATTGTCCTTGACCAATATTACCCAAATTCCATGTGAATGATAAACTGAGGATGTTTCGTAGGTTTCAATCAGGAAAAATAATAAATAGCTTGTTTTACTAGTCATAGCTCATAGGCCATAGCTCCATGTTCGTCCTCCAGTGATATTGAAGAATGGACTTACACATAGTAATGCAGGAAAACTTCCCAAGATATCAGTTAAACAGTATTTATTTTGTTAGTACTGAGCATCAAATTGTATTTTGCATTCATAATGTTTTGAAAAGATTAAGTCACGCTAGAGATTTGGAATAGTGTATTTCATGGACTCTTAGGAGCCACATTGCCACAATGCCCACTTGCTATGAGATTTTCAAAAATTCAGCTAGTAAAATTTCGAGATCATATCAATCAAAATTTATAGCCTTATTTCTAATACCACTACAACTGATTATTAATTGCTATGTCAGACAATGGCTGCAATATTAGACTAAATCCGCATTATAAGTCCACATTGTTACTCTAAGAGCAAAGAAGTCTTATCGTCTAGGTGTAGTAAGGACGGCTATGGGGCTGTAGTGCTTGTTAGGGAGATAGGTATGGTTCTTGAAGTGTAACTTTGTCAATGTAAGCAGTAGACCATAAGAAAGTTTGCTCTGTATTCTTAGGTTGGGTAACAGATTTTGAGATATCAGAATTCAATGTAGTCCATGCTTCACTTTTATCTAATATCATAAGCGTTAAGCAAAAGTTTCTCTAAGAAGCACCTTAATCAAACTGAACAAATCAAATTATAATACCATGTGTTAATAAAGGAAAAAAAAAGAAAGAATATTGACTATTGAAGCATATCAATGAAACATAATATAAAAGAATACTAGCTATTTATAGTTTCCTCATAAAGTACTGTATGATGCAATCTAGACAGCAAAAAGTAAAAAAAGAATTGAAAAGGTGGAATTAATCTTAGTTGATTTAACTAAATTTAGAAGCCAGAGTTGTGATCTTCTTTCCAATATTGAAGTTTACGACTAATAAAAGACTCGAAAATTTGATATTCCAGCTCTGCTTGGAGACTGAAGTACAAGTGATTATATTCCTCTGACAGTAGCATGTCCTTATCGTCTAGAGTTTTATGATAAGGCTGATTGCCTTAAGATCCTCATAGGAAATTTGTCAACAGAATTGGCCATTGGCTTCTCGGAGGGTCGTCTTTTTGGAAACTGAGGCTATATTGTGTCTGTAGTTGTGCTCATCAAAAGAATATGGTGCTCCCAACAACTAGAAGGCAAGTCAGAATATTGAAAAGAATCAAGTTAGATTTTGTGACCATAACTTCATAAACAAAAGAATAGCTACGTACGTGTATAATATATGAGCATGGAATCTGAGAACAATACAAGATATATTCAGAACCTCTGATAAACCAGAGGTTGTAGGCTTGTAGCTAGCAAAGCGTATCATGATGAATTAAACTTCATTATTATGAAGTCAGTGGTTAAACTAATGATGCATTATCGCAGCTATGATGACAATATTATGAAATGCCTAATCCAAATTACACCAAGAACTACAAGAAGCATATATAGTTAATGCTTTTATACAAAGAGTTGCATGTGAAATTGTTAAGTATATCTCTTGAGGAAGCTCTAAGGTGTCTTGCAGTGTGTAAACGTTGCATGATACTTAGAATCTAGACATGACTTTTTACATCATGTACGGTCCATCAACATAGGCCTTTCTTCCTATCCAAAGATCAATATAAGATGAGCAGGAACCACACTTTGTTCCATTCCGTGTGATACCTTTGTGCATCCGTTTGTCGTTTCTGCCAGCCATCAGAAGCTCCTTCTAGTAGAAAGAATTAAATCAATGAAGATTCCTTCTTAAACATGTCCACATATTTGATCTTAATTTATTGCTTCTATAAAACTCTATAATAAAGAGGATTCTCAACAGAACAGAACGAGTTCCATGGTCAGTGTCAACACTGTGTGAGTGAAGATCTTTTTGGAATCAAAAGATTTACATTCAGCATATATCACCCCATACACTACTTTTAGTAAAGTATCAGAGAAGTAATGATTTTCACCGACTTAGCTAGACTATAAATAGACGGCATCATAGCACAGATTAACTCACAGCAACACCACATTCAATAATCATCTACCAGCTTCATCTGTATATCCTGAAGAAGCTCCATATATAAAGAAACACCTCTCCACCTCCCAAAAACTAAAGAGAAAAGAAAGAAATGGACACTGTGAACAGATTAGTGGAAGAGAAGGCACTAGTAATCTTCAGCCGGAGTTCTTGCTGCATTAGCCACTCGGTAATGCAACTCATAAGCAGTTATGGAGCCAATGCAACAGTCTACGAGCTAGATGACATGTCGAATGGTCAAGAAGTAGATAAAGCCCTTCAAAGACTTGGGCTTAGGCCGAGTGTTCCGGCTGTTTTTATAGGCCAAAAGTTAATTGGTAGTGCTAAAGAGATTATTAGCCTACAGGTCCAAGGAAAACTTATGCCAATGCTTAAGGAGGCGGGAGCTATATGGCTTTAGTTTATAAGCAACTTATGATATTCAGATTTTGTAATTAAAAATGAAGTATCATTTCCACTAAACTGGTGTGAAAACCCCCCTCTATGATCTGTCATGATATTTATGTTATTTCAGATTATTGTAATAATTTAGTATCAAATATGTTCAGAGTTGCTTAACGATTTGAGCATTCGGCTTGTTAAAAGAGAAAGTAACTGAAGACTGAATTTCAGAGGTTTCTAACAGGAAAGCTAAAGAAGGGGAAGAGCCGTGTCTTCTTAAATAGTCTTACTCACAGTTCCATTGTGGTCTTCTAATGGTTCTAAAGAATTATTTACAGTCTACACAGGCTGTCTACAGATTATTATGCAGGAAAATTTTCCAATATGTAGGATCCATTTGGTTCGGCGTAAATTATTGTCAGTGTAAAATGATTTTCATGGAAAACACAATCCCAAAATTAATTTTTCGTTGTTGGGTGTCATGTAAGAAAAACGATGACATGGAAGGAAAAGTAAGGAGGTAGTGAGAGGATTGTACAAGAGAGATAAAAAAAAACGGAAGAAAAATAGTTTCCCCTTTATTTGCAAAGGAAAATGGTTTTCCATCATTGGGAGAGTAATTTTACTCCAAGAAAAAAAATGGTTTTACACTTCTTTGCAAACCAAACAATATAAAATTAAAAATAGAGGAAAATAGTTTTCTTGAAAAATGTTTTAGGCCCTACCAAACGGAGCTATAGTGTAACCATGTTTGTTTTCCTATGTGTGAGCATAGATATTGCAATAATATTTCACAAGAATTAGTCATGCTAGAGCAGGATAGAAAGTAGTATGTTTTTCGAACTCTTCGTTTTACCTCAAGAACATGCATGTGTGTATAATACTTGACCAGTGACAAATCCAAGAATCAATTTAAGTGGATTTAATAGGACAAGTTTTGGTCAATTAGTGAATATCATAAGAAAAATATGAATAATCTTAGGATTTACATGTTTTTTTTCATTTTTCTAGAATTTAAAGAATTTTTTCCACTGTAGCTGACACTATATTTTAGGGGAATGGACACGTAAAATTCACATATGACAAAAGAATACAAGCCATTTGCCTTTATACGGTCTACAAGACGATTTTTAAACATTATCACAATTTTTGACATAAGAAAACATACTATAATAGACTAATAGTTGATGTGTGGGAGTCACCAACAACCACCCGACATGGTCTGCCTTGTTGGTATACCAACATGTTAAGCAATAAAGGTGAAAATATGTCAGGCCGCCAAGGTCCCGACATGGCGATATTGGTCTTTGATACGACATATACAATCCCTTGGCATGATTGCTACCATGTTTAGTAGATGTCGACTGCCGTTGTAGCACGACAACACCTTGGCATGACGGTCGACAACCCGCCTTGACATGGTAGCCGCCATGTTTAGTAGATATCGACTGTCGTTGTAGCACAACAACACCTTCGCCTGACAACCGACAACCCCTTGGTATGATGGCTGCCATGTTCAGTAGATGTCTATTGTCGTTGTAGCACGACAATACCTTGGCATGTCGGCCAACAACCCCTTGGCATGATGGTCGCCATGTTCAGTAGATGTCGACTGCCGTTGTAGCACGACAACACCTTAGCATCATGACCGACAACACCTTGCCATGATGGCGGCCATGTTTAGTTGATAGATGTCGGCAATCATAAAAGATATGTATACCAATCTAATAAGCATGTCATAGTTGGTGCTGACAAATAAAACCTTGTCGGCATAGGCATGTGGACACTCATACATCGTACACGTGTACATACAAGATCGTACCAAGAAACCGACCTACATGAGCTATAAATAGACCACTGCACTATTCTCAAGCTACTTAATTTCTTACCCACTTTTACCTTGCCTCGCTCCACTTTATTTTGTTGACCTTGTCTAACTTAGGCATCAGAATGGGTTTCCTCGACAACCCCCCGATGTCAGTCATCTTTGTTACTTGTGCAGGCACTCGACAACTATTTGATCGCCAACTCTTAACGTCCCTGTTTCGAGATATCTTAAATATGCCAATTGAATTGAACAAAATTTCAAATGATATTGTTTAAAGTATTTGGAGGAGGGAGTAACAGTTGAGTAAAATTTTGAAAAAATAAAGAACAAGGATCAAGAAAGCACAATTGAGAAAGAATGAAGTAAATATTATAATAATATAACTTCATCATATCGAACCCTAATAGTAATGGTATTAGGGCTGGTAATTAGGTCGGGTCAAATTCAGGTCAACCTGTTTACATAAACGGGTCAACACCCCCAAATCCGAACCCGATTCGTTTACCTAAACATGTTAAAATTTCCAACTTGAACTCGACCTGTTTATAAATGGGTTGACTTGAACTCGACCCGTTTAACCTAATTTCTGAAAATTTCTTCCGAGGTTCAAGAATCAAGAATAGGTGGGCAAGTTCTCTATTGTGAGAATTATGTAAGAAAAAATATATGTAATTAATTGGGGACATTCCGCTCCAATAACTTTATCAATAATTTATTGAGTCCTTTTTAGTACTTGAAGCTGAATGTCTCTTCTTCTATTTATTTAATACTTGAAGCTGCAACAATGATTTCCATTTTCAATTATATGAAATTGGTTAATCTATGAGTTTCTTCTTCCCGCTTTCTCTTTCTCACTCTCTCTCTCTCTCTTCAAGAGTCCAACTTTACAATTAATTTAAACGGGTTAGGCTAGTTATTTTCGGGTCGAAATTTTCAACCCGAACCTAACCCGTTTAGTTTTTAGGTCGGGTTCAGGTCGACCTATTTAGTTAAACGGTTTGAAAACTTCAACCCAAAACCCGCTTATTTCGGATTTGGATCGGATTCTCGAGTCGGGTCAAGCCAGCCCTAATTGGTACCTTAAGCATGTTAATAAGTAGTAATTAGATCTTTATGGCAAATGAATAAAAGATGTTGAATAAGTTTCACGATATTTGTCTCTGTTTTGACTTACGCTTGTTATTGCAAATCTTTTGACAATTAATATCTCTTATCAATTATAATATTAAAAAAAGGTTAAAATTTGAAAAATATAGATTTAGTCTAATCCAACATCTTAGTTTTATTTATTTCTCTTGCGGTTTTACTTGCAACATTTTGACTTTCACATTTGCTGATATACTATTTCTGTTTCATAATAGATGATACGTTTTGACCTTTGCATGTACTATTCACACTATCATATTTGACCATGTTTTGTGATTTGTTTGCACTAAAAACTTATATTAATGTTGGATCTTGTTAGATTCGTCTTGATATATACTTTCACAATATCGACTTTATATAAATTTTACATTTAGGGAATTAGAGATATTAATAGTTAAAGTTATGCATTGGCAAGCGTATCCGAAGAAGTGTGTAAAGTATTTTGAAATAGATGAAGTATAACTTTGACCATCAATATCTCTAATTATATATTTGTGAAAATTATAAAAAATTGAAATCTTATAAATGTATATTGAGATAAATATAACATCTTACATGCTAAAATTTGCATTATATATCATTTCTAAAAAATCAGTTAGAGTACATGACTAATGCAAAAGTCAAAACATTACGAAGATGAAGAACCAGAATAAGTATAGTCAATGTTAATAGATAATAGTAAAATAGTCAAACAACGGCAAGGATTAAGAAGCAAGCACAGAAAGTACGTGTTATTATATTTTCTAAGATTGATTGTGTTACAGTATACAGCAGGAACTTTCTTCTTTCAGCATCTAGAAAGTTGGTAAAAGTAAAAATGTGGAGTAAGTGTTCCAATAGCGGAAAGGCCAAAAGGATAACAATGCATCAGATTTTGGTGCTATAACAGTGCTGTAGCAAGTTGCAAACATGAATATAGAATAGAGTACATTTCCAAATCAGCATAAAATATAATCCTCGTGTGATGCCAAGAACTGACACTGTACCCTTGCTAATGCTTTCATGCATCAGTTGCTTTTCGTCCGTATAGAGGTACCAACCATCGAATGATACTCAAATCTAACGTAACACATTCTCGAATCAAAAACTAATATGGCGCTTCTTATGTACCTGGTTGTAATCCCCTCCTTCCACCATGATAATAACGATATGATTCTTACCTCTTGCGAAAAGGATCTCCAATTTCTCCCCTTTATTTTAAAAGAATTCACAGTTCATGGATATAAAGGAGTCTTCCCCTAAACCAAAACTCTACCCAGGCCAGCAAATCCCCTTCCTAAATTCATTTTGCGTTCTGAAGTGATATGCGAATTATGTGACACTAAGTCACTGACCTTACCAGCAAAAGAGTATAGTGTTGATAAAAAAAGTATATATATTGATCATTGAAGCATACATTGTAGATTTTGTCTCGTAAGAGACCGTCTACTTTTAAATTAAAATAAATTAGGCAATGGTGAGCCCAATATTAAAAAGAGAATTAGCTCAATAATGACTAGGTTAATTTCTTTCGATGACTAATTTAATCTATTTATTGATTAGGTCTACTTTTATATTAAAATTAAACCATCTTTTTTATATTTTTTGTACATTGTATAATTTATACATGAATAAGCGAATAGCTATTTTGAGTTTCCTCATTAAGTATTGTGTCTGTATGATCCCATCTAGATAAAGTAAAAAAGGGCAAGTACGAAAAAGTGCAATATAAGTGTATTTAGCTGATTTTAGAAGCCAGACTGCCGGAGCCAACGTTGAAGTTCTCTGACAAATCAAGATATGATTCAAAGCTTGAAATCTAGTTGAAATTAAGGTATATCTGATTATATTGTATTCCTCTGACAAAGGTATGCATGTCTGATATCCTCTCAGTTATATTTGAGAAATGAGAAGGGTTGATTTCCTTAGTAAAACTGCCTACTAAAAATTGGCCATTCCTTTCTCGTAGGGCTGTTTTCTGGAATTCTCCTAATGGAAAGAATATCTCATGGTGGAACAACTACAAGGGAACCTTTATATTTAGATCATACTTCTATAAAGCTAAAAGGAATCAATTGATATGAGCGCGCGTATCGTAATAGAATAGCTACGTGTATAAGATATGATCATGGAATACTAGAACATACTTCTATAAGTTCAGGATATTATCACAACTTCGCATAAACCAAAGTGCAATGTGTAAAACTTCATCATACTGTTAATCTAGACTTGATCTCTACATCATGTATTGTCATAATAAGACATGACATCTCATGTGATCTATTCCTTTTGACGATACCTATTAGCATCAACTATCAAGCGTGACATGAACTTTTCCATTAGGAGCTCCTTCAAATGCTTCAATAGAAAGACGAGAATCAATGAAGATTCCTTCTTAAACATGTCCACACATACAGATCAATGAAAAAGCCAAGATATTTTGGAATACAAAGATTTTCATCCAGCACATATCATTTCCTTGCTCTACTTCTGAGTTAGACTATAAATACATGGCATCATAGCTTATAGGTTTACTCATTCTTATAATACAAACAACTCCAAACTAAGGAAAGACCTCTGCACCTCCAAAATACTTCAAGAAAAAAAAAACAGTCGGCCAGTTTTCCGAGCAATGGAGGCTGTGAACCGATTAGTGGAAGAAAAGGCGTTGGTTATCTTTACTCGGAGTTCTTGCTGTATAAGCCACTCAGTAATGCAACTCGTAAGCAGCTATGGAGCGAATGCAACAGTGTACGAGCTAGATGAGATGTCAAATGGTCAAGAAGTAGATAAAGCACTTCAAGGACTAGGGCTTAGGCCGAGTATTCCTGCTGTTTTCATAGGCCAAAAGTTAGTTGGTGGTGCTAAAGAGATTATTAGCCTGCAAGTCCAAGGAAAACTTATGCCAATGCTAAAGGAGGCAGGTGCTATATGGGTTTAGATTTTAGAAGATAAACAGCTCACATTCGTTATTTTCCAAGAAACCAATTTTCAAACTATCTGATATAATAGTAGATAAGAAGAAAGATGCTATTAGAAGAAACAAGCAGGTCAACACCAGTTTCTTCATACTGATTTCTTTCCATCTCTGTGTTTTTCTTTTAGGATGGAAGGATAGATGAAGCTACTAGTAATGTAAGCAGTAATGCAGTAGTCTACGCTTTTGGTTTGTTGTAAGCAGTTGTATACTTAAGAGTTACAACTTAAACGTATGGAGTATTATAACTATAAGCTCCAGCAAGTTGCAAACATAATGTACATAACAGAAATCAACATGAAATATAATCTTTGTGTGATTCAGTCATATCATCATATGGCTGTTAAATATCCCAACAACCTCATTTCCACAAATAAAGCTCGATCAAAGGGTAGATGAAGGAAAACTTATGTCAATGCTAAAGGAGGCAGGTGCTATATGGGATTAGAAGATAAACAACTTATAATCATTATTTTCTAAGAAATCAATTTTCGAAATGCTAATAAGAACATGTGGATGTACAAAAGGATTACAATGTTCATTCTAAGTTTCTAATTGATAGAGTATAAATCTATTTATGGGACCTCAACTGTTAGCTTAAGTTTTTGGTTAAGTAGTATCAAAAGCCAGCACGACAAGAAAATCACGGATTTGAATCTCATCTACTCCTCCTTTTTCAGTGTATATCTATTCATACGACCTCAACCGTAATCCTAACATTACTCAAACTAGTTTGTTAAAAGAGATACTAGAAATATTAGCAAAAGAATCTGCAATGTAAAATAAACCAAATTATATCCAAATACAAAAATATATCCTAATATTTTTATATTCTATCAATTTAAGTTTAACTTGTTTCGTCATCAGTTATAATAAAACCTTAACTAAAACAAATAAATGTCGTAGTCCCTTCAAAAAAAAAAAAAACAAATAAATGTAGCACAAGAAGAAATTAAAACACAAACTTTGAACTACTGCATTCTAACGTGAAGATCTCCAAAAAAAAATAGATTGTCCTCAACTCCTCACCAACTAACAGAGCAACTACTAGAAAAATAAAACAAGAAACACAATCATAGTTCCTCTTGATCAACAGCTTCGTGTGCTTTCTCCTTTCCTTGTTTATACGCGTCCTTTGCCTTAGTGGATACTTCTTTGCTAATCTCAGATATTTTTCCTTTTAAATTACCACTGTTCTCTGCAGGTTGAAGCAAAACATGATAAATCACATATACTTCCTCCATTCCACAAAAAATTACTCGATTATTATTGCCTATAAAGTCACATCATTTTGACCGTGTTTTCTAATTTCTATATATTTTTATTAATCATGTAAACATGTTCTTCCCAATTTATTTTCAGTTGAGTTCAGTTCAATTCATTTGCAATCAGTTCAGTTAAAACCACTTCAGTTCAATTCGATTTAGTTGTTTTTATATTGAAGAAAACAGAACCTTATCTACCATCTTACTAACATATTATTAAAGATATTATCGATTAAAGTTGTGCATGGGTGACTAATCGAGTCTCTACTTCCTTCAAGGAAATCAAGTGTATATACTATATTTCCAATGTTTTAACAAAATCACCCTATATCTCAAACTTTAGAAATAAATCCCATACCCCAGCGGTGATTCGTAAGAGTAAACTAAATTTTTTTACCATGCAATGGTTATAAATCTTATCCAAGTTGTAGAGATCGATAACTAAAAGGGAAATAATAACCTTGGCCTCCAGCGATCTTCTCCTTCCCCCAGTCAGTCCACGTCTCAGCGGACTCTTGAGCCTCCTTTCCTATCTGACAGCCCATCTTCTTTGCACCTTCCGTGTCTCCCCTCATCTCGTTCGCCGCCGCCTCACTGCTTCCCGAAGCCATCGTGTAGTTGCACTCCACCGTCATGGCTGCCACCGCAAGCAAGAGAACCACCATGATCAACCACCTAACCAACGGTTTTTTAAAAGAATAATGCACCATCTTCTTTTCTTAACGTTGAAGCCTTGAATTGAAGGTACCAGTATGGTAACTAATAAACCGTATAGAGATATGTATATATTTATGGATGGAGATGGAAATGGAGATGGAGTCTTGTATATAATATTTATTTGGTGCTGAAAATTAGTAGCAGTTAAAATGGATATTTGTTGCACAAAATATTTTGTGTTGGATGTGATGATGCTGTATTGCTGGTACGTGATGATCAGAATGGAATCAAAGAAATTTGGAGACGTGTTGAAGGGGTGGACGCTTGTCATTTAGTAAGAGAAGATTTTGGGGTGGCAGACTGCCAGTCTGCCAGTGGCTTCGTTGTTGGCTTACACCTTTTGCTAACGATTTGTTTGGTAAGTGCTCAAAGACGGTCAGATGGTTATGTAATTTAACATAAAGTTTTTCTTAGATAATAATTCCTCCATTTTCTAAAGATCTTCCTCTTTTAGTTTGAGTGCGTTTTCAAAAGATCTTTTCTCTGTTACTTTATTTTTTATTTGGAATTTTTTTCCTTTTTACCCTCTCATATTCCTATCAAATAGTCCATCATTACATTATTAATTCAAATTTACTCCTTTTCTCTCTCCTACTTTAACCCTTTTTTATTTGTTTATTTATCTTAAGCCATTTCCCTCTCCTACGTTACCCACCCCATACCCCACACCGCACACCCCACACAAATTGATTCTCATTGATATATATAGTAACGGTAACAAGCAAGATTTTTAGGACACGAAGGGAGTATATGATAAAACACAACTTTTGTAAGGAAATATGTAATAAAAATTTTTTGTCTAAAAATAACTATTAAAATACTTCCGTTTGAGAATAACAATCATTTTGTTGATTTCAGGCTAAAATACCAAATTGGATCTTCTACCAAAATGGACCCCGAAACGAACCCAAAACTTAAAATTCTAACCTAAAACACCTAAATATCACATTAACACTTCAAGTATGCATAAAGTAAGTGATGTGTGTTATTTTTGCTTCTATATGTAAGATTTAATTAGTTTTGGGAAGTAAAATAGTTGAAATTCAAAAAAATCGACAAAATGAACCTGAAACTTGTTAATTTCACCAATTCCAACTATATTTGACATATATAGTTCAAATATGTATAGATCAAGTGATATATGTTTGGTTTAGTTGTAGTTGCAACAATTAGTTTATTTTGGGTGAGAAATTCGATTTTTCACCAAAATCGACCCCGAAACGAACCAAAAACTGAAATTCTTATCTAAAGCACCTAAATATCACATCGACACTTCAAGTATGCATAAAGTAAGTGGTATGTGTTAGTTTTTCTCCTATATGTAAGATGTAGTTAGTATTGAGAAGTAAAATAGCTCAAATTCACAAAAATCGACAAAATAAACTTGGATCTTGTTACTTTCACCAATTCCAACTATATTTGACATCTATAGTTCAATTATGTATTAAGTGATATATTTTTGGTTTAGTTGTAGTTGCACTAATAAGTTCATTTTGGGTGAGAAATTGGATTTTTCACCAAAATCGACCTCGAAATGAACTTAAAACGAACCCAAAACTTGACCTTCTAAGGGCCTGTTCTCCCCAGCTTATTTTCAGTTCAGTTCAGTTCAGTTCAGCTCTAATAAGTTCAGTTCAGTTCAGTTCAGCTCCAATAAGTTCAGTTCAGTTCAGTTCAGCTCCAATAAGTTCAGTTCAGTTCAGTTCAGATCAGTTCAGTTCAGTTCATTCAGTTCAGCTCTATTCTTTTATAACCATTTGTTAATATATTATTATTATGTTGGTATAATTTATTTTACTAATTATTATTACTATTATTTAGGAACAGGTTTAGGTCAAACACAAATAACCCACTTTTTAGCCCATAAACCAACCAAATCGCGTCAAGACGGTTTATGATGTAATTTTCGCGGTCCAACCCAATCATTATTTTATTACTAAAATTTTTAAATTATTAAATCTATTATTAAAATAGTAATATTAATTATTCTTAGATATTATTGTTATTATATATCATCGTCAATATTAATATATTAATACAATAATATAAAATAATTATTATTAATTATCATTACTATCATTAATTATTATTATTATTAATTTCATGATTATTAATTATTTATTTATAACTATCATTTAAAGATATTCAAAATACTACTATTATTATTATTCATTATTATTACTTATCATTATAATTATTATTTAATATTCATATTATTATTGTTTAAAATATTATTTATATATTTATTACATTCAATTTTATTTCAATGTAATAAATTCAATTCAATTTAATTCAATTCAATTCAGTTCAGTTCAGTTCAGTTCAGTTCAGTTCAGTTCAGTTCAGTTCAGTTCATCAACTCTGATAAGTTCAGTTCAGTTCAGTTCAGCTCCGATAAGTTCAGTTCAGTTCAGTTCAGCTTTGATAAGTTCAGTTCAGTTCAGTTCAGCTGTTTTATGCCGAAGAGAACAGGCTCTAACTTAAAGCACCTAAATATAATATTAACACTTCAAGTAAGTGTGCATAAAGTAAGTGGTGTGTGTTATGTTTGCTCCTATGTATAAGATTTTTTTAGTTTTTGGAAAGTAAAATAGCTCAAATTCACAAAAATCGATAAAATGAACCCGAAACTTGGTACTTTCACCAATTCCAGCTAAATTTGACATATATAGTTCAAATATGTATATATTAAGTGATATATGTTTGGTTTAGTTGTATTTGCAATAGTAAGTTCAGTTTTGGTGAGAAATTGGATTTTTCACCAAAATCCACCCCGAAACGAACCCAAAACTTGAACTTCTAATTTTTTGCGTATAAATTTCACATCAAACTTAGAGTATGCATAAACTAGATGTTGTGTGTTAGTTTTGCTACTATATGTAAGATCTAGTTAGTTTTGGGAAGTGAAATATCCAAATTCACAAAAATCGACAAAATGAACCCAAAACTTGGTACTTTCACCAATTCCAACTAAATTTGACATATATTGTTCGAATATGTATATATTAAGTGATATATGTTTGATTTAGTTGTACTTGCAATAGTAAGTTCTTTTTGGGTGAGAAATTGTATTTTTCACCAAAATCGACCCCGAAACGAACCCAAAACTTGAACTTCTAATCTTTTGCATCTAAATTTCAAATTAGCACTTCAAGTATGCATAAAGTAAGTGGTATTTGTTAGTTTTGCTCTTATATGTAACATCTAGTTAGTTTTGGGAAGTAAAAATAGCTCAAATTCACAAAAATCAACAAAATGAACCCGACACTTGGTTGTTTAGCTTATAGTTGCAAGAGTTAGTTGTTATTATATATATTGTAAATGTTTGAATTGATCTTATCGATTCATTTTATTCATATTATTGCAAGGTTTATATAAATAATAATGCACCAAGGTTAGATGAATTCACAACTGAAGAATTGGATGAAGTTCTAAACAAGTTGGCATGCTACATTTGTGATTATTGTCTATAATATACTGGTTGGGATTTTTCTATAATTAGAGCTTGCTATTCGATTGTGTTAATGTATCTTTTGGTATTATAATTAATATAATATTGTCTTAATATGTACTATTTAACATTATTTTTATTATTATTTTATAAGTATATTATTACATAATTGTGAACTCAAATAAACTTGTTTATATTATTATATGCATTATGAGGTTGGTTATATTGTACAAAGCAAAGAAGAAAGATAGGGGAATGAGCAAGCATATATATATATAGCTGAATTTTTTTAAAAAAATTACACAAGGGTTGTGGTTAAGGGGAGAACCGCAACCCTTGGCATAATAAGGGATGCGGTTAAAAGGGAAAATCTTAGTCCTTGCTTCACCAAGGGCTACGATTTTCCCTCTTAACCGCAACCCTTATTTCGCGAAGGGCTACAGTTTTCCCACAACCGCAACCCTTATTTCGCCAACGACTGCGGTTGAAAATTGCAACCCTTCTTCAATATCAAGGGTTGCTGTCAAAAAAGATAGTCCTTGGGCCTGTAATATCCTAAAAACTTAACCAGGTTTAATGAATTAATTAATTATAATTAATCACTAATTTGACTAAGATTTAGATTTTCTTTTATTATGTTAAACATAAAATTACTAGACTTTGTAAAAAGGGGGTAATCCTATTCTTTTGTTTAACCAGAAAATATTAGACTTATATTTAACCATCACCCAACTTGGTGGTTGAAAGTTGAAAAAAAAATGACTATTTGCTGATTTCTTAAATTAAAAGAAAAATAAAAGTATTATATAAAACTGACAAAGTTGACTGCCTTCTTCCTCCTCCTTCAATTCCTTCATTTTCATGGCAAACACATGGCACACATGCAATACCTCTCTCTTCTTCTTCAGTCAAAATCTGTCACCAATCCTCACCATTGCTTCTTCAAGTTGACAAATTCAGATTATTTACTTCACCATCTTCCTCCCAACCACTGATTTTAACTCCAAATTTCCCTATAAATAGTCATGGATACAACACCAAGAACACACACAACAAAACCTTCATCATCTCTTCTCTCTAATCAGAAATTCGGTCAATAATTGCCGGAAAAATTGCAACTAAAAGAAACACAAAAGAAAACCCAATTTTTACAACTCTCTCTTCTGTTTCGGTCCCCCCTCAACGAAACACTCCCGTCGGCCACCGCGCGACGCCGGTCTCACGCCACGCTCAGTCGCCCCCCCTCACCTCGCCGTCGCTCGCCGGCCGCCTCGCACGTCACTCGCCGGAGATCCGAAGCACTCACGCTCAGCACTCTCTCTCCTCTTCGCACCCTCTCTCTCCTCTTCTTCGCGCGTCACTGCTGCACGCGCAGCACCGCCGACGACCCTCGCGCGCCGAACCACCAGAGACCACCGCCGGAGATCGTTGCTGCTCGTCACCGCCGTACACCGAGCCAGAACCGAAGTCACGGTGCCACGCTTTGTCGCCCCTGCTCTTAGTAGCAGAGGTAATGGCCTTTCCCTTTTTAAAATTCTGATTTCCTAAGTTTAATTCAAGCCCAAGTTTAATTTAACTCCCTTGTTAGTATAGTTTGGGCCTAAGAGACTACAATAGAACTTAAAGTGAAGTTTTATAAAGCTAATTTGTTATTTTGGGCTAAAAGATGTTTTAGACTTGTTTCATGGACTGATTTTAGTTAGTTTTATTAAACCACCTAGCTTATTTACTAAAACTATGTTTGGACTATAATTCCTAATAACTAAGTTGCTCGAGTTAACTAAATCTAATTAAAACTAATACGTTAAGCTCATTGTTTATAATTTGAGTTTAAGTTATGAGAACTTCATCAATTCTTAAGTTTACTTATAATATTTAGTTACTTGACTTGTTAGTTTTAAATGACTAAATAATATTAAAATAATGTTAATGGATCTATTATAACCTTAAATTTAATTAATTTATTAATGGACGACTAATTAGTTATTAACTATGAACTAGAATAATGTTATGTTTTCGAAAGGATATATAATATGTAGTAATATAACTTTAATGTTTCGATAATTCTAAAAATATAGCTAAATGAGTTATTTCATTAAGTGGTTGTTAAAGACTCACCTTAATTGAACAAAGTTATTAATGATTGAGAAATAATGACCTTTAAGGAGACCTTTACGACGTTATAATAACCGTTATGACCTTAATAAGGGCTAACCAATATTTAGGCTTAAAAGCTAAATAACGAAACTTTCATTAATAAATTATTCTTGAATAGATTAAAGAAGATAAAGGATATTACAAGCCTCCCCCGGCTATCATGATTGGTAAGCAGGAATTCAGGTAACGTCTACTGCTAACACCCGCATTCCCCTTCAAAGTATGTTTTGATCATGATTAATATTATGTTTTATATATGGATTGCGGGATCGAAATGAAATGTTTTATGATGGTTATGATGATATGATGCCATGAAATGATGATGATGATGTTATGATGAAATGAAAGAATATAATTATTCACGATGATGATGATATGCTTAAAAGAAATGAAACATGATAAATTCAAGTGAAAGACGGTTCTTGGCAAGTATTCTGTTATCCCGGGTCGTGCACGTACCTTCCGGCCGGTTAACCACCTTCCGTTTAGTGAGGGCTTTTGTCCTCGGGTGCACCGCGCATTTTGGGCAAATAACGCCACCTTCCGTTTAGTGAGGGCTTTTGTCCTCGGGTGGCTGCCTTCCGTTTATGATGTTATGATGTTTTGGGGAGACGTCCCTTCCGTTGTACTCGTCAAGTTACCAAAGTAAAAGATATATGATGATGAACATGATAAAGAAGATAATGTAACCTCCTATGATATATTTGTGAAATGTTTTACTTATTCTCTTCTCCCTGTTTTTAACTAAAATGATGTGAAATGAATTTACGATGTTAGAGTAGTATGTTACTGAGCCTCGGCTCACGACGTTTTGTTTTATGTTTTAGGTATGGAAGAACAGTTGTGGATCACTGATAGACTGCATTATGGAGATTATGTATGATTCTATGAGGTTTTAGGATATTTTGTATGATGGATAAACAAGTATTATTATACGATGAGTATTTGTATAGTGAATTTTTATTTTTATTTGTGGGCCATAACCCACATGATTAGGTTATGCTTCCGCTGACGATTAAGGTTATGTAATTTTGTCGGGGCGTTACAGGGCCACTTTTGACCGCAACCCTTGGGCTTTTTTCCTCTAGTGAGTGAAGCTCATATTAGTGTTTGTTTGCTTTTTGTTTCATGTTTAATTCTAATAGCTTCTATGTTGTAATTTCGTTTTTTAGTTAATGCAAATTTTCGCGATGTCAAATACTTAAGTGCTACGATAAATAATTCGATCAATCAGGATGCCGACAATGATAAAGCCATGTAGTTCAGTAGACTCATGAGGAATATCATAGTACACTAAGGCATTTATGAAGAACACGGATGAAGTTGTACGAGCTAATTTCAGAGAAAGAAAAATTAATATTGATCAAGAATTTATACTAATCTCTAAATTCTTTCAATTAAGGACGGATCTAGGATTTTAAAGTTGGGGTCCCAAGTAAATAGACAAGGATCCTAATAACATATTTATGAGAAGTTTGTTTTAACAATAAGAAAACCAAACTTTATATTATTCGAATCATGTATAAGATATACCTTCATTATATTGATATACCAATGTTATATCCATTTTTAGTAAATTAAATAGATTGACTTTTTGAGAATCATCAAGAGACACGACTCTTACCTTTAGTATCTTCAATTATATGTTCCTAAAGTTCCTAAGAAGTTGATATTAATTTGGTAAGTGTAAATAGAGACAAATCTGAATTTTACATAGTAAAATATTTTGAAGTGTATGTATATGAATCTTCGTCATACTTAATATAGCAATAGTGTACAATGTTAAATTGTTGGATTTATTTGAAAAAAAAAGGAAGGAGAATAATCATTATATAAAAATGGTTAAAATCAGAGCTAAAATTACGAGAGATAGATCTGTTCAAAATAATAAAATGAATATCCAATGTAGAAAATAAAAAATGGTAAAAGAGAAAACAGAAAGTGCAAGAAGGAAAAAAAGTAAAAAAAAAAAAAACAAAAAAAAAAAACAAGGCATCAAACAAAGGAAAAAAAAAATCATGAAATTGGTATAGCAGGGATTCGAACCAGCAACCCGCATCTGGTATACTACATATGCAATATTGTGTTGGAAAGTTTACCACTAGAACAAAATCAAACATCTTTAGTAGTTCTGCTCTGCTTCTAACGCTTTGCAACGTCTTTTGTTGTATTATTCTTCTCTTCTAGTTCCATACGAATAACAAGAACACCAAGAATCAACCATATTAAATTATTCTTTTCTTCTAGTTCCATACCAATAACAAGAATCAGCTATTAATTAATTCTGAATATTTTCTTAACGACTTCAACTCACTCTTCTTTTTCACCTCTCAAGTACAAGTACCTCACAAGATTATTATTTTTTTGTAACGGAAAGAAAAACTAGGAACAAACCCCTAATCAGGAGGTCAGCCTAAAACATCCTTGCGGATGGTGAGAGAAAAATCAACAGAGAACGGCGGGAACTTGTAGAGGAGGTTGTGAGCCGCATGGCCTTCATGAGCCATAAAATCCGCAACCCTATTACCTTCCCTAAAACAATGAGAAATAGAAAACCTATTAAACTTGCGCAACTCAAGCCTTGCATCCTCTAAAAGGGCACTGATGGCCCACGGGGGCTTCCAAATTCTTTGCATGGCATTGATAACCGAAATATTATCCCCTTCAACAATAATATGCTGCAAATTACAAAAACGGGCAGCCTTAATTGCTTCCCAGAGGCTTCAGCTTGAATAATAGAAAAATCAGACGGCAGAGAATTACACCCTGCGAGAATAGCTTCTCCCAAGTGATCTCGAATAACAAACCCAAAAGAGGTTCGCCCATCACTATACTTTGACCCATCAAAGTTAACTTTGAAAACACCCTCTGGAGGGGGAACCCAAAGCGCACACATCAAAAGATTCCATAGCATTAGGCCCCACCAGTCTGCCTAGATTACGAGGCTCAAGACAAACATTACTAGAATACATAGCTTCCAGTCTTCGATAAAATTGTGGACAAGAATACTAATTTTACGAATATTAAAAGATTCTTGAGAAAAGATAACTTTGTTCCGGGTGAACCAAACAAACCACCAGACAACAGCTAACTGGCAAGTCTTGGAGATCCCTAGGGAGTCAATGCAAATTTTTAAATTGTCCCTAAATGAGTCCAAGTTTGCAGAAATCGGGATCTGGGGCCACCCATAATCGTCATCAAGCTGATGAAGAATATCGAAGGTGACCTGACATTGAAAGAAAAGATGAGAAGCTATTTCCGAAGCACAGTTACAGAATTCACACTGCTGAGGAGTATAAACATGCACTTGTTCCAGTCGGGCCTTAGTTGGAAGACCATCATCACAAGCTTTTCACAAAAAAGTTTTGATTTTAGGAGAGAGGTTTGACTTCCAAATCCACTGATACTCAACCTTTTCATGCGCACCAATTTCGTGGTTAATAATCAGTTGGGCCCCCGATTTAACAGAATAGCTCCCATCAGAAGAGAGAGCCAAGAAGACTTCATCTTCCACATCATTACTGGGAAGAAAATTTTTTGAAATCTGAGTGCAAATATCCCTAGGAAGGATAGAGCTTAGAAGTTGTAAATTCCATGTCTTATCCTCCAATATAAATTCACCCACCCTAGTCAAATTATTAATACTGGGGTGTTGAACAATTTTACTCAAAGGATGAGGGAAGACCCAGTTATCATGCTTGAAATTAATTTTTCTCCCATTACCAACTTGCCACCGGAGACCAGTTTTAAAAATTGAGCGTAAAGACATGAGTTTTTTCCATTGCCAAGAAGAATTTGGAGACACTTTACACGAGAAAAAATCTTTATTTCTACAATAATTTTTCTTAGAAAGTAACACCCAAAGGTTGTTATCGTTTCTAAGGAGTTTCCATAAAAGTTTCATTTGGCTAGCCATGTTATTAACACCTGCTTTCCTAAACCCCAGTCCACCACATTGTTTCGGGGAGCAAATTCTATCCCATCCAATCAAATTTGGGGCCTTAGAGTTCGAATCTTTATTCCAAAAAAAATTGCGATAATTACTATCAAGTTTGGCTAAAATAGATTGAGGAAGGAGGAAACTATGCATTTGATAGTTGGCTTTAGAAGCCAGATTAGCTTGCAGCAAAACAGCTCTTCCTGCCTGCGAGAGAGAGTGAGCTTTCCATTTCGGGAGTTGAGCCTGGACTTTATGCACAATAGGCATAAAGGTTTCCTTAGTAACACGACAATCAATGATAGGGCAGCCCAAATAACTCTCCAGCGAGTATGAATATGTCCTACCAAGAATATGTTGAAAAGCCTCTCTCTCATCAGGAGAAACATTCTCCGTACATTTAAAAGCCGATTTATTATAATTAACTAATTGTCCAAACATTAGACAATATTTATCTAAGATTGATCTGATGGCCCTATAGCTATCCACATTTGCCTTAGCAAAAATCATTGTATCATCAGCAAAGGTTAGAAAAGGGACTTTCACCCCTGACTCGCCAACAGACACACCCACTAGCTTCCCATTAGCCACATATTATGATGTAGTTGACGAGATAATAATTCTACACTTAAAATAAACAGATTTGGAGACAGAGGGTCCCCTTGACGAATTCCGCGAGAAGGGAAGAATCTTTCTCCGGGGATGCCATTAGCTAATACAGAGAAAAGACGGAGGAAAGACAGGCTCGGATCCAATAGATCCAAGTTTGGCTAAATCCCATATGCTCTGACATGGCAAAAATAAATCCCCACTCCAACCAGTCATAAGCTTTTTCCATGTCCAATTTGATGGCAATCCATCCTTCCTTACCATATTTTTTCCTGAAAGAATGGAAGACTTCATGAGCTATTAAAATATTATCCCGGATAAGACGCCCAGGGACAAAAGCACCTTGGAGAGGATGAATAATCCGTCCAAGAACAACTTTTAGACGGTTAGCTAAAATTTTGGCAATTATCTTGTAAATAGTGGAGCATAGGCTAATTGGTCGAAAGTGCGAAGTTTCCTCCGGGTTTTCAAATTTAGGGATAAGAGCCAGAAACGTGTGGTTAATCTCAGTTAATATATGACCAGAATGAAAGAAAGCTCTGATGGCCCGAACAACTGATGGACCAACTAACGTCCAATATTTTTGGAAGAAAAAAGGAGGGAACCCATCAGGGCCAGGGGCTTTGTCAGGGGCCAAATCAAACACTGTTGCTTTGATTTCATCATCTGACACAATGTCTGTAAGATTACGGTTGTCCTCCTCTGTGATTGTGGGTGTTATAAGATTGAAATCAATAGGATTGTCAAACTGACATCGCAAGTTTGAACTAGATCTTTCCTGGAAAGATTGGGTGAGGATGCGAGATATCTCATCCGGGTTGGAGATAGAATGACCGGAGACATCATTAATGGATTTAATTTGATTATGGTTTCGTCTGATAGATCCAAATGCATGGTAAATTTGGTATTCTGGTCTCCCAATGATATGTGTTGTCCCCGATATTTTTGCTTCCAAAAAGTATTTTGGTAAGAATATAGTTTTTGTTTTTTGTCTAGGAGACGCTGCTGCTTACATTGAAGGGCAGCATTGTTAGCATCTGCACATAAGAGGGATTGAATTTTCCTAACTCAATATCTACTTTATGTTGCTGCGTGAAAATATTACCAAATTGGGTTTTATTCCAAACTTTAATGTTAGCTTTGAGTCATTTGCATTTTTGCACTAAACAAAACATATATGATCCATTAAATCTAGAGCACCATGTTTTCTTAATAAGGGTGTCAAAATCCTTCCTTTCGCACCACATTTTCTCAAAACGAAATGGAGACGCTTTGAATACCGGAATTGTTCCCAAAGAGAGAGAAATGGGACAGTGGTCTGAGGAAGAGAATATATGATTCATAATCTGCGCATGAGGGAATAGAGTCTACCATTCAATACTTGCATATCCATGATCCAATTTTTCATGAATGTTATCAGGGCCATGAGTTTTTTTCCTCCAAGTAAATGGAAAACCTTTAGAGGGGAGTTCTTTACATGGGACTAGAGATGTGAAATTAAGAAGGCGATCAACCCTCCTATAGAAAGTTGAAGCACCTCCTAATTTATCACACGGTTTACCTATTTCATTATAATCACCCATTACAACAAATGGAATAGAAAGAGAGTTACAATATGTAATAAGATCACACCAAAACTCATTTTTGAAAGCAGAATTTGCAGGACCATATATAACACCACACTGGACTCTTTTAATGATTTTATGAGATTTATATGACACAAAATAAACCAATCACTTTTATAGACTACTTCAAGCTTAAATGGAGCTACATTGCATGATTTCCACATTGACCAAAGACCACCCGCCATACCAATAGTGGGAACATGGTCCAAAAACATAAACCCACATTGTTGGGCATAGAGATTCAAGGGAGGAGACTTACATTTTGTCTCGCATAACATACAAATACTAATTACATTAGCTTTACAAAAGTCCCTAACCTCATCAAAAGCATTTTTTCTTCGGCACCCTCTAATATTCCAACATGCAATATTCATTTAAAATTAACAAAAGATATCACAAAAAATATTTTGATAGTCAAACAGCTAGAGAGATCAGTTTATAGGCCTCTTCAGGGAAGAGGACACACTTTCTTCCTCAGGTTCCTCAACCTTCCTCTTGGATGACTCGGATTGAGAAGTGTGCTCCATAGGGGAATACTGCTCAACCCCCAGTTGCTCAATTTGTTGAACAATAGAATTATCAGATTGCAGGGACTGGAAAGAGTTTTCAGTGATAGTCTTTACCTCATCATCCTCATTAAGAGGCAGATCCAGAAAGAAAACCCCACTACCAGATTTTTCAGCACTCCCAGGAGGAGATAGAGCAGCAGCAAACTCATCATCACATAGCATGTCATCATAATAGGACTCAGAGAAGAGGTGAGAAGTATGGAAGACTTTGATAGGAGGAAGAGCAGGAACAAGGGGTAAGTCCAGCTCCCCTATGTCTCCAACATCATGCTCAATCTGAGTATTACCAACCATAGAGAGAGGGAGCATAGAGGAAAGCCTCCCTAAATCCTCATCATCAGAGGAGATATCAACAGTGGGAGAAGCAATAAAGAGCTTACCCTTACCTTTATCAAGTACAACATCTGTTCTTTTTTTGTTCTCATCAATTATAGGAGGAGCTAGTCCACCCTCAACATCCTTACCATCAGACCTGGGAAACACAGCAGGCTCCTTGGTAACAATACCATGACTGGATTTCAAAGCAACATTTTCAGGAATAACCACAAGAGGGTTAGAATCATCAACACCTTCCTTTAATACATTAGTTTTCTTAGAAGAAGAGTTGACAGGATTATAACGTTTTTTGGGGGGAACCACCTTCTTCACAGTCCAGTGTAGTATTGGCTACATGCTTAGCCTGAGCTTGAACTACATAAGCTTGCTCAGCTGTAGTATCAAGATTAGCTTGGCCAGCTTTAGCTAAATTATTATAGAGACATTTCTGTTTGGGATTTTTCATAAGACAGGCTTTCATCTCCTTTTTAGGGGAGGTTAAAAGAGGACAACAGTCAATAATGTGATCATCAGACCCACAAAAGGAGCAACCTGAAGAAAAGTCTTCATACCATATAACATAACCTTGAACAAGGTCACCATGCCTACAGACCTCAACAAAGTCTAACAGAGGGGATTTAATATCAACACGCGCACAAGAACGAGCAAATCTAATCTTATGCCTTAACAAGGATCTAGGATCAAGTTTTATAAATGCACCAATACCATTGGCTGACAACAAACTAGCCACGGAATCAAAATTAAGTAACTCAGCAGGGAGTCTAGGAATACGAATCCACAAGTCTACCCACTTTATCTCCTCAAGGTATGGATCAAAAGAAGGGCGCCAAGGATAGATCACAAAGATATCACCCTGAACATGCCATGGCCTCTCACTCCATACAAGAGAGAGGTCCCCAGGGTTAGAAAATGTGAGCATAAGCCACCCATTACCCATTTCAAGATACTCCACCTCCCCTTTGACAAATTTCCAATCATCTTTAGTACGAGAAATAATGATACGAGTATCAATATCATAGCTAAGCATTTTACCTATCAGACAAGATTTTGTGAGCTCCACAATATCTTGCTTAACTTGAGGGAGTTCATCCAAAACCACAGAAGCCAGAGCAAATTGTGGAACAGCAGGGTCTAGCACTGAAGCACCTCCATCAGCAAGAGCATCAGTAGCTACTGAAGAGCCAACAACATTCATAATATTCTCAGAAGAATTAGGGTTAGCAGAAACAGAATTAGATGAAAGGAGAACTTCCTTGAAAGAGGAAGATTGTTCCATACTGAGACTAACAAAATAATAAAAACACCTTTGATAATCAAAATAATGAAAAAATAACAGAGAGCAAGAAGTAAGGATATCAGAACCAGTTAACTGAACCTCCTTTATATAGTGGGTTAGAAACTTACCAGCCCCACTAAAAGGGGGGAAGGGATTCTGAAACAAAAATCTCGAAACCTCATTCGCATTAAATGCAACACCCTTACAAAGACGCAAAAGCAGTGCCACCTTCACCTGAACACGCATTGAATTACCAGACGACAGAGTAATGCACTCCACTGCAAGGACGATTAAAGCACTAGCATCAAATGCACCCAAATCGCAAACCCTGAATCGTGATTTCATTTTGTACTTGAACGAGAGAAACCCTAACTCATAAATCCTGAAAACCTCAGGCCTTTGATGGAAGAGTGAGAAACAGCTCACCCTAATTTGATTAGACTGAACCAAAGGTTGTTGGGTTAAATGATTTGAAGAATTTGAAAGGATGATTACACAATTGAACCTTTCATCACCTAAACAACACTCAAAGTACCTTAGGTACAGATGGAAAGCAACTAATGTGATAATTATGCTTGCAAAAATCGCATTCAATATATTTGCATAATGATATCTATAACTGACACTAGAATTAGGTAAGTTATGGCGAATTTGCAGAGAATGGAGTCTAGGGTTTTGCGAAATTGGATGGGGTATTTGGGAAAAGTGCTTTTTTGCCTTTTCTCTCTTCTTTTTTCTCTTTATCTCTCATCTCAAATAAGAGAGATAATTGATAAATGCACAAGTACCTCACAAGATAAATGAGGGAAGAACAAATAGACCTAGCAACCATCATAACCTAATCTCAGCATTATAATCTACCAAATGTAGGTTCATCAATGGATCCAAGGTCTTTAAATCTTGTAAAAGGATTGTACACATACTAGGCTTAGGTACAAACCTTAAAAACAAGGTAAATAGAAATGTGTTAGCTTTGAGAACAAAGTCGACCAAACAACAAGATTTAAGAAGAATATGTAACTTGGTGCACTGACACTTAAGGCTATGTTTAGTTCATTCTGATCTGAACTTATCTGATCTGAACTTATTTTTTCTGATCTGATCTGAACTTATTTTTTCTGATTTGATCTAATCTGAACTGATCTGATCTGAACTTATTTTTTCTGATTTGATCTAATCTGAACTGATCTGATCTGATCTGATCTGATCTGATCTGAACTGAACTGATTTGATCTGAACTGATCTGATCTGAACTAATCTGATTTGATTTACAAGATCTTATGTTTCATAAAATATATTATGACTATTATATTATTACTTTGTAATTCATTATTATGCAATACATTATAAGATCTTATTTATAATATTACTATTATAATCATTTTATTTCTATTACAACTTTTACACAACTTTTATTATTAATAATAATTATTATTATCATTATTATAAGAACAACAACAATAATTGTAATCATAATTATTATTATTACTAAAAATAATTATTTTTAGTAAGATTATTAATTTATAAGAGCACTTATGCAATATTTCATACTTTCCCTTTAAAAAAATGTTTCACACTTGAGAAGTCGGCAAACTCAACTCTTTTTGTTATAAATAAAATAAGATATACAAACAACTATGATTTGCGCAAAAAAGAAAGAAATAGCGTGCAACTTCAAATAGCTAGAGAGATTTGGAATTCGGTAGGAAGAGGTATACCGAATCTAAATTTATAATTTGAATCTCGTACTTAGCTTATTTTGAAACTAGCATTTTCTGCACGCGATGCGTGCTTGGATTTTTTTCAAAACAGAAACTCGATTTTTTTTCGACGTATGTAAAAGTCAAAATTTGAACATTAGACATACAAAGTATAATTGTTTTTATCTACAAAATTTAATTGGTTTAGTCTCTGTCACTTAAGTCTCTCACCAGCAATCTTTTTTTTTTTTACTTTTCAAGGTCAAAATTCTTTAAACAAAATAGAAATTTTATTGAATTTATCTCTGATTTCTAATATTATAATTTTTTTAGTTGATTTTGAATTAAGTACACTACTTCATATACTGTGAAGAAAGTGGACACTTGGATTTCAAGTCAAATTTTTGTGAGTATGTATTGACGTTGTAGTGTATTGGTTGTAGTTTGTAAGTTAATCTTTTGGTTTTTGTAAAGTTTCATCATTTGAGTGATTTGTGTAATGTAAATTATACAATTCTATGATTTTAGTTGACTTGTGAGTGATTGTTATAATTTTATTTCCAGTATTTTTATTTGAATCTCCATTTGGTTTGTAAATGGATTTGTAATTTAGAAAGGAAAAGGGATAAAATAGTCTCTTCATTCGGGGACACCATGGCTCCCCCTTCCCTTATATAATAGAGATATGTTGTACTTTAATTCTTGAATGATATTTTACATAAACCTTTTTACCTTGATAATTATTCGCTATAATATAATAGAAAGAGATAGGTCCAAATATATGTAAGAGTTTCATTATATATAGGAAACACTGAAAAAGTAAATAATTTTTTTTCCTCGTCTAACTTCTAAATTATAATTTCACTACAAATACACCTCAGTTTTTTATCCTTGTATAACTTCTAAATTTTGTTTGTGCACATTGATATTTAAAAATTTCCATCATTTCAAATTTGGTCCTTTTCTAAATTTTAACACTTTTAGCTTCAATTATATTTGAAATGAAATTTTGATTTTTTCATACACAATTTGATATTGGAATTTTTTTTTTTAGAAAAACGAAAATCGTTACTTTTTGCAAATTAATTTAGTTTTTTTTTTTCTGAAAATGGATTTTTGCAAAAAATTGTTTGCAAAAAGTTTGATATTGTTTTGTTTTTCAAAATTTATTTCTGAACATGGATTTTTTGCAAAAGTTTTGGGCAAAAATTTAAATATTGGCATTTTTTTATAAAAAAAACTAAATTTTTTTTATATGAAAATAAATTAAATTTAAGTCTGATTGTATAAATGCCCTTTTGAACTCATTGTTGTCGTCTCCATTTTTTTAACTACATAACAGTCAACTAATTTCCTATTGTTTATTTCAACTAATGTGAAATAATTTGGAAGTTCGCAAATTATGCCGATGGATGCATGTGTGATATCACCGTCAAAATCTTATGTTTTTCTCAAATTTGTGTTTATAGGTAACTTTTGTGAGTATTTGTAAGTAAATTTTTGTAGTAAATGTTTTTTTATGTATTGATGTTCTAGATTATTAGTTTTACTTTGTATGTTAATTTTAAGTTTTAATAAAGTTTTTTGATTATTTGAATGATTTGCAACATGATTTTCTTAATGGTATGAGTGATTTGTGAAGTTTCTTCTTTTAAGTGATTTGTGAGTGAGTGTTGTAAATTAATTTTTGGTAATTTTTTTTGAGTCTCGATTTTAATTTTGAGATTCCTTTTGTAATTTAGAAAGGGAAGGGGGGCAAAATAGTCAGTTGAAAAGAGGACATCATAGCTCTCCCCTTCCGTTATATAATAGAGATGTAATCCGAACTTAGTAGTTTTGTTGTCATGAATTTGAGCTATCATATTTTATACATTTCTTATTTTTGCGTCAATCTTATGTTCTTAACACGTGGCTTCTAATTTTATATTATTTAATAACAACAAAGTAACTTAAAATAATGATAACAATACATTTATAATGATAACAACAAGACTAATAATAATCACCAATATTAATAATTAATAAGTACAACAACAACAATAATAATCCTTTTGAACAAATGTACTAGTAAAAATAATACTCCCTGTGTAAACTAGTTACCGAACGAAATTATGAAAAAAAAAAAACCCTAGCCTCCCCCCTCTTTTTCTCTCTCTCAAACCCTAGCCTCCCCAACCCCTTCTTCATCAATTAGGGATGCCATGGATGTTTTCATCCATGGTACGCCCCTTTTTCCCTTTTATTTCCAGTTTTTAATTCATTTTCTTTTTTGTTCAATAAATAAGTCTCTCTTTATGAGATTTTCTCAAACCCTGTTATGGGGTTTTTAGTTTCTGTTTTGGAAATCTCCTTCTCCCCTATGGGAGTTGTGAGTATGGTTCTTTTGTTCTAGGTATGAGGAATTATTCTCATTGGTTGAAGTTCGAGACTCAACATGAAGGTATTGGAATCTCGGATGCGGTCAACCTGACTCGATCAAGAATGTTCTTCCCAAACTATATCAGAATGATAGACTTCCTCATCAATAGGTGCTTGATTCAGCAAATACAAGAGGGCTTTGTTGTATTGTTCGATCGGGTTCATTGTAATTTCTTCGAAGACGAATTTGATTTAGTCTTGTTTAATTGTATCTTGTTTTACTTTAATACCTATTGTAGATGTCGTTTGGCCTTCAATTAATGAAATATCTCTTTGAAAAAAAAAATAATACTCCCTTTGTATTTTATTTATTTATTCTCTCTTAGAATCTTGACACTATTCACAATTAGAGAGGATCTTTTAGATTTTTCTCAATATATAAGAAAAAATGTAGTCATATGGGTTCTTGTTTGATTCGTCTCAATGAGTACTTTATTAATATTCAATTATTATAATTTTTACTAATATGTAATGAAAGATATTTAATAGTAATAATGAGTTTTCAAATATAAGCATGACCTGATCTGATCTAAACTGATCTGGTCTGATCTGATCTGAACTTATTTTTTCTGATCTGATCTGATCTAATCTGATCAGATCTGAAATAAGCAAAAATAAGGTGAACATAGCCTTAGTATTCCAAGTTTCCAACATCACAACTTACTAGTGCCAAAAACATAATTCATTAGCGTGTAAATAATATTTTTGGAGTAGTAACTAAACACTTATGTATCCTTTGTATTTTCTACTCAATAAACTAAACTATTTATGTATAATACCACCAACGAATTAATAGTATTTCGTTATCAAGATTACTCGTATATATGCAGAATGGTTGATAATCCATAATAATTTAAAATTTTGCTTTTTTAACATATAGTTAAATAGCCTTGCTAGACAATAAATAAATAAAATCGTTTATAGGAACATATTGACAACATAGGACAAAATGAAAACTAATCTTTAGCATACATAACTAGTATAGACATATTGAGTAGTTAAGCCACGACACATTAATACCAAGAATATATACATAATTTGACATTTGACACTTTTCTTAAACGCCCATATCCCTATATCTTTTAGAAACAAAATATATCATCAATTCCCCTCAAAAAAAAATATCATCAATGAAAAATATCTCATATTAATATATTTATTATCCTCATTATTATATGATCTTTCTACCCTTTTAAGTCATTCTTAATATAATATGATCCTTATATAATATGAAAAAAAAAAGCCATTCAATTGTTGAAGTATTTAATTTTTTATTCTCAAATTATTTTATTCAAGGAAAAGATGAAGTGATTCATTATACTAAATCTCAACCCCTATATATAACACGAGCATAAATGTTTTTGTGAGACATATGACTTGATATTAAGAAGGAGCTAGTTTTCTTTTAGCTAAGATAGATAATTGGTCCGTAGAACAACTTATGCCAGGCTTTCAGTCCACATATACAATCTAAGAGGTTGGGTACAAGGATAAATAACTCATAAGACAACATGCCTAAAGGTCCATTGCCAACACAAGAGAAATCTCAACAAAATGTTGCAATGAAGATTCAAACCTTTGGCAAAGCACTATAGTTCGAGATGGTAATTCAACTAACAAAAAAGGTTCATCAATCTTTACACGTCATCTGAACATTATAACATATATTTACGAACAATACAAGTCCAAATTCGAAAACCCGTAGAAGTAGTATTCTTCAAAACAGCCAAACACGACCTATTTAGATCAATTTGTCATTTTATGTAATTATTCTACAATAATAGTAAAATTTTATATAAAAAAAACACTAAACACAAGAACAAACACGAACACGACCCAATCCAACACGTTTGCCGCCTCAAATAAATGATGCAGCCTAAAATGCGCTTGTTGTCCGAGTTAAAGTTCTCAACCCAGCCCTAGGCCTGTTTATTGGGGCGGGGGCCCAATAAAACCCTTTAATAACCCCTTTTAAAATACATATGACCCGACCCTTATTTTAAATGGGGCGGGTCCTTAGAGGGTCAGAGAATAAAAGGGCTGAAACGGGGCGGGGCGGGTCTTGAGAGGGCTTAAAAGATTTTTTTTTTAAAACAAAGCCTTCACTCTTTGTCTCTTTCCAACCATTCCATCAGCATCATTTTTCCCCCAAATCTTTTTCTCTCTCCTAAATTTTTTTTCTCTCTCCTCTTCATCAGGTCTCAATTCGCACATCTCCTGGATTTTGTTGTATGTTTTCTTTTCTTAAACTAACGTTTTGTTGTATAACAATTGTATCTGTCCAATATATTACCCTTTTTTCACCTTTTTTTTTCCCCTGAAACTGACCAAATTAAACCATGAGAAGCAGCTGCAGAGCAAAAAAAGCCTCCAATGTGTTTATAAAGATAGTGGAGAACTGTGAATTTGTGATACAAAAGTGAAACAAGATTTGTCGCAAATTCAAAATTGAACTGGTGATCTTCAAAGTAATGAATTTAAATACTTCATTTTACTTGATTGTTTATGTCTGTAGGAATGAAAAACACGCAGAATGTCTCTATTTTGTGTTTTTTTTTGTTTCTGGCTCTTAATTTGGTACTATGTAATATACCGTACTGGTTATTGAGTATGAAAGTCATAAAATTTGAATGCATTTCAAGAAGAAATAATTGAATCATATATGTTTTGCATCAATATTAATCAAGTAGTTATATGGGCCGGGTCGGGTCGGGTTGTAATGGGTCTGACCCGACCCGACCCGTGGATCAACACTCTTGACCCGGCCCGGCCCAACCCGTTAACATGTTGACCCGGCCCGGCCCTGACCCGGCCCGATAAACAGGCCTACCCAGCCCACAAACCACACGGCTAAAACCTTCGAAATAGGAAAAAGAAAAAAAAGGAACTTTATCCGGTCGGTCGCAACTCGCAAGTGCCACCGGAAACTGGGGGAATGAGTTACGCAATCGCTACTCCGTTGCCTGTCAATCTTAACTCCTATCATTCTTGTCACAGTTCTCCGGTAACCTCTCTCTCTTTTTTTAAATCTCTCCTCCATCTCTCTCCCTCTATTGTCTATCATATGCTTGAAATTTTGAGCCAATTAACAGATTTCAGGTGGGGAAGTTTTGGAAGTTCCAACACATTCTATTTCTAACTATAAATGGCGGCTTCTTATAGCTTATGATGGTACCAATTATGCTGGTTAGTAATTTTTCACTCTTTAATGTCTTTGTTTTTTTTTTTTTTACGCAATGTTACAGTGTTACTCTATGTCTTGTGATTTTTGCAACATTCGACTATTACACTTATCACTCCACAATATCGTGATAATTGTAACAGTTTGACTAGTACACTTATCAATGCACAAGCTTCACTATGAGAAATGTATTATCTATTAGTAAATACTCCCTCGGTTTCATTTTACTCTCTACACTTCTCAATTCGCGGATTCCTAGGTAATTTTATGGAGAAGAAAGAGGTAGAGAGTAAAAAGAAAAGGGACCCATGTGAGAGGAGAGAGAGAGAGTTTATTGCCAAAAAAGAAAGTGTAGCAAGTAATGTGAAACTTCCCACAATGAAAAGTGTAACGAGTATTATGAAACGGACGAAGTACTAAATATGGTGAAAGATATATTTTGAAAATATATTACCAAAAGTCAAGGTGGCCTATGGCTATGTCCTATGTGAATACTGAATAGTGCAAAATTGTTTTCATGTTAAGGAGGAAGCATTTCTAGGAGCTTATTCCATTCAACTTATTTTCACTATTATGAACTTATCTTAATTGACTTAGCTTATCAACTTATTTGAATTCATCTTACGTGAACTTTTGGTACTTAATGAAATATTTATCTATAAGGCTTTGTTTGCTTGGACAAAAATGTTTTCCAGGACTATTCTCCGTTGTTTAGTTGGATAAAGGATTTAAAAAGGAAAACTATGGTGGAAAAGAGTTTCATATCCATTTGTAAACATATTCCTCCAACATTTGAAAAAAAAAAGCATTTTCCTCAGTTCTCTTTTTGAACCTCTTGAGTTTCCCATTCTTAACTTAATAGTTTTCCATCAAATTAAATAAAGGAAAACTAATATTTATTTGCATTTTACACTCGAGAATATATTCCATCGAAAATCATTTTACATGGAAATTGTTTCCCATCAAACCAAATGGATCCTAAGTGTTAAAACTTGACTTATTTGAACTTATGTGAAATTTTCTTTTTCCAAACAGGACAAAACCTTAATGTGTTTCATGTGTGTCGTGTGCTTTTATATTTTTCTGCCGTTCGTTCACAATCTGATTGAGATATTAAGGGCCGGAGCAAAGGGTGGGAGGAGAAGAGGAAAGATGACTGTAATTGGATGTTTGATTAGTATGACTATGGAGGAATATATCTTTTGTCATCAAATGTCTTCCTGAATATAGACTCTCAAGTGTTTTGACTCCAATACAACTGCCTTATTTTGTTAGGAAAACTGTAAATCGCTACTGTGTATTCTCATAATGCTAAAAAGTCTCCCTAAATAGGTTTATCCTTGCCTTAGTGGTCTATCTCGTTTTTTTTTAAAAGGAAGAAACTATGGGATGAGGAAATAGATCGGGCGTAAACACTAAGAAACAAACAAAAGAAAAACACGCGGAGGGGGGAGGCACGCCTTACACCAGCCGTGAGGCTAGGCGGCGGCCTCCCCAAAGGGATTTTTGAGATAGGATTTGGGGTTTTTTCTTTGGAGGGGAGAAAGGGTTTTTTTTTTCCTAAGAGTATTGGTTTATATCGTTAGGGCAAGTACAAAATGCAAGATAGTTACTTTTGTATCAAACGGTCCAATCGTCCCATTACACAAAAATTGCATCAAATGCAAAGCAAAATTAAAAAAACTTAAATTGATCTGGTGCAACCTAATTGATATTAACTTCATATATTGAGTTTTATAGAGATATAGTGAATTTATATACCTCCTCCGTTTTTTTTTACATGTTACACTTTCTATTTTAGGAAGTTTTAAATTAGATGTTACACTTTATTTTGAGTAATAAGTTCTCTCTATCTCTCTCCTATCACATGTTCACATGGGGCTCTTTTGTTTTCTTTCTCTCTATCTCTCTCCTATCACATGTTCACATGGGGTTCTTTTGTTTTCTTTCTCTCTATCTCTCTCTACTCTCCAAAAATTGCCTAGGAGTCCATGATTTGAAAAGTTTAACATGTAAAAAAAAAACGGAGGAAGTACAATACTTCCTCCGTTTCTTTTTATTTACTCACTTCACTTTAGGGGAGAACCAAGGAGGAAGTACAAAAGTATGAATGATAAACAGAAAAGTGAGAGAGAAAAACAAAAGAGAGGGTTAAAATATTAAAAAGTGAATGACATGGGTGGAAAAAGAGGAGAAAGTAGATGTGATATGTTACCAAAAATAGAAAAAAGCAACAGTGTGTAGATTAAAAATAAACGGACTAAAAAGAAAAGTGTGTAGATTAAAAAGAAACGGAGGGAGTATAATGGATTTTATTAACGAAAAACGTATAGTGAAGTTATATGCAATATAGTAGAGGATTTAATTTTAATATTTTAACATGCAAGAAGAGGTAGGTTTCGTAGTATATATCATGACATCTGCTTTAACATATAGAAAGATGTAATTTCTGCATTATATAGTGAGTGTCTGCATGATATAGTGAGTTTTTGCATGCTATAGTTAGTGTCTGAATGATATAGTGGATTGTTAAGAAAATTATATAGATTCTGCATGATATAGTGAGTTTATTTATGATATAGTGAGTTTTTGAATGATATAGTGGATTGTTTAGAAATGATGTGGTTATTGCATGATATAGTATGTTTAATTTCTGAATAATATAGTGAGTTTTTGCATGATATAGTAGGTTTTTAAATGAGATAATGAATTGTTCAGATATGATACGTGCTTTTGGCATGGTGCACATTAATGTTTACGTGAACCGGATCCACGCAAGTCAAATTGAAGCAAAATACATAAAATTAAAGTTACCATTTATTAAAATTGAAGCAAGATAATTTTGGTGTTTTTTTTTGTGTAAGGAAAACGTAGTATGACCAAATATGTGCAGACGTTATAATTTCTGCTAGGCTAATTTGATAAGGTTAAGCACCTCTTCTATCTATATGTAAAGTCCATTGGTAATTCGTTCAACCACAAAATCTCTCATAGAACTTCAATGAGTAGTCTTTTGGTTGGTCTACATATCTTCATACTAGGTATGCTAGAGATGCAGTAGTTCAGGATTATTCATTATTTTACGAAAAAGGGTTCTTCTAATTTCTGTATCTTAGAGATGGTTCTCCTATGCTGTATGCCCAATCTAGTTGCAATGGAACATCATCTGTGTACATTGTTCTGTTTCTGTAGCAGCATTTGATGAATTTTAAAGCTGCAAGTATGCTTAGGAGTGAATTGCATAATCAACCTAATTTTGAACGCATACACAGAGTTTAAAGTAGATCTATATCCAGCTCCGTCATAACTTCGAATTAACAATTACTTAATTGTTGATAAAACAATCCACGGGAAGAACTTTTTTGAGGATGAAGAATTAAGTTTGATATTGACAAAATATGTACACTATGCTGTATCAGGGTGGCAATATCAAGCATCACCACCAACAGTACAGTGTGCCATAGAAAAAGCATTAATTAAAATCACACATTTAGACCGAAAGGAGCTCAGTGTAGTAGGTGCCGGCAGGACAGATACAGGAGTCCATGCTTGGGGCCAGGTCTGCCTTTCGCTTTCTCACTCCTAAGGAGATTGATAAGACAGCCAACGCTGATTGGAAAGCTTACATGACTAAAAGTTTCAGGTTGCACATTTTTTCACACCTTTCAACTATGATTCGTTGGATGAAGTTCATGCGGCATTTAATGGTCTTCTCCCATCTGACATTCGTGTACGGGAGGTGAGCCCTGCATCGCCACAGTTCCATGCTCGTTTTTCTGCAAAGGGAAAGATATATCGTTACAGCATTTATAACAGCAGCTTCATGGATCCATTTCTGCGTTATCATGTATATCATAGTACATATAAGCTGAATGCAGCTGTCATGGCAGAGGCTGCCAGATATTTCACCGGAAAGCACGACTTTACAGCCTTTGCTAATGCAATACGTAATGATAGAGTACGGGATCCTATCAAAACTATATCCCGATTCGATGTCACTGAAAGGGTAATTGTTAACTTGACCTCAGCTAGTACTTTAATAGCATTTTCTAGATGATTTGAGTCTTCACAATTGTATTACCACATAAATAATGTTGGTTTCTTTGAGTGTATTGTATGATATTTTGTTGTTTTATAGGGACCTCTTTTGGAGCTAGAAGTTGAAGGGTCCGGTTTCTTGTACAGACAAGTTCGAAACATGGTATGACTTGCTCGCTCTCATCTGTTACTTTGTGGTTAATTTATCGATGACTATATCTGCTTCTTGGAGAACTTTAATATATTCAAGTGTGCTTAATTTGTGTATAACCTGAACATGTTGGAAGCAAAATGCAAACCTACACGATATAACATTTACCTTTGTTTATGAGGGATTATAAGTTCATCTTTGAGATGAGCAAAAAGATCCAATCTCAGGGGAATATTTCGATATTTTTCACAATTTAGGCGTTTTGGGATTTCACTTAATAAACAAGCGGTATTTTTGGGAAGAAAAACCCTAAGATTGTACTCTTTTGTCCATTTCACATAGGGTTATGCTTTAGAGATTTTATGTTCTAAATGATTTCTTAACATGAAGGTTGCATTATTGCTTCAAATTGGAAGGGAAGCGATTCCGCCTGATATAGTCCCAGAGATTTTGGAAACAAGAAATCGTAGAGAATTGGCGAAATACACCAAGTCTACACCACCTCACGGACTGAGTCTAGTATCAGTGAAGTATAATGAAGATCATCTGAAACTTCCATCTGGTTGTCCTCCAGTAAGTTTGGGTAGGTATCATACTATTAGAACATGTAAACTTCCTTTCTATTAGCACATTTGTTGCAAGTGAACAGTTTCATTCTTTTTAGCCTGTAGTTATGGAATATTGAGGTTTAGGTGAAAAATAACCCTGTTTTTTTGTCCAATTTTCTACCAATTCCAAAGAAGTTTTTGTGTGAATGCAAAGCAAGGGCCAAGGCCGTTCACTTTTGAATTCGAAATGTAATCTGGTTACTTGAGATATATACGAATTATACAAGATAGATCTATTGGTGAATCAAGCAGGCCGTCACTTTAAAACATGTAAACTTCCTTTCTATTATCCTGTAGCTATTTGGATCTTGAGATGAAGTTGAGTCTGTTGAGATATAGTAATCTGTAATTTGTCCAATTTACTTCCACAAAATTGTCAAAAAAAAGTATGTGAATATGCAAAGCAAGGCCGTGTGCTTGTATATATCCGATGCAGTATATGTGAGAAGTGGAGTAAAGATGATTCTATCGATCTGATCATTCAGAAACATGCCCTCCATTTAGTTCTTTATCTTTTCTCTCTTTACTTAACCGAACCTTGTGTTGAATAGATAAATGGGGAAAATTGAAATGGCAAATTCTTGAAGAGGACAAATTAATTTGCAGAAATAATGCTTTAAATGCAACCATTTGTGTTACAAAAGTTCGACATAGCTAAGTGGATAAAGAATACTTGGGCTCTATTTAGTTGGACGAAAAACGTTTTTAGGGGGTGTGTTTGATGTGAAGTAGAACATTTTCACTTTAAGTCTTTTTCCATGAAAATCAAGGGGCACGAGATGGCTCTTTCTAAGGAACTTGATTAAGTATCCATGTAAGTGGCAACAAGGAATGCTTCCTCATAAAGGGGGTCAAAGTGACCAAGCCCATGCCATTTTAATTAACAACTATGCCCATATTTACTGTCATATGCCGCCAACATTTTCTCATAACAGAGATTATTATAGATAGAGATCATTAATTGCAATTACATTAATGTCATGTATAAAGGGGTGTGTAATAACAAATAAAATTTCTTTTTTTTTTTTTGACATCAGGAAATCGTACATTAATTAAAAGAGAAAGTACAATCTAATGCTAATACAATCCAAACGAAAACAGATACATAAATCAATGTGACTCACTACTCTCGAGCGTGAGTATGTCAGGTTTCTCTTTGATGAAAGAGAAACGCTGATAATTGGGCGTGCTGTAAACCCCCAGATGCAACTGGAGTGCCGCCTGCAGATTTGAAGTTTTTAAGACAAGGACCATGAAGGTCAATGCCAAGCAAAAAGAGAGCCAAACAAGTTGAGCCCTCGAATACACCGCCGGTTTTCAAAACCGGTAAATACACGTCCCAATAAGTTCCAACCAGGTTCAATAAGTTGAATCAGGTCCAATCAAGTTTAATAAGTTCCAATAAGTTCAGTTCAGGTTCAATAAGTTCAGTTCAGATAATGTCCAATAAGTTGAGGGCCAATAAGTTGAATAGAGTTAGAATAATCAAAAACAAAAAACATCACTAAGAACAAACGAATCACTTAACTTGAACAATCACCGTCCCTTTATAAAACTTGGTTGATCCAGTAGATTACCTACTACTATCAGAATTTAATATAAGGTGAAATCCAACTTAATATTAACAATTATTTTTTTAATAAATATATAAAGAGTGGATAATCTATGGGTAAATATAGTTATATCCTGTAATAACACGTTCTAAACTTAAGACACCATATCTGTTAACTTTATAATATGGAGTAAATTCTAGTATTATGATTGGAGTTTGGATAAGAGACTCTGAAAGATCAAGTCCAAACCTGGTTTGAGATATTGTGGACTCAAACATTTGAGTTAATATCTATTCCAAACTTGTGCGAGTTCATTTCAAGACGACAAATTTGGATAAAATAAGATATGACTTTAGACTTTAGAAGTCTATTTACACCCGAGTAAGGTAGCAAATAGTGCGAAATGTTGGGAAAGGAGAGTGAGGCGTTTATCATTTAATTCTAGATACTAAAAAAATGTGAATCCATTACCAATACAAGATGGTTACGCCATAGAAAAGCTCTACTTCCCTCTCATTTTGAGAGCGGTAAAGGTGGTGAATACAATTCGAGCCAGGAGGAGAATCATAATCCCTGAAGAAAGAGTAAGAGTTATCTCCATTCTCCAATATTACCTAATTCCCTAATTTCCCCGCGGATTGCGAATTGAGAAAAGGGAATTATAGTGGTTTTGGTTCATTTTTAGCCCATGATGGGCAAATTAGCGAATTCAAAAGGCGAATGAGATATCGAATTAGCTAACACTGGTTATCTCTCAAAAAATCGGAGCTCCACCATGAATTCCTTCTGCTTTGGTGCATACCAAGCTACAGCTTTTGCAGAGAAGAGGACCTGTAGAGCATATTCAATCGCAAATACTGGATTGTCCAAGCTTACTTTGCATCCTTGATTCTCCAAATTGACAGCAATTTTTGAATCAACTCTAAAACTGAAGGGTCCTACAATCTGCAAGGCAGCAAGGATATATAATCAACACGCTAAGTGAAGCCTCTGACAGACTGCATATTTCACATCAGGACAACAACTCTAATTGAAAAACAGCACTTTAAATTCACACCAAGACAAGCTGCAACTAACAATGTTACTATGCTTGAATTCTTAAAGAAACATCAGCTTAAGTCATTTCATCTCCACATAGTTTTCATGATACCACTCCCTCAGTACCTTTATAAAATTAGCATCTCTTGTTTTTATCACAAAAAATAAGAGTCCCATTTCAGTAAGATACTTTCCTGTCTAATTTTTCCCAAAAGTTGGGCCCTGGTCCACCATATCCACCCACTTTTCGATCTACTTTTCAAATCTCTTAGTCTCCATACAAATAAAAGATTATTTATTAAGGGACAACGGGAGTATATTATCTCCACAAGGTATTAACTTATGTTATACTTCATTTATCTGCAAAATGATCTGTGACCGATAGGTTATACAGTGTTGTAGCAAGAATTAACACAAATTCACATCTCTGAACATATTCCGCACCTGTTGCTGAAAAGAAACCATGGGATTGGGACAAACTGCTTGTACTGCTTCTACGGAAAGCTGTTGAGACTTGTAAATATCCTTAGCCAAGCATGCCGCAGCTGAACAGAACTTGGAACCTGAAGGAACATCTAACCGACCATGGATCCGCGTTAAATCAAAAAACTTCCGTTGGAAGTTTCCATACTGAGCTGAGAATGACAAAGTTGCAAATAAGTCTGCAAGGAAAGCTGATTTTCCTCTAGATGCATAAAGATCAAGACGCCTATAATCCTTTGGTTGATCATCTAGTGGTGATCTCAATGAGTTATCTCCAACTAATGCAGTCGCAACAACACCTGCAGGAATGAATAGATGAGTATACACACATAAATCGTCTAAAGAATGACGCACTAATATGCAATTTAAGTAAGTCTAATTTGAAATATAGATCCAAAATCATTACATCTGGTGATCGTATTATACTCTTCAGCACGTTTTAAACCTAACATAGAGTAACAGTGTACGACTCACCAATGAGACCTGCACCAGAAACATGGGGACTTGATAAGAACAAATCAAAAGGCTGGACAAATTTTAGCTTCTTTGCCTGACTTCTCCAGAAGTCTATATTCTTCTTAAAGGAAAACGCGCTTTTAACATAGAGCCCAGGAAGTAAAGTGGCCGGAACATCACTGGACTTATTCCCTTCAACTTGTTTTGCTGCACCTGAGATATGCTGCAAAGACAAGTGATAGCGAGCTCCAGAGTCAGAAGTGACAGATGCAAGATCAGCTGCCAGAGTAACTGGTACGTCCCAGTAATTCCCATGCTTGTCAATAAATAGTCCAGGCCAAACTCTCTCCACTGTCAGATTAAGATGGGGAAACTGCAAAGATAATATACACATTATATGATCAGTAGGAAGGATAAAAGGTTTGATCTAATCAAAGAATAATGGCACTTCTTTAGTTAGGTGCCAGGAGGTATGGCATAATGTTCTTGTGCTCCTAACCAAAAAAAATGTATTTCAGTGTAGTATCCTGACGATAATGCCATCAAAGTCTCCGTTAAAGGTGAGTCACAAAGCAATAGTTGATCTGAATTTTTTTAGATTTTTGGCACTACAGCAGTAACAAACAAGAAATATTAGCTACAAGATTTAGATAACATGAATTAGCTTGTTCAGTCTTTTAGTTTCTTATATTGCATTGGACTTAAAAACATTAAATAGAAAGAGGAAATTCTAAATATACACTTGATAGAGAGGTACCCTCGTATCTCTTTGTACCTATTGAGAAAAAATTTAGTGCCTTGATGTATGATAATTTTCTACTCTCCGTATTTCTCCTTATATATAAAAAATTGTGTCGCTTTAGTGACTTCACATCCCAGATTCAAGTCACTAGTATCTCCATTCTTCTTGTAAGTCCTTCAAAGTAATATATATATATAAGGAGAAAATGGTCAAGATGATACACTACAATAGATTTGCAGATGCCAAACAACAAGACAATATCAGAGAGGAAAGTTGAAAGATATCTAAACATGGTTTTGAAGCCTATAATTAGCAAATCATTAAGGGGGCGTTTGGTTGGAGGGTTTCAAGAAAGGGAAAGGGAATTGAGTTCCTTGTTTCCCTTTGTGAGTGTTTGATTAGTGTTTTTTTTCAAACCCTTTACCCCTTTTTCTTATTAGGATTACCCTCCTTACCCTTAGATTGATTCTCCACCACCCCCCAAGGTTTGGGATTACCCCATATCCCTCTACCATAAAATTATTATTATTATTATTATTATTATTATTATTATTATTATTATATTATTATTATTTTTTTTTTATTTTTATTTTATTTTTATTTTTATTTTTATTTTTTTTATTTTTTTTTTATTTTTTTTTATTTTTTTTTATTTTTTTTTATTTTTTTTTATTTTTATGTTATTTTTATTTTATTTTTATTTTTATTTTTATTTTATTTTTATTTTTATTTTATTTTTTTTATTTTTATTTTTATTTTATTTTATTTATTTTTATTTTATTTTTATTTATTTTTATTACTATTATTATTTTAATTTTATTTTTTTAATTTTTATTATAAATATTTATTATTATTAATATTATTAATATTATCATTATTATTATTTATTATATATTATTATTTATTATAATTAATATTACTATTTATTATTTATTATTATTATATATTTATTTTTACATTTATGTTTATTATTTAATAATAATAATAATTATTATTATTTATTATTATCATATATTATTATTATAATTATTGTTATAATTATTTATTATTATTGTATTATTATTTATTATTATTATTATTATTTATTATTATTTTATTATTATTATAATAATTTTTATTTTATATATTTATTTATTATTATTACTATTATTATTATTTATTATTATTATTATTTATTTATTATTATTATTATTTATTTATTATTATTTAAAAACTATTATTATAAATATTATTATTTTTATTAATATTAATTATCATTATTTATTATCTATTATTATTATTTGTTATTATTATTATTTTAATAATAATAATAATTTTCCATTTTTTTTGATGTTCCTAACCAAACAACATTTTTAATCAAAGGGAAACCCTTTCCATTCCTCTTGTAACCCTTTCTCATACCCTTTCCCTTTCCTCTCAACGAACCAAACGCCCCCTAATAGAAGGATGGACATACTTGCCTTATGATGAAAAACTGCCTTTTTTCGAGCAGTCTTTGTGTCACCAGATGCTTCATAAGAAAATAACAGCGTATCTTCAGATGTTACAAGGAACTCAGAACAAAAACCAAATGCATAAAATGATTTCTCAGATAGATGTCTTCCGAGGATTTGCATCCAGGATGAATCTGAGAGCTCCTCTGACTTTGCCTTTCTGACAGCAGATACAAACTTTTGCAAGTTGAACTGACCCAGCAAAGTAGTAAACCTGTGTTTCTTTGACATAAGTATCAATTAGATTGCAATGTTGCGCTGCAAACAAGCCAATTAATAAGCACTTCTAATGCCACTAAATACAGGATATCTTAACCAAGCCTTCAACTGCGAAAAAGCCTGAACTCAATCGAAATTCTGAAATGTCCTGAGTTAATTGATCAAAATACGTAGTTATTTGTTGCACACACACATCAAGACTAATTGCAACTTGCACAGCCACAAGCGCAACATGACCTAGAATACAATGCAACCCCTTATTAGAGCTCCTGCAGATGTTTGAATGACAGAACACAAGCCTTCAACTGCGAAAAAGCCTGAACCACATTGCATATGTAGATACTTCATCGATCACTTACTTTTATCATTTAGTATTACTACCTCATGTGGCCTAGTGTTGACAAAAGTAACTAAATTTAGAGACTTGAGAAAAGCTGAGGCCTTTTAACCTAGCAAACTAGCAACAATATACATAGTTCATCTATCATTGACTCAGTATACTCGGTACTTCCACAAGCTAAATTTATTTACGCGACTACTGACTAGTTGCAACAGAATCCCACAGATTGAAGGAAGAACTACTTTCAATATACAAACAGAAGAAGCTTGATCGCAAAATGTACAAAATGTGGTATTGCGCCATCGAAAAGCATAATTAATTAAATTTACTAGACAAGAGAAAAGAAGTTGCCTGCTCTAGAACATTAACAAGTATCGCATTGCACTAACAGGTTAGTACAGTATGAGGAGGGGGTTTTTAAGATAATTTCTCAGAACTACAGGCATTCACATTACATTCGGATCTCTGAGATATTATGACATATTGACATGCATTTAAAGTTGGCATTATAAACCTGGTAAAGCTTGGCATTGGCATTTAATGAGTTATGGGAAAACAGAAGACTGAATATCAATGAATCATATTAAAGTTGATGTTAGGATAGTATCATTTCACATAAACACTGCACCTTATTTAGAGCACTACACTACATAAGCATTCTTGGAGTTGTTTCGAATTAGATTAAAACATAAACCCTACTAAGATATTCGATAGCTTATTACCCTGATCATCTCCCACATGACGGGATGGGTCAAATCCTCACCTCAGCCTATGAAAGACCCACTCCCCTCACTCATCAGTTCCTCACCTATGTAGCAGTGAAATGGTTGGGGTTTCAAAAACAGAACCATTCTCAAAACGGGAAACCTCAGGTCCCAGGTCACTTCCATGCTTCATTAGCAAGTGGACTTAGTTCAGGAAATTCTATCCCCTGAAATAAATCAAACCATTTTTGACATCTTCTAAGAATTTTTTGATCCTTTACATTCTTCAAGAAGATTGACAACATTCAACCAACCATTTGAAATATGAATACGATTATTAGATTACAATCACAATTCCAAACACAAAGAATACACAAACTACAGCATATTATTAACATAAAAAAATAAAAGATTAACCCAATACATATGTTACTCAAACTCAAGAACCCATGTCCGGCACGTGTCCAAGTGTCCTACTCGGCAATTTTGTGGAACTTTTTCAATTTTTGGCCCAGAGTGAAGTGTCCAAGTATCCCGCCCATGTCAGAATATTGAGGATCCGACACGAATATTGGACGTGAAATGAAGAGTCCGAGTAATACAGGCCAATATTCCCATATAACAAGAATTCAATAAGCCTAATTCTCAAAATATATAGAGATAAAGTACCAGAAATTCCCATCAAGTTTAAGAAAGATAAGGAAATTAAAAAATGTTACCAGTCATTGCCAGAGGGAATAGTGAGTGCCCGTTGGAGAGAGAAACCGTTGCTGTGAGACCCACCAGAGAAGGAAGGAACGAAGGGGGCAGCCATGAATCTTTGGAAGAAGTCGACTTGCTTGGGCCAGGAAAGCCTGGTGGCCCTTGAAAAGCCCAGAGGAAGTGGGCCGTCAATTGGTAAGGGCCGGGCGACACCATCTATAGTTCTGGGCGTTGATATGTCCACTTCCCAGAACCCTCCTCCATCCATTACCCATCTTAATCTGTTCATTATTCCACTGAATTTTGTTGAGGAAAAGGTAGAAAGTGAGTGAGTGGAGAACTAAAGGGAAAGCATGGGTTTTAGAAGTGGTGAAGAAGCAACAACTCAACAAGCAAAAAAAGTGATCCAAATACTAGTAGCATTGTAGATTTTTGTAGTAGTGAAGTTGGAAACTTGGAATATAGAGTTCAATGGTGGATCCAGAAATTTGCAGATGGTGGGTCACTACCGTCTACCTACCAGTTGTAACCAATTCATGTATATTAAAAAAAACATTTCAAAGAAATATCCATTACATAAGTAATAATAATTCATATTACAATCAAATAATACCTAAAAATTGTTAAAATTGTTCTCGACCAGTTTTCATGTTTGCATATCAATCTATAATATGCTAACTTCCCAAAAAAATCTCTCTCCAGATAAGTAATGAAGCAACCATTCAACATTGATATCCCACGCTATTACACAATTTATCTTCCACTTGCGTCATTCCCGAAAATTTAAGTTGCAATGTGAATAATATCTAACAATCTAATATTGAGAAACAATTTCAATATCACTTGCAAGTAGTACTAATTTAGAATTCAGATGTTATGCGATAAAGTAATTTAGAATCTGTTAATCAAAGTGAGTATCCAACTATCCATGCTCCAAATACTAGAAGTCTTAAACTTGAGTAGAACTTCATTTGATTGTAAAAATATATCAAATTGAATAAAGATAACAAATTAACACAAAAAGCAACATAACAACAAACAACTAACATTAGGATTTAGGTTATTAGATTTAAAGTTAAATCACCTAAATTCGGATTGTTGATGTTGGCTGTGGAGAGGGGTGGTTCAGCCGACGAACGTGGCAATCAGGCGGTGCATGGAGCCTTCACTTGTTTAGTGCCTGGTGCCTGGTGGTGTGGACGTGTGGGAACTGGAAAAACTTGAAAGTGTTAAATAAGTGACTTCAGCTTCAGCCTTTTATCCGTTCCCGGGTTATTCAATTTGGCTTGTAGCCGTAGTGGTAAGTGGTGGACAATGAGCGAGCTAAGGTAGGTTCAAGGACAAGCTAGTCTTGCACCCGGCACACCTAGGGTAGGACGAACCAAGTAGGGTCATGGGTCACGTCTATGGGTGTGTCACTTCTCAAGACGAGTCTTGGATAGGGTCAGATCATAGGACCTGGTTAGTGTTTAGTGCCTTAGTGGTTTGTGTATTTTATATTTTGTCAATTTTTTTTTTGTCAAGTTGGGTTAGAGTTAGCGCGGACTTCACCAACTTTGCGATGGAGAAACTTGATCTGTTGCACTCATGATTTGCAACCCGGAAGAATCGGCTTGCTAGCCACCTCTAAAGTTGAATTGTTCATTGGCCAGCTCTAGGTGAAGTCGAAATTGATATCATTTTTTGTTTCTTTTTTATCACTAGAAAGTGATTTTCAAGCTTGTTATGCACAATCTTTACTATTAATATCTTTAATTATTAATAAAAAACAAAAATTGAGTTCGCGGGTGAGGGTACAATATAGCCAGAAACTATATTGTCCATTGCTGGCCTCTATTAAATACCAATTCATTACAGATTTTATGCAAAAGAATAATCATATAATGTTTTCATACACCCTAAAAATAATTAATCTATGTTGGTTCAGGAAACACATAAAAGGCTAATTTTTAGTGACATGTGATTAACAATCAGATTACTGGATTCCTAGCAGGTTGTCCATATCATCTGATTTAGTTAGAACATTTAATTAAGTCTTGATTAACAATAAATACAAGGTGATAAATATTGCAATCTGGCATAAAAAATAATATGTTCATAAAAAGAAATAAAAATAAGAAAATAAAGTGTTGTAGGAAGTTAATATAATATATATAATACTTACAATTGCAGGAATATATTAACAACCCACATCATGAATAAAATGTTAGTAATTTCAAGAAAATAATAAAAATAAATAAAGAAATAAAATAAAGTTAGTTGATTTAGTTGGCCCTCAAAAATTGTACCACCGTCTGAGGTCATTGATTCGTATAAATCTCGGAAAATTGAATAGTTGTACGAGTGTTGAAAATTGGTTGCATTGAACTAATACTTGCGTATTATAGCCTTGAAGGTAAATAAATACAGCAAACGTATTTTTGTGCGAAGATGAATTGTAGGTATTGATGTATGATGTTGGTAACTTGGTATTAGTTTATAGTAGCAGTATTAGGATGAACTAGATGGGATTAGTGGTAGGCGTTGGATTTAGGTGTAGCGCTAGTGGAGGATGTAGGGGTGGGAATAAGTTGAGCCGAGCCCGAATAGTGTTAGGCTCAGCTCGAGCTCGAGTTTCTAAAATGAGGCTCGACTCTAGCTCGAGGCTCGTTGAGCTTCAAACATGGAGCTCGGGCTCGGGATCGTGTCATGGAACTGGAGGCTCAGTTCGAGCTCATTTGGGGCTCGAGGCTCGTGCTCGTTTGAGGCTTGAGCCTCTAGGCTCGTGCTCGTTTGAGGCTTGAGCCTCTAGGCTCATGCTCAAAAAAATGGCTCGAAATCTCACAAATAAAAAAAAGTTATACACCAATACTTAATTTATAAGCGAAAAATCTCACAAATAAAAAAAAATCTCCAACAAGTAAACACAATTTTTTTAAAAAAAAAGCAAACACAAAAAAGAAAGTCTCCAAGTAAAGAAAAATAAAAAAAAGTCTCCAACAAGACATACATTAAAAATTCAAATAAGTGTCACCATCAAAGTTTACTATAATGCAAGTTGGTTTAATATTTCATGCCATGAATGTCGATCTTCACAAATTTTGTGCCTAAACAACTTATGGAATAGGAATAACGATCTCTTTTGGTTGATCGTCTTCAATATCCTGCATTAGTGTACAAAACAGTCCAAAATCAGTCAAAACAACATCTCAAAAATCCTTAATATGCCCAAAACAGCAGCACATAATAAAAAATGGTTGGACTTACTTTGTTCTTTCTTTTAATCCCAAAAGTCAACCTAGTCCAATCTCCCGTGAAAATTAGCATTTGCACAGTTTTTGGCAGCAATGAATCTCGATAAGAATTGATAACACGACTCCCTGCACTAAATGTAGCCTTAGATACAACAGTAGTAATCGGAATAGCCAAGAGATCAGCAGCAATTTTCGATAAAATGCGATACTTCACAGATTTTTCTTTCCATTATTTCAATATATCAAACTTTCCTCATCATTGTATTCTTCCTCAAAACACATATCAACTTCCGATTTCTTAAGTTGAGTTTTTTTCCACTTTTCACAGTTTGTAACACCTTAGACATTCTGGGAAGGCTCCCTTCATTATCATTTGAAGTTCCATAATCACATTCTCCAACTACTCTCCTTGGAGAAGAATACAAGGTCTTATACTCATCATACAACTCGTAAAAAGTATCTCTAACCTTAAGGATGTTACCTCTAACAAGTTCTGATGGAAATATTTGGGGGGAAGTAATGTCAAGTACCTCCATTTTCACATGAGGTACAAGATACCACCTATGGCCATGATCAAATTACATTCACCCTAATACTTATTCTTTCATGTTTTTTACCATGTCTTTCCCAAAATCATCATACGAGTTTATCTAAACAACATGTAAATTACTCCATAAGAAAGACATGTTGGCACAGTCACATTAAACTCTATCAGTCATCCACTCATTCTCAAATCAGTCTATCATTGTCCTCATATTGAATTTAATTTAATGCTCGTGCAAAAGTTGGTAAAGATAATAATTGTACTGTGAGTTTTAATGGTTCTCATGTTTTTGTTAAGGGAAATCGGTCAGGGGCGGTGCTTCAAAAAGTTTATATTCAAGGCAACGTCTATTCCATCACCCTCACCCACCATCCTAGGAGGTCAGTTCCTCTTTTGTCTTTTTCTGCATCCTGTTCTACCTAGCATCGTTGTCTTAGTCATCATGGTGATAAAGTGTTAGGTGCCTTTAAGCAAAATAAGGCCATTGTGCCACTAGTCATTTTTTTTATTGTGTTTCGTGTTGCTTAGGCAAGTCTCATCACTTACCTTTCCATGATGTAATACACTCTTTTGATAAACTATTGCAATTAGTTCATTCTGACTTATGGCAATCAAATATTTTATCCAATCTTGGTTTCAAATATCATATTTGTGTTTGTTGATGATTTCTCTCGCTATACTTGGCTATATCCTTTAACACACAAATCAAATGTGCATGATCATTTTTTTAGATTTACAAGCTTTAGTTGAGAATTATTTGACTGCAAAATAAATATTTTCAAAGTGATGGGGATCTGGAAATTGATAATCAACCTTTACTTGATCATTTTCGAAAATGTGGTATTGCTTTTCGCAAATCTTATCCTGAAACCCAACAAGAAAATGGTGTTGTTGAACGCAAGCATCGACATCTAATTGAGCTAGCTCGTACGACGCTCATTGAATCATCGCGTCCTGGTCAATTACGGGTCAATATTACGTACAATGTCGCCTACATTATCAATCGTTTGTCAACTCCAGTCTTGCATGGTTTATCTCCTTTCGGAAAACTATTTTCAGTACCTCTTGATTACTCGTTTTTATGTGTTTTTGGTTGTTAGTCTTTTCCAAATTTCTCTACGAAACCATCAAACAAGTTGACTCCCCAAACTGTGCAATGTGTCTTTCTTTGTTATGCCCGACCTATATAGGGTATCGTTGTTATGATCCACAATCGGATCGTGTGTATGTGAGTCATAATGTAAAATTGCATAAGTCGGTGTTCCCCTATCATCTTTTGTCGTCTTATCCCTCGTTGTCGACCACATCTAGTAATACGGACCCCTTTATTCTCCACTTACCATGGTCCTTGGCTTCATTGACCACTCCTCACCCTCCCCTTGTGTCTAGCCGCCCTCCCGGTTCACCTCTCTCTAGGCAGCAAAGTCCACGGGTTGCCTGTAACACCCCGTAAGTTTCACCCTTTATTTTTGGTGTTTGTTTATATTAAAATGATATTTTTCGTAAAAATAAATAATTTATTATTTAATTTATTTTGGAACGTTTATGAAAATGTGTATATATTTTTATATGTTGTGATATATTTACGTATATTTATTTTTAAAGGTTAGTTATTTATTTTAAAAGTTATATTAGTTTCATTATTTATTTAGGCGTTTAGGATGCGGTGTTGTCACGTAGCGTCTTTCTATCATTGATGAACCGACTTGAGTGATGAAATGTTGCACCACATGTGGCATGTCATGCTGGCCGAAAATCAGCAATTATGGTGTGGAGCATGAAGAGTTTTGGTGCTCATTAAGCTAACCTTTGAAACTCTTGTAACCCCCCTCTTTTAATCCCCCATTAACCCACCTTAATGCACCCTTAAACCTTTGTTTAATGAGGTGAATAATCTCAATCTTTTACTGAACTTTAAGCCCCTCTATAATGCTGGAAACAAGTCAGGAAATTCGTGCATAACTACTCATCTTCTTCTCTCTTCTGCATTTTCAGCCATTTCTGCACCCCTATCTTGTTTGCGTCATATCTCCTTCGTCTCTTATAGGAATTGGATGTGTGAGTAGTCAAAATTTATCTACTCGGAAAGATATTGATCATGGTGTAATTTGTTTTTGAATAAAGTGAAAGACGCGTCTGCAGTTTTCTTTTCAAACAGATGACTCGTCCGGTTTTCTTGGAGTTTTTTGGAGCAATGTTATTCTCTTCTTTCTTTGTCATTCTAGTATTATTTTTCCACCTAAAATCTAGGTAACTAGCATCACTTCTAGCACATTAGGATTAGAGTAGTGATTTTGGTATTGCTAGGATTTATGTTAGTAAGCTGGAAATCATGTTATTAGGCTTAGGAATATGTTTGGATACTATTAGAATTGCTCTTATTGTTATTTTTATTCATGTTAGTATCATGTTAGGATCGTATAAATGTTATTCTTCATGCCTATTGTTACGCTTGTGATGTTATATGTATTTTTATCATGAAAATATTAGGAATTTGTGAAAAATTAGTAACATGATGTTAGGTTTATGTTTAAGCATGTTTGTTGTATGTTGTTTAAGGTTGGATGTGGTTTTGGATGAATTTCGGTGGTTTTAGTGATCTGAAATTTATTTATTTTTGAGATATGATTCACGTATTTTGTGATTAATCATGTTAGAATAGTTAATATATGTTGAATTATCATGTTTGGGGGATGTGTAATTTATGTTTCATGTTAATCCTATTCTTAAACTAGTTACTTTATACGGTATAATCATATATTAGCTTGGGTATACTTCGTTATGGTAGCCACAACCCAACTGTGGCCTTCACTGGTTTGAATCCCTAGCAGCAGCCCCCCCCCCCCCCCGGTGGCCTCTTACCCCACTCCACGTCCATGGTGTGGCCCTTACTGCCTCAATCCCCAAGCAACCCACCCTCCTCCCCTTGCAAGTCTGTCGAGGCCTCGGTTCCCCAGCGTGCGCTGGGCCTTCCCCACGTTCCCTAGCGCATCTGCCTGGCCCGTTGGGCACCCATCGCCACATGGGGTTCCCCCTTGAACTGCTGGTCCCCTCGCTAGGCCTCCATCGCCTCTTGGGGTTTCCCTTCCTTCCCCTTGTGCTGCTGATCTGCACAACGACCACCCAGCGCCTGCTGTGTCTCCTCCTAGCCCCATGCCCCTGGCTTCCCCTACCCCACCAACTCATAGTGTGCCTCCATCCCTTGGTATTTCCAACTCTCGCCCCTCTTCCTCTTCTTCTCTGTCCACCAGTATTGCCTCTTTGAATGCATCCCCCCCGCATGATGTCTTTGTTGTTTCGTCTTTCCAAAATATTAATGACATGAAAACTTGTGCTAAAGACGGCATTTTTAAACTAAAGTCCGTCTTAAATTTGAACACTCTTGAAAAAGAACAAGCTCCGACTTGTTTCTCTAAAGCAAGTAAACTTCCAACGTGGCGTCAAGCCATATCGGAAGAGATTAATGCAATAATGGTCAACAAAACATGGGATTTGGTACCGTTTGATGATCAAAGAATTTGGTTAGTGCAAAATGAATTTATACGATAAAAACTTATGAAGATGGTCATGTGATTAGGCATAAGGCTCGTCTGGTTGCTCGTGGGTTTGTCAGCAGGAAGGTATCGATTATTCCGAGACTTTTAGCCCTATTGTTTGATTAACTATCGTTCAGTTGGTCCTGTCATTAGCTATTTCTTATTAGTGGGTTATTCACCAAATCACCAATTAGATGTGAAAAATGCTTTCTTACATGGTGATCTCATTGACGAGAAAGTCTATATGAAACAACCTGCACAGGTTTTATTTATCCTGATTTTCCTATCACATTTGTCGACTTCAAAAAGCTATCTATGGCTTGAAACAAGCTCTTCGAACTTGGTATCTTCGGTTTAGCAGTTTCTTACTTCAACAAGGCTTCTTTTGTTCCCAATCTGATACTTCTATGTTTATCTTTCGTCGTGGCAAATATATTCTCTATCTACTTCTCTATGTTAATCATATTATTGTCACCGGCAACTCTGCTCCTTTGCTCACCAAATTTATCTCTCTACTATCTGCTGAATTTGTTAGTAAATATTGAGGTGATCTTCAATATTTCTTAGGTGTTCAGGCTATCCACTCTTCCCCTGATTTATTTTTGTGTCAGGAGAAGTATGTTCATGATCTTCTTCTCAAATTCCATCTGCACACTATTAACCTGTTCGCATTCCTCTTCCTAGTCGAACTACTCTTTCGCTTACAGAGGGTGATCTCTTATCCGATCCTACTGAGTATCGCGGTATGGTTGGGGCTTTACAATACTTGACTATGACAGGACATGATATTACGTATGTTCTGCATTTAGTTCCCAATTTACACATGTTCCCCGCACATCTCACTTGTTGGTTGTTAAGCGTATTTATATGTACTTGTAGGGTAATTCAGAGTACGATCTCTAGCTTCGCCCCTCTAAGACCATGTCAATTATGATTGTCTATTCTGATGCTGATTGGGTAGGTTTTCTGAATAGTTGTCGCTCCACCACTGGTTATGCCATCTTTCTGATCGATGGTAACCTTATCTCTTGGCGATCGAAAAAGTAACCCATTGCGTCCAAGTCTTCCACGATTCTGGACACCCTCTCGCTTCACTCATTATTAGTTGAGTTGGGACTCATCATCCGTGCTCCTGTTATGTTGTTTCGTGATAATGTTTGTGCTTCTTATCTTGCTGTCAATCCTTTTCAGCATGATCGTAGTAAGCACATTAAGATTGATTATCATTTTGTTCGGGAGCGTGTTGCTCATGGTGATTTAGTTGTACGTTATGTCCCTAGTGAGTTACAAACTGCTGACATCTTTACTAAAGGTTTGTCTGCGTTTTGAGTTTTTGAGGTCCAATTTGCATGTGGTTCCTCCTGCTCAGATTGAGGGGGTGTAATAGAGAATACTAAGGCTATTTGTGTAATTGTACTCTTGTACACTTACTATATATATGAGTCCTAGACATACGTATTAGGGCTAAGTCGTATCATTATTCTCACAAATTTTAATAATATAAGCTTCTTATCCAAAAAAAAAACAATCTTATAAGTCTCTATCTCGAAACTATAGCTCTATAATCAAATACAATTCCTTGAATGGATGTTAATTTAGGGTGGTGAATCCATCTTGTAAATAAAAGCTCTCTACGCCTTGTAGCTCAGATATTGATGCTAGAAAACACCAACTCTAAACTAGCCTGTTTTTCCAGTTGATGTTAGAAAACACCTAACTCTAGACTAACCTATTTTCCAGTTGATCTCAAGCATGATATGGCCAATGAAGCTTCTCTTACAAAGTTACACTAGGATACATATTTAGTACAAAGTTAACTTACTAAATAGAGCTGACAAAGTTAACTTACTAAATAGAGCTGGAGAAAATTAACCCAGCCTACTATTACAACCATACCTAGCCTAGCTCTAAAATAGTGAGTTTAAGTAAAGAGGTCAGCATGACTAATCTGTTTGATTTAATGGGTTAGGTTAAATTGACACTTATAACCTAAAATCAACACATGCTTTGACCCTGTTAACTCATTTTACATATAAATATCCTAAAAGATAATACTGAAAAAGTGAAAATTAGTGATAATTTTAAGAAAATTAATAATAGCACACATTTACTTTAGAAATAACTCTAATCATGAATGTTTTTATAATGTGTTTGGATATAAGCATTTCATTTCGAAATCCTGAATTTGATTGAAATCCACTGTTTGGATAGTTAACAATCCGAAATAATAGAATTTACCCAAATTCTAGAATTGCAAAAAGAGCCTTTAAGTGAATAACTGAAAATGACTTGTTGAAAGCTATCATTTGAAATCCCAACCCTCGTCTTTTCATTTTTTTTCTCAATCTTATTCAACATTACAATATACAGTTTCCCTTTTCTCACAACCTTTTCTCTCACTCCTCTCTCATATCAACTCCCTCTCCTCCACCATCAAAGGCTTTGCTACACTTTGATTTTGGAAAAATCACATACAAAATAAATTGACATTCTTCAAATGATAGTTTAGGTATTTACTTCCCCAAAAACATCTGGCATATGAAAAATCTAATACTTGGTGTTTTCAAACACCATATTTGGAATTAAAATACATCATTTAAAATTCTACATTGAATTCTTATATTTGAAATGGAATTGGTGTTCCCAAAGACAGCCTTAATTGATTTAGTGAATTTAGATTGTTGAAATTAATACATTTGAATTAAAATTATATAGTCAAAAAAATTGTACGAGTTCAAAAAAGCAATACCTTTGATAAACAAGTTGAGTTAGAACTAAAATTTTTCTACCTGCTTAATTAAAAGGTTATTTGTATTTGAGTTGAAACATGCTCAAACATTTGTTATCACTAGAGTGGGTTTTTTCACTTGAAAAGACCTAAACTTATCTTCACTAAACTTATTAGACCTAATTGACCCTTATTGGACCATATTATTTTTGAGTATTGTTTTAGACCTGATCAAACCTAATGAGACCTCAACTGAACTTATTAAACCTGAAACTGATTTTTTAAGTTGAAGAGAACACCCATTAAACACGAATCAAACCCAACCTCATCTACTAGCCCGCCATACTAACAAGAAGTACAAGAGTACAATTAGAAAGCATTCCTCAAAAATTGTATATTACAGCACTAATGTGCACTCCATCATGATGCCTCGAGGCCCCGAGTGCAAGTCGTAGACTCGCAATCATACAAAGGAACATAAAGCAAACTTAAGCTTAGCCCAACTTGGGTATTTTAAATTTCCCATGCTCTTGTATTATTTATTTTTATTTGGGCTCTCTTTTCCTTCTTTTAGATATCATCTCTTGGTCATTTTGGTAATATACAAAAGAATCCTGGCAAGGCTTGGTGCAGAACTCGACGTCAATAAGTTGATACAACAGCACGGCAGCACCCACATGACTACCTGATGAAATTGTGCAACTCTATGGAGAACCAGAGCTAGTGAAAGAGAGATACGGGGCTATATTCTGCAAAGATCAAACCCATAACTTCGTTTGCAGAAGCCATAATCAAACTCTTACCTCCTCACAAACTTTAACAGCTGGCTGGCAAACCAACATCTCTTATGATAAGATACAACAATGATGTGTTACAATATCTACATATTCCACCATTTTTCTTCGTCCGATACCAATTAAAATTAAAAGTGCTTCAGGGTCAGACTGGATTTTTCTGTTACACAGCGAGCATGCTGTTCTATTCCTCATCGGTATGTGTGCAATAGAAGGAATAGGAATCATGAGCTAGATTCTGCAGTAAAGGGACACAAGAATCAGTATGTTCGCAAGGACATATTTGGCGACAACATAATATCACAATTGCAGAAAATTAATGAAAGGATCCATTAATTTCAAGGGGGTGAAAAGGGAATAAAGAAGCACTCAGAAGAATGTTCATAGGAACATCAAAATCTTTTTTGACTACTAGTAGACAAATTGGCAGGGATTTTTCAGTAGAACCATTCTTATCATATGAAGCACAAAATGGTCAGCTGCATATCAGAATGAGCACAATTTGTAATGAACTGGATATTTGGACTATAAAGTAAAAATAGATGAAGACGATTTTGATTGCTATAGATGGAAATTACAGAAAATAAAGATAGATCACCAAGTATTCGAGTCACTTGACACACTTCCAAGCTAACCAAAAAAATGAACTCTCCATAATTTTCCTCATGTCTTTTCCTCTCACTAATCCCCTATATTTATAGAGCTAACTCGCTTTCTCTCCAAAGTAGACTATTTTTTGTATTTACAATGTTACCCCTCCTCTATACCTAACACATAACACCATTGTAACTTCTCACCATTACATCCATGAAAAGTTATGAAAGTGGATAATCCAGCATGCATAATAATATTTATTAAATTTATGCTTTCTTTATTCTAATGCAAGAAAGTGAGAAGGATTGGATAAAAAAAAAACGTGAGGAAGAAGGTGGTAAACAATATATTTCAAAAACGAGATTTCAGCTTGCACGGATATGAAATAGTGATCAAACATGCAAATAACATATTATAGACAGAGAGGACAACAATTACCTGTTCCTGTGAGCGAAAATACATGAATGGGGTGTAATGAAGAAAATTTGAAACTCTAGATGTATATATATCAGCATATCTGCATGAGGTAGTTGAACAGGGAACATGAAAGTTAAACCACCAGTCCCATCAAGAAAAAAGTTAAGCCACCAAGACACTGATAAACACCATGATACATAAGGTAACAACCCCTTCCCATTCCAAAAATCAAAAAGAAACCCATAGGGAAAGGAGCATACTTCTCAATTTGCCTCATCAAGTGGCTTTTATCCCACAGACCTGCACGAGAAATAAAACCCCACCTGGTTCAAGGGGTTAAATGTGTTAGATTCACGTTAAAGCAGTCCAAATCTACCCATGCACTTGTAAGGGCATGGACTAGCAAAACACTTCAAATATGCATGCCAATAGTTTCTATTGGGGTTGGCTGTTGTCAACTAGACTAGTTCATATTCTTGGTGAGCGAGGTTCAATACAGTCAGCTCATTACCAGCCACCTAATCTTTTGCATACTTTGGCAAAAGGACAGCCGACAGCCAATTTCCATATTCTCAGATCGCCAGTCGTTCATTGACAGATTGAGTTGGAAAAAAGCTCCCATATAAGAAGACTGAAGACCAGCAGCTCTTGAGAATTTTTTTACCTTTTATTGAACAGCTCTCCATCTGATTCCAACATTGGTGCAATCTTATCATCTAGTCTTTGCATGATAATAAGCAGCTTTTGCATGCTCTCTGTGAGTTCATGATCATCCAGTTTCGTCGCGGCGAATGTCTGTAAGGCCATAATTCTATCATTAAAGTAGGACAAATATAAATATAGCAAATGGATGTGCTTTCCAGTGGACACTACAAAACGATCCTTTGACTAACAATACAAAGTGAAATAAAGAAAGTAGAGTTTTTGGCTTTTTGCAAATTGAACAAAGCCAGACAGCTAAAAACATGCACAGACAACAAAACTTCATGCTGGGAATCAAAATATGAGCACAGAGGCTGCAAGAATTTGCAAGAAATAGTTAGAAACTTAGAATACTAGTCACGTCGAGTATGCATATTAAACATTTCCAGTTCATCTATTCATCCTCTTAAAAGTTGGCAACAGCATATAATTCTTCTTTTTGGTGTTTCCTGTATTCTCTCTTGTTTCGGGTTTTACTTTTTTCTTTCTTTTTCATTTTTCTTGGGGGAGGGGTGTTGAAATGTAGTATGGGGCAACAGATACAAACGAAAAGATACCTGAGCAGGTCGATCATTCATTCGCCTCTGAAGAGCAAGGCGAAGTTGGTTAAAAAGATCCCCAAGAACTTCCTTCTGATTTATCAGCTCTATCAAAGAGGCTCGATGAGCCCTGCTACCAATCATAGCAGTATACTGCCAATGAAGATTTTCAGATATGAAATAAAGCCATCATTGTTAATGTGAAAATTTAGGGCACTTTCTCTATTAACACAAAAGAAAACATGATAACACAACAATCAGGCTTTTCCCTCCACATCATCGTTCAAAAATCAACTAGCAATGTAGGTTCCAACATATGTAGGAGAAAAGGCAAGTGAAGAACATTCTTGGAGCTACGGATAGCATGTGAAATGTCATATACAGTTACATTCATAAAGCCAGATCTTCAGTACAACCAGTGCGCATAGTGGTGTTGTCTGTGAGATTCCAAATTTACACATTTATTTCAGCCAGAAAACTCAATCTTCTAATATTAACATGCTTTTAGCACTGCAAAAATTGGTGATGGTTGCAAAGAGTATTTGAGCGCAGCTAATCTACAGCAATCCTCGTAAATTTAAGTCCTAAGATGGCTAGGGCTCAGCTTCATCTTTAGATAAATGCTAGGGACTGTCGTAGCTGGGCAGAATATAAAGGAAGAAAGGTGATAATTTTTTACTCATAACCTGGAAATAAACTATATACTTCCTCCATTTTTTTTTTACTCTCAACACTTTTTTTTTCATCAACTCCAATGCAATTTTTGGGTATGAGAGAGGTAGAGAGGGCCCGTGTGATTGGAGAGAGATACAGAGTAAGGAAAAACAAAAATAGAAAGTGTTACAAGTAATTAATTATTTCCCTTTTAGGAAAGTGTTGCGGGTAAAAAAAACGGAGGAAGTATGAAAGATGAATTGCCAAGTACTCGAGTGAGTGACTTAACACACTCCGATGCTAACAACTAAAAAAAAAACTCTCATACTTTTCTTCATAATCCTTTCTCTCCCTACTCTTCGCTATTTATATAATTCTGGTTCCATTTCACTCTCTCTAACTCTCTCTCTTGGCTTCCTTTCTGAGCCACCACAAACTATATTAGAATGCCATTGCCTAAAGTACCTTCCTAGATTATCAGTTCTTAGCATTACCCTTTCCAGTGGCGAAGCCACTAAATAACAAGGGGTAGCATTTGCTACCCCTGATTTTTTTCCAAAAAAGATTTATTTTCTTTGCTTTTGCACTGTTTGTCATATTGATAGTGCAGCATAGTTGGTTAAGTTGGAAGTTGAAAAAGTTCATAGCAAATGTGGAGAGTCCCGTGTTCGAGAGTCCACAGCTCAACTTTTTAATACTGATTGTATTTTTTCTTCCCTCAATTACTGCTTGTACTGTATAGTTGTTTTTTCTAGCTAGCTTGACTCACTCCTGACTCCACTATCCATTACTTGAAAGCAGTAACCATTTTGCTATACTTAAGGTCATAAGGAGTATACTTATTATATTTGTGATATTAGCAATTTGGTTTACAAAGTCGAATTGTATTATAGAGTAGTTTAGAATTCATCTGTTGTCTTAGCATTTTAATTTACAAAGTCTAATTGAATTATGGAGTAGTTTATAGTTCATGTCTTATCTATCAATATTTTTGTTTACAGTGTTTGTTAATAACTAGCTTCGAAATGTGTGATGCCCAGGTTTAAAAAAGAATTAAATTTACTTTTTTTTTTTATATCCTATTTGCTATTAAAAAGTATTTTTTTATGGCAAAAATTTTCTGACATTAAGGATATATTCTCTTCACCTTATTTTTGGTTATCTTATATTATATCACTTTTTTCAGAGCTTTTCTTATATTTGAAATTCCCTTATTTTTTCTAGACCTTTTCTGATTTAGTCTCAACATTTCTTATTTTTTCTGAACTCATCTAAACTTTTCTCTCTTTTTTTCTGAACTTTTCTGAACTTTATGAAAATAAGCAAAAATTAAGAGAAGAAGACAGAGTGACAGACCCTAACCATATTAGGTGATTTAGAAATTAATAAAACACATAGTCATATAGTCACATGTTACTTAAAAGAAAAGTATAATTGGGTTTTAATTATTCAATTTCTCCCAATGTATATTCCTTCATCTCAAAAAGATAACTTGAGAAAGATTAGGTATTCAATTGTAAGTATAATTTAATCGAAAGTAATATTAGGTTATATTTAGATTTATATTACTTTTTGAGTTTTACAGTTTAAGTTGGTATTCAATAGTATTACAATATTATGCTAACCCTCACTCAAAATCCTGAATCCGCCACTCGACCTTTTAGCAAGCTCAAGTAGGATAGCTTTATTAGCTTGGCTTAGTTAAGGCTTTAGCTCAGCTTCACTTTTCTACCTTATCTTTATCGTATCACTAAATGTCAGTATATTATACTAACTTCGTTTCTTGTACAGTCGTACCTAAGCTAAGCCCAAGATTACCCTTGATTAAATACTCTGATTCAAGCTGAGATTGTGATCGAGCTTTCGTGGTTAGAGTGAGCTATAAGGAGGCTGGACTCATGCCCTATAGAAATCCTCAATCTAACTTGGCTAGATTATGCCCCTAGCAAGACCTATCTCAGCATATATGTGGAATTAAGCTAGTGTAGGATTAAGTTACTAAATCATGGCCCCATCATCGTGAACTAATTTTGACTTATTTGAAATCATTTTGACTATTCTAAATTTATTTTAACTAGTCTAAACTAATCTGAAATCACTAAAACTTATTAAAGTTTATTTTATAAGGTGTTAGAACCAGGGAATTAAAACTCTTCCGTTCCGTTACAGAACGGCCGTTCTGTAACGGATTTTGGATTTGCCGTTCCGCGAAATCCCGTTACAGAACGCCATAATAAAATTCACGTACTTCTCGCCGCGTTGTCCGTTCCGTAACGCGAACTCGCCGCGTTGGAACGATTTTATCCCCGTCACATCCGTTCTTTTCAAACATTGGCCAATTTTTTTTATGATTTAATTATATAGTGGAGGAAACATGATATTCTATTAGATTTGATTATATTATGTTGTAATAATGCTTCATAAACTATAAAAATGCAAATAAGGTTAAAACATAAAAATTCACGCCGCGTCGGCCGCGAAACGTTCTATTTCGCCGTTACAAGCCGTTCCCGAGACAATGCGACCGTTCCCGCGAACGCGATCGTGAGCGCATTTTTTTCCCCTGGTTAGAACTTCTTAACTTATCTAACTTATTAGAACTTCTTAAAACTTGTTTGAAATTATCTTAACTTTAATGAACTTAACTTTTTTTATAGATAAGTTAGAATAAGTAGAACAAAGCCTCCCTGTGTTTTTTTTTTCTTTCTAATTGCTTTTGGGAGGTTACCTAAGAAAAGGGGTTAATGCTAGGATCACGGGAATCGCATGGGTAGCTTTTGTGAGGGAAAAAGTAAACTCAGAAGAAAAAATCCCATCCAACAAAGGGAAGTTATAAGAAGAAAAAAAAAGAACCAAAGGGAGCATATAATCTACTTAACAGAGGGAGAATATAACAACCTGCTATGCTCCCCCAATCCTACCCCCCCTATTGTGCACATGTATCAGAGAAGGAAGAAAAAGGCTATGTAAGGGCACTGAGGTCATTACTCCACAACAAGAGGATGAGGTCATTAATCACACATCAGCAGGTGGCACAGGAAGAATGGTGGAGGGAGAGAATAATTCCCAGCCATAATAGAATGCAGTTAGTTGTTAGAAGGAGAGAAGCTAGTGAGAGAAAGTAAGGTAGTAAGTTTGTATATAAATAGGAGCTTAATTCCCTAGTGGAGGTATCCAGATTATAATAGAGAAATTGTGGTGTTTTGGGAGAGTTCCTTACCTCTCGAATGTAAGGGTTGTATTTCGGAAGATCACACTGATTTTGCTTAATACAAATATATCCTTGGCTGTCATCTGTCACCTAATTTTTCTGCTTTTCCTCGTTAAGACTTCCTAGTCCTTAGCACTTGGTATCACAGCGGTAGATGCTGGAGTTGAATGATATGGTTGCTACAGACACTCAACGCATCGAGCGGTTGGAACAGGGGATCGCTGATCTCCTAGCTTCCTTGAGTGTGGAAGTTTCATTGACAGTGAGAGCGCTGCAACAAACTCTAGCCGCCCAAATCGCCACCCGCTTGGAATCGGCCACCAAGGAACTAGGCGAAAAGGTTACAAGAGCGCGTGACCGGAGCCCATAAATGATCGGTGAAAGATAGAGTTGATCGGAGCGCTGAAAGAGGAGGCCCTCGAAACGGAGATCGGGGAGATGGTTCACCTAAGAATGGTGAAGAGAAGTATGGGGATGAGGAAGATTTTGGAGATGGTGGTTGGGGTGGTTATGCGGGTGGATACCGAGGGGAGGAAATTGGAGGAATAAGAAGTTGGACTTACCTGGCTACCCATATTATGGGTTTGCCCCAGATGGATGGACCCTCCGCGTCGAACGCTTCTTCCATTTTTATCGCCTCAGTGAGGAGCAGGTGGAGGCGGCGGTGGTCTCCTTGGATGGTGATGCCCTTCTATGGTATTAGTGGGAGAACCGGCTGAGGCGGATTTGACGGTGGTCGGAGATGAAGGCCTTATTGCTGCATGAACAGTGGGACTGAAGGAGTGGTGGAGTACCGGCGAAGATTTATAGAGTTGCTTGCCCCCCTTGATGGAATACCCGAACCCGTAGCCCAATCCCTACCAAGCTCAAGGAGGAAATTAAAAAATGAGTAAGGGTCATTGGGCCCAAATCATTGGACCATGCTATGGAGTTAGCGGTCCAGATTGAAACTAAACTAAGCCTAAACCAGCCCAAAGGAAGATGGGAAACCAGGAGTTACACATCTAGTGGACCGGCCCATTCTTATCACCCATCTGTTTATTTCCAGAAATCCAACTTTTCACCCACCTGCCCATTCTAATTTCTTGTACTTGTGTCACTTTCCCCACCTACTCTTCATACTCCATAGCTCACACCAAAAATACCAACCCATTACCTACAGCTAAATCATTTGGGGAAATAAGGAGGTTGAGTGAGAAAAAGTTGCACTAGAGGGTAAGGGAGAGTGTAAGGAGGTGGTGATAAGGTTCCAGGGAGTAAAAATGGTGGAAGATTACTTACCTTTGTCTTTGGGCAATTCTGATGTCATCTTGGGCAATTCTCATGCACGAGTTTCCCTCAAGGCAACGGTGAAAACATTGAAGAAAGAAGGGGGAGGGTATCTAGTGGAGCTTAACGATGATGAAGCCAAGGACTTCAAATCAGTCACCAATTGCCTCCAACCAAGTGCTGATGGCTTATGCTCAGGTATTCAACATGACACATGGACTTCCTCCTAATAGGGGCCATGAACATGCTATTAGTTTAAAGCATGGAACAGACCAGTTAGTGTCAGGCCCTATAGATACCCACAATCTCAAAAAGATGAAATTGAAAAGCTTATTTCGGATATGTTGGTTGCTGGAATCATACAAACATCTCATAGTGCTTTCTCTAGTCTTGTGCTGTTGGTTAAAAAATAGTTAAAAAAAGGATGGATCCTGGAGATTTTGCGTCAATTATAGGGCACTTAATCATGTCACAGTCCATGATAAATACCCTATTCCTATAATTGATGAGTTACATGGGTCGTCGGTATTTTCTAAGATGGATTTGAAGTCTAGCTACCACCAAATTAGAGGATGTTCATAAAACAGCATTTAGGAAACATGAAAGACATTATAAATTCCTTGTCATTCCCTTTGGGCTAACCAATAACCCTGCAACATTTCAAGCTCTCATGAATGAAGTGTTTAGGCCTTACTTGCACAAGTTTGTACTTGTATTTTTTGACGATATACTTGTTTATAGTAGTAGCATGCAACAACACAAGGAGCATTTGGAGGTGTGATGCAGATTTTAGAGAAAAATAAACTGTATGCAAATTTTAAGAAGTGTGATTTTCAAAAGGAAGAAGTGGCCTATCTGGGATACATCATCTCCTCCCACGGAGTGGTTATGGATCAGTCGAAAGTCCACGCTATGTTGGCCTGGCCCACCCCCAAAACTCTAAGAGATCTCAGAGGGTTCTTAGGATTCTAGGATTGACAAGAATTTATAGGCGCTTTGTGCAAGGCTATGCCACTATAGCCCAGCCACTCACACAGCAGCTCAAGAAGGACTCTTTTGGCTGGACACCAGAGGCCATAGCAGCCTTTCAAGCCTTGAAGTTAGCTCTCACTCAATCCCCCATTCTTCACATGCCAGATTTCACCCTTCCCTTTGTCATTGAAGCTGATGCTTCAGGGTATGGTAGAACCACCCCATTGCGTATTACAACAAGCTCTTAGGAGTAAGAGCGAGGGCCAAGTCTATATATGAAAAAGAGTTGATGGCAGTACAAAATTGGAGACATTACTTGTTGGGGCGCCATTTTATCTTCCACTCTGATCAACAAAGTTTGATTTGTTGAATCAGCGACAGATTGGGCCTGAGTATTAGAAGTGGGTGGGTAAACTCCTAGGTTTTGATTTTGAAATAAAATAAAAACCGGGTGCACAAAATAGAATTGCAGATGCTTTATCACGGAGCCAACCTGTTACCTCATAATGCAATGCCAACACCACTTCTCACACTCCTAGTTGGACTGATTTTCTTCAACTCATCCAACAGGATCAAGACCTACATCACTTGACAGCATCAGTAGCCTCTAGTGACCACCACCTTCCAGGGTTTACAGTGGAGCATGGGTTATTGAAGTACAAGGGGTGTTTGGTGATTTCTAAGAAATCATCTCTACCTACTACTCTCATGTTGGAGTATCACACTTCTCCAATAGGTGGACATTCTGGCGTTTTTAAAACTTACCGGTACGTGAATGGTATTGGCAAGGGATGAAAAAAGATGGTACTCAATTTGTGCAAGGGTGCAATGTGTGTCAACAACAGAAGACCTCCTCTCCTCCTACAACCTTTGCCCATACCTGACAAGGTTTGGGAAGACATCTCTACGGACTTTGTGGAAGGTCTTCCCAAATCCCTAGGCTTGGATACTATTCTAGCGGTGGTAGAGAGGCTGTCCAAGTATAGCCACTTCATTGGTTTGAAACACCACTTTACTGCTCTTTCTATGGCTGCAATATTCATCAAGGAGGTGGTACGACTTCATGTGTTTCCTAGCACTATTGTGTGTGTGACACGGACAAGGTGTTCATGAGCTTGTTCTGGAGAGAGCTCTTTAAGCTCCAGGGTACCAACTTGCATAGAAGCACAGCTTATCACCCTCAGTCTCATGGCCAAAACATGGGAATAAGACTCTTGAAGCTTATCTCAGATGTTTCATCACTGGAAAACCCAAAACATGGGTTGTGTGGCTATACTGGTACAATACTTCTAAGCACTCCTCTACTCAGTATACTCCTTATAAGATTGTGTATGGCAGAGACCCTCCTACCTTGTTCAGGTATGAGAAGGGTAGTACAGCAGTTCTCACATTGGAGGAGCAACTCATTGACAGAGACGCTACTCTAGATGACTTGAAATTTCATTTGTTGGCAGCCCCAGAACAGCATGAAACTCCAGAAGGATAAGAGAAAGGAGGTGAACTATGAAGTAGGTGACTGGGTGTATTTGAGATTGCAGCCTTATAGGCAACAGTCCCTAGCTAAGAGGATCAATGAAAAGATGTCACCAAGGTTTTATGAGCCTTTTCAGATCATCAAGCAAGTGGGGAGGTTGGCATACCAACTACAGCTTCCACCAGAGACCAAACTTCATTCAGTGTTCCATGTTTCTCAGCTCAAGCAGGTCATTGGGCAAACCCCAGCTTCACCATCTTTGCCGCCTCAGCTCACCCCTGATGTACAGCACCACCCATCCTACTGAGGTGTCTGAAGTTTTGATCCTATGTACCTGGGAAGATGCTAAACTCTTACATGCTCGTTTTCCTACCTTCCCACCTTGAGGCCAAGGTGCTTAAATTGGCCCGGGGTATTGCTATGACCTCACCCAATCCTACCCCCTTATTGTGCACACGTATCAGCGAAGGAAGAAAAAGGCTAAGTAAGGGCACTGAGGTCATTACTCCACAACAAGAGGATGAGGTCATTAATCACACATCACCAGGTGACACAGGAAGAATGGTGGAGGGAGAGAATAATTCCCAGCCATAACAGAATGCAATTAGTTGTTAGAAGGAGAGAAGCTAGTGAGAGAAAGTAAGGCGGTAACTTTGTATATAAATAGGAGCTTAATTCCCTAGTGGAGGTATCCAGAAAATACTAGAGAAATTGTGGTGTTTTGGGAGAGTTCCTTACCTCTTGAATGTAAGGGTTGTATTTCGGAAGATCACACTGATTTTGCTTAATACAAATCTATCCTTGGCTGTCATTTGTCGCCTAATTTACTGCTTTTGCTAGCTAAGAATTCCTAGTCCTTAGCACAACCTCAACTGTAAAGACATAACAGTTATCAAGGGGAGACAAAGAATTAAGTTATTCAGCCCTAGACAGTCATTTGAAGTGGACCAAAGAGAAGTCTAGATACCAACCTCTTCTTCCAATTCTCGGCATATTAATGCTGTACGCCATCGCAAGTGAACTTTGGATTGGCTTACATCGGTATATATATGGTCACCAACATATAATATCTCATCTCCCTGAACACCAAGGGAGCTTTCAATCATCTGGGCACTACCACCTGAATACAGCCCCCCTACATAAAGATCAAAGTATTAACAAGGAGTTGAATATAAATTTATATATTAAAAAAATATACACAAATCAAAAATAATTTGTCATCAACAAGTTTCTTAGATACTGCAACTAAAGCAAAAGAATAATGTCCATGCCATCAGAGTGTGTCACAAATTAGCATAAGCTTAGACATACCTGCACATGCTTTAAAACAAGGGCGCATTAGACCTTCACCAGTCACCACTTCATACATAGGGTGTGACATCTGAAAGAACTCTGGTTTTCTGGCAGAGACAATCACCTGCAGAGGACAATGAAGCAATAAGTTGCAGCAGAGTACATTTACAATAGAAATCTGAAACAAACACAAGATGAGCTTTCATCACAAGAGCAGCATTTCGCCAAAAGTTTGAAAATGAAGTCTACTCAAGACAAATGTGAATGGTCTCAGCAAGAAACAAACTGCACAATTTTAATTTCTTTTTTTTTATTTTGCATATGCCTTGGTGCACAAGTTGGGAATTTTTCTTGTTTTTAAATATTGTGGTTCGCAATTCTGCTAAAAGTAAAACCCACATGTGAGTCCCGCGTTAAAGAATCGGGAAGAGAATGACCAACATATAAGTCAAGTGGGATGCTCCACCAATAACCTGTTGTTTTTAAAATGACCCCTATTGGGCTTGCGTATGGTGAGACCTCTCCCAGTATGGGCTTTTGTTTGAGCCATTTGATCTCATGTAGGAAGTCTAGAAAAAAGCCAAATTAGCATGTTGTGACCTCTCCAAAATGTAAGAACTTAGATGGGATCAGATAATTCACATATGACGGGGAGTGTTAGGAGCAAAACCCACATGTAAGTTCCACATAAAGAATGAGGAAGAGGATGACCAACATACAAGTCCAGTGGGCTACTCCACTTACCAACATATAACTATATAAGAATAGTGCTGTGGGCTTGTGTTTGGCATAGTGAAATAATGTAAACCATAAATAGATTACATGACATAATGTTTGCAGTCTATTGCAGTTTAGCAAAAAGGCCAAAAACCGAATTCCAGGAATTTTTTAAATATACTTAGGGGGCGTTTGGTTGGGGGTGTTTTGGAAAGGGTAAGGGAATCAGGGAACCTGATTCTCTTACTTGTTGTTTGTTTGTTCAAATCAATGAAACCCTTTACCCTCTCCTTACCCCCAAAGTCCTCTACTTTCATTCCCCTACCCCCCCAAGGGTTTCACTTACCCTTTCTTTGACTCATAATTGACCATATCTTTGACCACCCAACCACCACTTAAACCAACCACTAAACCACATCTGACCACACAACCACCACCACCTGCACACCCTACCACCACAACTCGACACCTCCACCCCAACACACCCTACCACCAAAAACCAGTCACCGATGCCGTAGAGAAGGGGAGGGTGAAAACGACGGTGCAGGGAAGGGGGTGAACACGACAGCGCGACGCAGGGGAGGAGGTGAACGCGACGGCGCAGGGGAGGGAGGGGGAATACGCGACGGCTCAGGGGAGAGAGGGGGAATACGCGACGGCTCAGGGGAGGGAGGGGAACACGCGACAGATCAGGGGAGGAATGGGAACGCGCGACGGCTCAGGTGAGGGAGGGGAACGCACGACGGCTCAGGGGAGGAGGGGAACACGCGACGGATCAGGTGAGGGAGGGGGAACGCGCGACGGCTCAGGGGAGGAGGGGGAACACGCGACGGTCATGGGAGGGAGGGGGAAGACACGACGACGGGAAATGGAGGGGGGACGAGGTAGCGTTACTGGGTGGGGAGGCGGCGGGGGAACAGTAAAAGAGGAAGGAGTGGTGGTGCTATGGTGGGAGAAGGGTAAGAAGAGGAAGAAAGATGATTGATATTGTACTAACCAAACACCACTCTAAATCTAAGGGTTTTGATTTCCTTTGCCCTTCTATCCCTTTCTTGATTCCATTCCCTTTACCCCATAGCAACCAAACGCCCCCTTACATCAGTTACCAGCTCAATAAAGCAAGTCCTGGTTTTTTTTCACTAAACTAAAGTTTTATAAGTCTTTACCGGCCATCACTCTTCCAATCAACTAGAAGGTTTCTCATCAGGCCCTCCTGATTCGGTTTTTTCATTTTCAGTGGTTAAATATGCTTAATTTTCAGGTAAAAATAGCAGGTCAGGGAGATTTTAGTTCATATATTCCAACAAAAGAAGATAAATCTGGTAAAACTGCAAAGGCAAACACAAACCCTTTTTCTATGGCGTACTTTGGAGGGTAAGACAATTTGGTGTGAATTGTTCGTTTACCAAAGAAAGTATAAAACATAAATTGAAATATAGTTTTATATTTTCCATGAAATAGCAATAAAAAGCATCACTCCACTCTTAGACATATAGATATGAAGATGGCGATTGGACAACGCAGAAGAGGATACTACCTCCACCGTAACCATATCCACCTAAAAATTGTACATCCATCACGTACTCACTACTCATCGACGCCCATACCCGCCCACATGGGGACAAACCAAAATCTGTATCCGCCCACCAACCAACTAGGTATTTACTAGTTACTACCCACCTATACTTGCTTTACATCGACCTAAAACCACATGCCATATACTTTCTTTCAGACCATCTGCCAAAGAATTGAAATACTATACTAAAATCCTCTTTTGAACGGTCAATTTTCACAGCTCAAAATTCAAAAAAAGAGGTGCCGTTCTAGCTTTTGAGAGAGCACGGTATTTGGGATAAGATCCTTTAAGATTGTATTTGGGCTTAGGTAGAAAACCATTTATCAAAAGTACATGTGCACAAAATCAAAGACGTATGTTGGCAAGCGTAAAAATCAAAACAGTCACAAGTATTAGGAAACATAGGAAGTATAATACACCCCCTATCTAATGTGCACAAAATCAGAAATTCCACGACAAAAAGCATTTCAAAAAGCAGTTCAGTGCATAACCTGTTCAGAGTTGGATAGATATCAATAATGTACTGCACATAGTATTAAAAGTACTATTCCCAAACAAAGCCTACCATGTCAAAGAGATCTCGCCAACCCATATCATTGGGAAGAAATCGATTAAATGAGTGCTGCATCATTTTGTCTGAATAAAGATAATCTGAGTTGGTTATCAGTAGAAGCTTTTTACCAGCCTGATAAGATGAAGTAGAGGCATTGTTAGGCCATAACTTTATCACAGATTATAATGAATGCTTAATAAAATCCACTACCTCTTTTTGATCCAAAAGAGCCAACGGCAGCTCTGGGTCAGGCTCAACAAAAAGTTCAGGTTTTGACATAATTTCACTCTGCAGAAAAATTTGCATATTATAGTTGAAATTTTTAAAACCATTTTCAGAAAATTAAAATATGAGCACCTTAAGTTGTCCTTCGACATGCGCTCTGAACAAGGCCTTTCCAACAGCCTGAATGTCGGCATTAAGTATGAATCAAATTAGTATAATTATCAAAAACTGCCTTCTTGAAACAAAAAAATTTAAAACAAGAAAAAAGAAAGAAAAGCATCATATTTATTGCCTTGTAAAGCCCCTTATAATCAAGTGGGCCAACTTCAGCTACAATCGCTCCTTCATCTAGTCGGTCAACCAGCTGTAACCAAAATAACTTCTTATCAACCGAAATCAAAATTTCAAGTTCCACACAGTATTACACAGCTATAAGCCTATAACATGTCACTAAGTACTGTTATCTTCATTCTTTTAGCACACTGATTATCCCTGTATTATCCAAAGGACTACAGGGAAGAATCAGATTCTCAAACCCTATCCAGCAAGCAACATGTTCAGAAAGGTAATTAGCATATTAAAATAGAAAACAGCAGCAAATGAAAGATTAGACGATGTACAATACGAAGAAAGTAATAAATATAAACAAAAGATTGGTGTTAGCAATATTTTAAGTTTATGACTTAGAAAGACAAATACATAGCAGCATAAACAGATGAGATCTAAGAGAACTGAGAACCTGCATATAAGCTACTGCTTCTGAAACAGAGAAGAAAGTATTAAGGAATTCCCATCTACTCTCCTTCCTCAGATCCACCAGTTCCCTCCCATATATTTCACTTCCTTGCATAAAAGAACAAAAAACCATCAAAAAAAACATTGCATAATTATGCAAAATGTAGTCAGCAGAAACTGCAATAGAGGGTATCTAGCTTCATTGTGCAGCTTACACTTGCCCATCTGAGCTCCACCCCAACTCCGGGAAAGCTAGTTGAAGTCTCAACAATTATAATTGGATCCAGAAAAACCAAGAAAATCAGAAATCAGATTTTCAACCTTGACCAGCTACCTACTGGTAGCTGGGATACAGTATGGCATAACTATAGGCTAAAATGGAACTTGCAGCTCTATGCCCAAAGTCTCTATCCCAATTCCCAATACATCCCCCTCCCTTTTTCCGTTTCTCAATAACTCCCGATCAGGCGGATAAGGCGGAGATTCAAGCCAACTACACAAAAGCAATCTCAAGCAAAGTTCATGATTACCTCACAGCTCTTGTTGATAGCATTTCTGTTCCATGCATAGCCCTCTTTATATAACCAAATCGATCTGCCTTAACTAAATTTCCCTTCTCTTTATCTATGACAAGGCCTCTAATAACCTGGCAACAGTGACAAGATGATAGAAATTTTAAAACAGAAAAAAGAACATGTATTCAGTTGATTAGTGTTAGACATACTTTAGCATTTTCGCTTAACAGAAAATGTCCTCACCAAGTTTGGATCAAAGGCAAGACCGTCAACAGGAAACCCCATATTCCTCAAGTTCTCCATGCAATAATCATAAGCTCTCCCTTCCCATGCCTGAGCACAAAAGCCAATAATTTCAATTAAGAAAAATAAACTATTTAGTTGATAGAAGCAAAGGAGTAGCCTGAAAAAATTAGCATAATAAGATACCAAATTACCAATAATGTACTAATCAGTAATCAAACCTCACCTAGTCAGTGAAAGCTTAACGTCTAGACACCTAATCTTAAAGCATAGAACACCAGAAGGACTTTAGAAGTGCTTCATCCGATTACATATTCTACAGAATCCGGGTAACCGATGCCTAGATCAAGAATCCCATAACAACACACTCCATTTCTCCTCCTTTTTCTATTGATGTACATACATATATGCGTTTCAGTGTTTGCCTATTTATCATGTATGTCTGTGCACATGTGAAATACGTGGGAGCGCATTTTGTTGTTTCTGTGCTGATTATATTTTATAGTAATTGGCTTGACATAACATAATGAACACTGTTGTTCATCATTCTTTTGTAATTGAGGACAATGACGAAACCTTTACTGGTGGGGCTGCATATATAAATCTAAAGCTGGAAAACGTTTGAAAAAAGGTTTGCATATGAATTGGACAAAACATCTCACTGAAAAATAAAATGTCTGTTCTACTAAGAGGTCAGAAGATAAAAGGAATTAGTAGACTTACCATGACATTGTAATGCATCAAGGTGTAGTCCATGTCATATCCAATAGCACTGATAGACCGAAGGTTAAGTGTACGAGTGCAAAATATGCCACGGGGAGAATGTGTAGCAGAAAAGGGAGCCTGCAAGTGAGCCACAGAGATAGTGTGAAACATTCTGAGCAACATAATAATATCCCTTAACAAAAGAATGCAACCCAATTACTAAAGAAGGGCTCGAGGCTATAGTTATCCAAGAACTTTAGGAACGTGCCAAACTGATGAGGAATCACCTGGGGGAGGAGTGTTTGGAGACAATGTGTAGTGAAATGCTGAAAATTCAACAATATCAACATTGCCAGGTCATAGAAAAACTTGATACATAACTCATAAGTCATAAGTCAATGGTACGAATGCTAGTTCAACAACACCTATTTCATATGAAGTCAGTTTAAGCATGTCAAGTAGGGTATGCGTAAAATTGCAAAAGTCATCTGTATACTAAAGTGTTACTGTGTTTTAGTGTCTAATTCACACAAAAATAGTCTAAAGCAAGATGATTAATCTATGAAGAAAAGTAAAACTTAAAACCCTGGTCATCCAATAAAAAGATCTCCTCACCCAAATAACCAAATAGTTAACGGAGAACCAATATCACTGACTCACTGTAGCTTCTCATATAGAATGATCAAGCCAACATAAAGAGAAAAAAAACATGCTCATGGAAATTGGAAATGCATCCATGCATCACTAAAACACACCAAATGGGTCACAAACGCATCTCAGCACTTGTATCCAAAAGTTTATCTTATACAGGGTAAAAATGAAACCGCAGCCACTATCTAACTACTGGAAACAGATACAATGCTGATCCAAGAATTCAAGTGACCTTAGATATTCACTCCCAAACCACCAAAAAAGAATATAGCACTTTACAAATTTGACTACCCGCCGCTTCCTAGTTCTTAACTAACTAACCTCCATGAAATTCATATTGCAATGCACATTCATAACTTAGTAGCCTTCCCCAATACCGTTATTAATAACTATTATTTCAATTTTCTGTGGAAGTTCCAAAAAGGCAAAGGCGCCAATACATTCATACCCCATCAAAATTCCATCATTTCGTGTATAACCTCAACACTTACCAACTATATTGCTCTACCTCAAAAGCTCAGAGTAGGCTATATACCCGCCTAAACACACACACGCCCACACAATCCCGGAGAATGATATATACAACCCTAAAGGCTACGGATAAAGACCTATAAGTGAAAATATTAAGCAAAAACTAAGCATTAATAACACTAATCAATGAGTGGCGAGTGCCTCCGTTAAAAGTAAAATCTTTAGGAAATACCTATCTTTAAACGTTAGGGCTGCATATATCAAAACCAGAAACAAAAAATTAATAACAATACTAATATGTTAAAAACATACCGGAATTCCCAATTCACGAAGCAAACCCTCAGCTTCGTCAGCTTCCAATCTAGCAACCTCCTCAATCGGACCTTCCATAGCAACATGCGTTTCACCACCTACAAATAAAAACGAAAACTCAAAATTTCCGAAACGAAAACAAAAACAATCAAATTCCCTCAGGAAGAAAACACGAATTGAGAATCAAAATTAATAAACAAGTTTACATACCAAAAGCTTCGAGGTGATCAAAATTGACGTTAAAATCGCCTTTAGTGCTCTCTCCCATATAATCGACGTCGGAATTAGTTCTCGGCGTGACAGAAAATGGCGCCCCCGACGCAATGGCGGCCTTATCACCGGATACGCATCTGGAAGGCGCTGGATTTCTGGAGGAGAGAGAGAATGGAGAGAGCATGCAAAAAGATGGTGCCGCCATTGTTGTAAGAGGAGAGAATCTGCTCAATGGCTCAACACTAGCTTGCCACTGCAATGGCGCTTGCATTTGCATTTGCATTTGCATTTGCATTTGCATTTGCATAATTTTCTCTCTCCTATTTAGGAGTTGATTTGGGTGTTTGGTTTCAAATGAGAGCAAAAGTCGGGTGTGCAGTACAGTATAGTGGTATACTATCCGTATTAGAGAATTGGGGAAGAAGAGAGGAAAGTTTGTCTTTTGAAATTCTCTGCTTTTTTTTCATGCTCGTGGCATATGTTGCACATGTTTTGGGAAAATATCTTAGGGTGATGTCACTTGTCACGGAATGAATCATCCCCTTGCTTGGTTTTGTCTCGGACTACCACTACAAGGAGTGATAAAACCATAGCAGCTATGGGCCAAATGGATCACAGCAGCTATGGGCCAAATGGATCACAGCAGCTATGGGCCAAATGGACCATAGCAAGGACTAGATGGCAAAATAAAATTTACAAAGGAATATCCTAAAAAGTTGGATGAGAAAAAAACGAATTGTTTCCCAATCTAGTGTTGGAAATTAAAAAAATTCCAAATCTAGTGCTTGCCTAAAACTAATTCCTTATCTGTATGTAGTTGGGAATCCCAAACCTATTATTTTACTCCCTTCCACCTACCTTTCTCTCTCCAGTTAAAAAAAAATCACGACACTTCTCAAAACTCCTCTACAGCAAGACCACCACTGTCACGCCATATCACTCACTGCACCACCCATCGGCCACCGCAGTCTACAGCGGCACATCTCGTCATCCCATCGCAGCGCCTCCACTCCAGGTAACTTGCTCATTTTCCATGCTTTTCGAAATATTGAAAAAACTCATCATGTCCTAGTTTTTCGATTAATTCTTGAAAAATTGGTATGGATTAAGTTAGATTATTCTCGAATTGATTCTTGAATTGAGTTTAGGAAACCTAAATTACTTATTTCTTATATCTTGAAAAGCCGGTTAAACTCATCATGCTCGGTTTCTCTTGCTATGTGGCGCATCACCCGAATTAATTTTAGAGGAAAAAGAAGATTGTTTTGATAGTCCCTGTTTCTGAATATAGCTGAAGAATTGGAAATTTTGATTTATCTTTGTATGCCACTAGTATTCATATACCCAATTCCTTTATTGTTTGTAGAAATGGAAAACTCAAATTACCCATATTAACTGGGTCATTCACACGGATGCTTAATGATGACCAATTTTTTATCGATCAAATGAATATTGAAGATGAAACTCAACATAACAGTCAATTACAGACTTCTACATCTATCATGGCCAACCAACAACAAAATGAGCCAATAGGTTTAGACGAGCTTGAGTTTGTGTCTTTGAGTCATAATGATGCTGATGCTGATGGAGTAGACAGAGAAGGGGAAGAGGCCAATGAAGAACTTCATGTGGTCATTGGTGACGATATCCTTGTAGAGGAGGACGTAGATGAAGAACAGAATATTGTGGCATTAGGTGCTCCAGTTCAAGAGTTTGCACGTTAAAGTGATATTGATGATGCTGAAGTAAATAAATGGATTAATTGGATTTCCATGGTGTCTTATAAATCAGGTGCTGAGTTTTGTATTGGACAAGAATTTGCCAACAAAGCTGCATTAATTGATGCTGTTACTAGCTATTCTGTTAAAAAAAAATCAACATTTTATTGTGTTTGAGTCTAGACCTCACACAATCACTTTCAAGTGTGGTCGAAAACCAATTCAGTGTTCTTGGAAGCTTAGAGGTTCACAAAAGAGTTGTACATCTGAAGTATTTACAGTTGTGTCTTACCAAGGTCCTCATAGTTCCACATGTGTTAGCGACACCCTTCAATTAGATCATCGAAATATGGACTCTAAGTTCATTAGTTACCATATAAGGAATCTTGTTGAGATAGAATTATCCATAAAATTTCGAGTTTTGATTGAGGTTATCAAACAACAATTTCATTTCACAATCTCATATAAGAAGGCTTGGCTTGCAAAACAAAAGACAATAGCTCATGTATTTGGTGATTAGGATGAATCTTTCCAAAATACTCCCACACTTTATGCAAGCAATGAAGGAAGCTAATCCAGGACTATTGTTCACTTTGATAACCATCGAACTGCTGATCCCAAGTTCGAGATTTTCCAAAGAGTATTCTGGGCATTTGGACCCTCCATACAAGGTTTCCAGCATTGTCGGCCCCTTATAACCATTGATGGGACCCATTTGTATGGTAAATATAAGGGACACTTCTTATAGCTATGAGTGTTGATGCTAACAACCAAATATTCCCCTTGCTTTTGCCATTGTTGAAGCTGAAAATGGTGACAGTTGGCCATGGTTTATGGCATGTATTAGGAGATTTGTGACACAACGAATTGGTCTGTGTGTACTTTCAGACCGACATTTGGGTATTACGAAAGCTATGAAGGAAGATAATAGCGGCTGGACTGAGCCATATGCATACCATAGGTTTTGCATTCGCCACTTGACTATTAAATGTCAACACGGAATTCAAGAACAGAGAGTTGAAAAACAAAGTTGGTTGGACAGCTTTCCAACATCAAAAGAAGAAATTTGATCACGGTTTGAATATGATAACAAAAGATGAACGAAAAAGCTCGTGAATATATGGGAAAGATCGATGATTCAAAGTGGTCACTTTGTCATGATGGAGGCTACAGATATGGCCTCAAAACAACCAACTTAGCGGAAGTGTTCAACAATGTGCTTATTGGAGCTCGCTTCTTACCAATCACAGCACTCGTGAAGCTTACTTTCTTTCGAGTTAACGCATACTTTGTGGAGCGACGCCGATTGTCACAAAAAAAGTTGTTAGATGGTCATGCATATATTGTAAAGATAACTAAGGACTTGGATGCTAATACAGAAAAAGCTATGCACCATAAGGTTGATATGGTTCATCACGAACAAGGCATTTATCAGGTTACAACAGGCCGTGGTGGTAGGATGATCGAAAGGGTGGTCATTTCCACACCGTGAATTTTAGTCTCAAGACTTGCACATGTAACAAACTTCAGATTTATAAAATCCCATGTTCTCATGTGCTTGCTAGCTATAGAGCATACATCTTGTCTCCTTCTCAGTTCATTGACCTTTTTCACATCTGTAGAATATATGATGCTAAATTTTTTCCAATTACTGACAAAGACTGTTGGTCTCCTTATAATGGACCTAATGTAGTTGCTGATGCTGACCAGAAACGCTCTAAGGGGCGACCTCCATCCAAACGATTGCGAAATGAGATGGATGAATCAGTTCGGGGGAAAGTAACTTGCAGTATATGCAGACAAAAAGGTCATAACAAGAAAACATGTTCATTAAGGTAGTAGTCTATATGGATTATTATTTGAAATTCATATCTATTTTTTTTTTTACTAACTTCATTTGTAATTGGCAGATCACATGGAGGTTCATCAACATCTGCATCCTGAACCATGCGACCAATTTGTTTTTATTGCCTATGGTGGAAAAAGATTCAAGGAAAGAAGTGGCACCATTTGTCACATATTAGTTGTGATTAGGCTTTTAGAAATATAATGAACTTATATCTAATGATTTTGTATATGAACTAGTTATATATCTTTCTCTTTTTTTTTTTTTTTGTATCTGGAGATATGTTATGTCCTTGGAATTTGTCTGGTGCTAATTTTCGATGTTTAATTATTTTGGCGGCACTATGTTCTCAATGTTGAATTATTTTGGTGACATCATGTTTTTACCTTAATTTTGGCAATCAACATGATTAAATTAGTAATGTGAAGATTGCCTGTAACTTTGGTCCTATATGAATTTGTCTCAATTTTGACAACCAGCTTGATTAAATTAGTAATGTGAAGATTGTTTGTAATTTGGTCCTAAATGAACAGTAGTATTCTTTCTTTTTTTTTTAGAGGAAATTTTTTTTAAAACAAAAAAAAATTCAAACTAGCGTGGGGATGAAGGGAGGATGACAAAAAAAATTTACAAGATGATAAGGAGGGTTGGAGTTTCACAAAAAAAAAAGAGGGTTGGAGTGTTGTTAAACTAAAAATGTTAGGTTTGTAATTCCAAGCCCACATGGACACTAGATTATGGAATAAGTTTTGAGCAAGCACCAAATTGGGAATTTGTTTAATTTCTAACACTAGATTGGGAAACGATTCGAAAAAAATATTACCTAGACAGAGGAGAGAGAAAATCAAATAAAAAGAAAAAAAGAGGAGAGAGAAAGAAAGAGAAGAGGAGGAGTGTTTTCTGAGAAATGATAAACCTCTTTTTGCTAACATCCATGTGGCAACATATAATTAGCACACATGTCACAATATTATTTATCCAAAACAAATTACTTTTTGCAATTTTTTAACTTGTATATCTCAAGAAATATATTTTAGAAAAAAGTAAAAAAATATACCAATATTCATATATTTTTATTCTCTACAAATAGACATCCATTTTGATATAATTTCATCATATTTTTATTTTACTCTTATCCTTATAACACACTTGTTTCTTGTTATTACAATACACCTGGTTTTTGTTAACATACACTTGTTTCTTATTACCATACACTTGTTTCTTAATACAATACACTTGTTTCTTGTTAAAATACAATTGATTTCTTATAACACACTTATTTCTTATTATTACAATACACATGTTTCTCGTTAACATATACTTGTTTCTTGTTAACATACACTTGTTTCCCCATACAATACACTTGTTTCTTGTTAAAATACACTTGTTTCTTATAACAATACACTTGTTTGACGTAAGATAATTAAAACTGATATAAATTTTAGTTTTTTAAGTTACTTTTTTTTACTCCTAATTAAAATATAATAAAACCAAATCCCTTCTTTCCTCTTTATTATTTTATATTTTACTATAGTTTATATTTTATTTATAGTGCTACACTAATTACAAACTTACATCCTAGGAATTTGTGTAACTAATTAGGAATTCCCAAAGCTGATAAGTCAAATATGGGAATTCGTGCTAGTGTTTTATTAGCTTACGTCCTAATTAAAACTAATTTGGGATGGCAGAGGAATGTAAAGCTTTTGCAGCTTTTTCTTTTTTTCTTACACCCCACTTTTTAGAATAACCCTTTGAAATATTTTTTTTGCCATCTAGTCCTTGCTATGGACCAAATGGACCATAGCTGCTATGGTTTTATCACTATTCCAACTACAAGTAGCCTGGTTATTGGACAAGGATGTGACTAGGGGTGCTAATTGAGTTGAGCAGCTTGTGATCGACTCGGTCAATGCTCGACTTGAGTTCGTGATCGACGACTCAATAAGCTTGTGAGCAACTCGTTAAAATTTTTTTCTATAAATTGTTGAAAATGAGAATGTAAAAAAATATACTTAAAAAGAAAGTAAGGTAAATAAGTTGGAAAGGGGGGAGAAACAATGTGGCATAAGTTTTATGCATTGGTTTAAGCCACCATCTTTTTATAAATTTAAATAGATTTTGATTTTTTGTCTTTCCACCAATGTGGGATAAGTTTTATGCATTGTTTCCCCATAAAATAAAAAGAAAGTAAGGTAAATAAGTTGGAAAGGGGGGGAGAAACAATGCATAAAACTTATCCCCATAAAATAATAAAGAGAAACAAGTGTATTGTAAGGGGAGGAAACAAGTGTATGTTAACAAGAAACAAGGGTATAGTGTATTGTAATAATAAGAAACAACTGTGTTATAAGAAACAATTGTATTTTAACAAGAAACAAGTGTATTGTATTAAGAAACAAGTGTATGGTAACAAGAAACAAGTGTATGTTAACAAAAAACAGGTTTATTGTAATAACAAAAAACAAGTGTGTTATAAGGATAAGAGTAAAATAAAAATATGATGAAATTATATCAAAATGGATGTCTATTTGTAGAGAATAAAAATATATGAATATTGGTATATTTTTTATTTTTTCTAAAATATATTTCTTGATATATACAAGTTTAAAAATTGCAAAAAGTAATTTGTTTTGGATAAACAATATTGTGACATGTGTGCTAATGATATGTTGCCACATGGATGTTAGCAAAAAGAAGTTTATCATTTCTCAAAAAACACTCCTCCTTTTCTCTTCCTTTCTCTCTCCTCTTTTTTTATTTTGCCATCTAGTCCTTGCTATGGTCCATTTGGCCCATAGCTGCTATGGTTTTATCACTCCTCCTCCCAACCCAAAAGTAGATGTCAGATTAAAAAGTAAAAGAATAGAGGGACAAAGTCTGCTACTAAATACTTTTCTCCAAAAAAAGTAGTCCATCATTAATGGAAGACTTAAAGAGAAGGATAGGATATAGCTCAAGTGGGTAGAGCGCTCCCCCTTGGCCCATGAGGTCAGGGGTTCGATCCTTACTACCAGCATTATGCTGGGGTATTTCCTTAGCATGCTATGCATGCCTTACCAGCCAATGTGTTGGTGTTTCCTACAGGCTAGTAGCCTTGTAGGGGTTAGCTCTTGGGCTAACTTAATTTCCTAATAAAAAAAATGAAAGACTTTAAGAGGCATGGGGCCCCCTCTATTAAATTCTTGGTTGCAACTTGCGAGGGTCCTATGCATTTTCTCTAAGAGCATGGCCAATTGATGATCCCAAATTTGGGATCATCAATTATTTTATTAATTTCTCACTCTTCCACCTCATTTATGATCCACAATTGATTTTAATGATCTCTTCACCCCCAATGGATGATCTATAATTTTAGATCTTCACCTTCTCTTTCCTACTTTTTACTATACCCCACCATATATTCTCTCTCCTCAATCTCCTTTCCATCCCATCTTTTTTATTTATTATGGATTATTTGAACCAATTAATGATTATTGAATGTAAATAATTTTTATGTTTGTGATTAAAAACTATTAGTAAAAAAATAATTTCGTTAATATTGTACATAATTAGATACGGTAATTAACTTGATCAGAAAAATATAATAATAATAATAAAATATTGCATTAAACAATAGAAATAACACATACATATAGAATTACATAACATATAATAATAATAAAAATGTAGCAGCTTAATTAACCCCTATGTTGCCCGAATTTAAGCCAAATATTTTCTACGAGGTCTGCTTTGAGACGTTTATGCACAACTTGGTCACATACTCGACCCCTATTGTTCATATATATTTCTAGACTTGCTATGCGATTCTCGCTAGTGCCATATGCGAAAGGCTCATCAGAGGTCCCTACATTCCTTTGCGTTGAAGTAGTAGGGCGTGGAGGATGGTCATAATCATTAGGATCAAAACGAAGGGAATATGAATCTCGTTCATCTTCAACTACCATGTTGTGGATAATAATGCAGGCGATCATTATTTTCCCTGACATTTCTTTATCACGCGCTAGAGCTGGTTGTCGAATTATAGCAAAACGAGCTTGTAATACTCCAAATCCACGTTCCACATCTTTTCGTTTGCTCTCTTGGTTTTGGGTAAATAGACTTTCTTTTTCATTTTGCGGAAGATTTATTGTTGGAATAAATGCAGCTTATTGAGGATATATACCATCTGCTAGGTAATATCCTATATCGTATTGGTGTCCATTAACAACATAGTTAACTGCGGGTGCACGACCCTCAAAAACATCATTAAATAATGGAGATCTATCAAGAACATTAATATCATTACACCTACCTGGCGTTCCAAAATAAGCATGCCAGATCCATAGATCATACGAAGCAACGGCTTCTAAAACCAATGTTGGCTTACCCGGTCTTCCCGAATAAAGTCCTTTAAATTGAAGTGGACAACTTTTCCATCTCCAGTGCATGCAGTCGATGGAACCCATCATTCCTGGGAATCCTCGTTCTTCAGCTGCGTACAACAATCTTCTTAAATCTGCTTCATTGGGCTTTCTTAAGTATTCGTCCCCGAAGTGGGAGACCACCTCTTCTACAAAATGTCGTAGTGAATCTCTAGCAAGATATGCACTAATTTTTAGATAATCGTCCACATAATCCGCCGCTCCCCCGTACGCTAACAATCTCATAGCGGCAGTGCATTTTAATAATGATGATGCACCAAGTTTACCTGCGGCATCTCGCCTTTGTTGGAAGAATGAATTTTTCGAAGTCAAGACTTGTTCTATGCGTAGGAAGACATGTTTTTGCATGCGAAATCTCCGCCGAAACATTTGTGGGGGATAAACGGGATTCTCGGCAAAGTAGTCATTCCATAACCGGTGGTGCCCCTCATCACGATCCCTTGGCACTACAGTTCTTGGCGCTCTTGGAACTTGAGTTACCATTGGATATAATTCAGCTGGATTGACCATCACAAACCTTTCCATCATTTGATCCATCAACCGAGTTGTCTGTCTGCGCCTTTCCGAACGACGCATGTACTCATTGTTACGAGTTATTTGAATGTGTGTGTAAGAATTTGGATCATCAGAATTCGAAGAATTAGAAGAAGAAATATTGCTATTGTAACTTGATTCTGATGACATGATTTCTATATTTTTGTGGGGGAAGAATGGGGGTTGTAGGGTAGAATGGTTTTGTGTGAATGGTTGAGTAGTTAGCATCGTAAGGTATATATAGATAGAAGGTGAATTGTCGGCAATATTACACTGATATTGGAGTGAATTTGTCAAGTCATCACATAATGGTTTTAGTAATAATGGACTGATATATGAAGTGAATTGTCAAATCAAGGTCTTTATTATTGCAGTAATAATGGACAGATATATGAAGTGAATTGTCAAATCAAGGTCTTTATTATTGCAGTAATAATGGACTGATATATGAAGTGAATTGTCAAATCAAGGTCTTTATTATTGCAGTAATAATGGACTGATATATGAAGTGAATTGTCAAATCAAGGTCTTTATTATTGCAGTAATAATAATGGACTGATATATGAAGTGAATTGTCAAATCAAGGTCTTTATTATTGCAGTAATAATGGACTGATATATGAAGTGAATTGTCAAATCAATGTCTTCATTATTGCAGTAATAATGGACTGATATATGGAGTGAATTGTCAAATCAAGACATAGCTCATCAATAATATCATGATTTGAATCATTGGATACATATATTAGAAAACTAAAAACTTTTAGATTCATTAATTTGATAATTTCATACTACAGCCGAGTCTAATACTAATTAAGAACTAAAATGACATTACATTGGAAAGTAGGAAATACATTAAATAACATTAATCTTACTAAAGGAAAATCAGAAAATTACATTGGAAATAAAACCTTAACTAGATCTCTCTTAAGTTGTTGTTCTTCCTCATTTAAATCATTCCTTGATGAAAGCACCTTGAATAACTCCAAGTTAATCTTCCTGTTTTTAATTGCAATTTTCTCCCTTTCTAGCCGGACCATCTCACTGTTGCGTTCCTTTTTATGATTAATCCTTTGGATCTCGACTTGAAGTTCATTGTTTTTCTCCAAAATTAATTTTTGGACTTGATCCATCCACTCTTGAAAGGCTTCTGCAGGCATGTTCAAAACTTTTCCCTTGCCTTTATTTTTGGTGAATCCGTCGTTTGGAGTAGTTGGGTCTCCACTGCTTGGCGTATTTGGCTCACTTGAAGTGGAGTAGTTGCAAGTTTCATTGATCCTCCACCTCTTTGAGCCACTTTCTTGATTAACTGTCTTCTTTTTGCAAGCTTTGACAGTATCTCCCATAGGCTTCCATACATCATTAAGCCTTAAAATTTCCCAACAGTAGTGAAGCTTATTGAAGTCTGTTTTATTATCCTTTTTGTAGATTGCAAATGCAGTTTTCATGACGTCGTCATCAGACTCACCACTTTTCCGACGAGACTCTGCATGAGCATATGCACCAACAAATTTGGATACTTTTGCATGTATTCTTTTCCATTGACTTTGTATTTGACCCAACTCTCTGTCAAATGGTAAGATATCAGACTCCTTGAAACTTTCAACTCCTTCTTCTCAGCATCGATCTCTATAACACTTAACTTCCTTAAACATTTTAGTAATTTTTCCCCAGAAGATACTTGCTGTTTGTTTAGTATTACTACCTTTATTTTGGCTTACTGTTAGCCACGCCTTCACGAGAACCTCTTCTTTACATGGCCTCCAGAATTTCCTCGACCTTTTATCTTCTTCTTCATTGTTGTCATCATCACGCTCAACCGATTCAGCTCGAGACTGATATGAACTACTGAAGTTCGGAAATGACCCATCACCTTGTGATTGTTGGAAATTTTGAGACATAGGAAATGATGCTTCATCTTGAGAATAAATATAATTCTCATTCGAAGTGTACATATTTTCTTGTGAATGTGGAGCAAATTGAGAGTGAGAAGGTGTATTTGAGAAACTCATATTATGTTGGGGGAGTTGCTGGTTAAGTTGAGTAGGATACATCATATTTTGTGAGTTGTTTCCATATGAAAATTGGTTCAGTTTGAGAATTGAGATCAATTTGGGAACTAGGCGATTGAAAACTTAGATTAATATGAGGTTGTTGAGGTCCTTTGAATTTTGGAAGGTTTTTTTTTTCTATCGGTTTTGGGATCCATAACTAATTTTAATTAGGAGATAATTTATTTTTGTGGGGGTAGATAAATAAAGAAAGGAAACAAATATGATTTCTAATAACAAAATAAGCTCAAAAATAAGATGTGTAAAAATAGTTCAATATTGGTCTCTATTTATAGACAAAAAAAAAATAGTGTTGGTGTTTTTTTTAAAAAAAAAAAAAAATTAAACTGACAATATGTCCGTTGCAAAAATTTGCAACGTTAACAATTACAAATAATCCTAGCCGTTAGATTAAAGAAATAAGGGGGTTGATGTTGCATGCCAGCAGCAGTGGGCCGCTCCATTTTTTTCTTCCTCTCCCCTTCTGCCATGTGGCAATGATCTACTCTTTGGCAAGATCGTTGCAACGATCGGTTCATTGCCTTCTCTCCTCTTTTTTTTTTCTCTCTCCTATTTCTTTATTCCCATTTAATCTCTCTCTCCTCATGATCCAAGGTTGGGATCAACCAATGGGCATGCTCTAACTCATTTCCTTAAAACTAAACTCTAGCAGTCCCAAATGCTCAACCACGAAGAGAGACAAAGGAACAAGCTCCGGCTGATAGCAGCGCGGCGGCGAAGCTCCGAGCAGGCTGGTGGCACAAGCGACTCCGACACGGCGCATCAATGTCAATCAGAGAGGAGGGAGTCGGGATAGGAGAGAGAAAGAGTGTGCACGGTGAGTGCAACGGGGTCGGGGAATTAAAGTGCACTTTTTCCATGGACCGAGGTGCTTGTAGTGGTCGGCGAGGCGGCATAGGGGAGTCTTGGTGTCTGCGGTGGTTCGTAGGGTGGATGGTGGTAGGTGGTGATGTGGCCTGTGGGAGATAAGGCCGAAATAAAGGGCACAACTTTTTTTTTAATTAGGAAATATACCTCTAAAAAACAAAAACAAGTGACCGGAAAAACAGGTTCTGTCCGGTCCAGGTCCGAGTAAATCACTGAACCGGTCCATCGGTCCAGTCGGGTCGTGTTCTGGAACGGTGTTCAGCCCTAGCCACAATGACAAAATTACAACCCTGTCATTACAAAAGAGGAAGCCGCATATGAGAACACTAATACTTAGATACAATAACTTCCAAAGAAATAGATAAACAAAGGATAGCATCAACCATTAAACAGGCAGGGTGGATGATGGAGATGGTCATGTAGGCTGATAGCTAAAATGCTTAGGTGAGCCATGCTAGGAACTCAAAATATCGAACAAGGCTTTAAGTTTAATTTTTCTTAAAAAATTAACAGTTACAGTAACAAAAACTCCACCATTTTTTTTAGTTTTCCAATAAAAGTTGGGCGTCTATCTTACCGCCCAAGATGGACAAATGACTCCAACCTCTAAAAATTTTCTTCTAACGAAATAATTCCATTTCTCTACTATTTGTTTTTTGCTTTAATGAGGTGGCTTATTTATAATGGTGGTGGGGGGGGGGGTTAACTTACACCTTGTGTATATGTAGCCTTTCTCCAAGACTTACTATCGGACAAAAACTAAAATCAAATTGAGTATATGAATATTTCAAAAGTCTACTTTTTTTTAAGGAAATCGTGGACATGTGTTGGGAGCCAATACTAGTACTTCCTCCATTTTCTTTTGTTGTGCCTATTTGAAATCGGGGAAGAAACCAATGTAACTCAAAAAATAAGCATGATTTCACTATTTTAAAGATTTTAACATTTTTAGTTATTCTATATAAAGCAACCAATGACACAAAAGTTTGAGGGGTAAAAGAGTAAAACATTACTACAAACTAGTTTGAACACATTTATTGTCCTTTGAGTTACTCTATGTTAGACAACCAATGAGACAAAAGTACGAGGGGTGAAAAAGTAAAAAAATGATTACTCAACTATGTAAACACATTTATTGCAACTTAAAACTAATGGAAATTTTAACTCATAAATTATTCTATATCTGAAAAAGATTCAAAATAGGAACAACATACTAAAAATCTCAATGGGGAATACGATAACAACAACAGAAAATGGAGGGAGTATATACTAACCTCCATTTTCAAATAAGTTGAATACTTTGACATTCACGATTGTCAATGCACAACTTTGACCATTAATATCTCTATTTATGTATTTACAAAAGTTGATATTGTAAAAATATTCATTGAAACAAATCTAACAACATTTTACATGATCATTTTTGTTTTTATCATAATTATTAAAAAATATATATGGTCAAAATGAGGTGTGTGAATAGTACAAAAGTCAACGTGTTGCACTTAAAAAGAAAAGAGGAAGTGGATATAAAGGAGGAACTTTAAGAGAGTATATAGAGCGCCACCTAAGCGTGCCATGTCATTATTCTTCATATATAAATAAATATAACACTAGTAGAATAATTGCTTATTGCTGCGATGATATTGTTGCGATTTTACCGATACGCAGCAATATATCACGTAAAAAGAAAAGAAAAAATATAAAATATCATATTGCTGCGGTTTCGACCAAAAACCGCAGCAATATGGTTTGAACAATTTTTTTTTGAAAACTTATTACCATTTGACCAAACATATTGCTGCGGTTTCTGACCAAAACCACAGCAATATATTAAAATAATATAAAAAAATTAATTTCAACCTATTGCTACGGTTCCTACAAAAAACTGCAGCAATAGGCTTTTTTAAATGAAAAATGTGCGCGGCCCAATTAGGGTTTTGTTCCTGCTCATCAGCCATTTAAGTAAAAAAAATTTCTTTCCCTCTCATTTCCTCCTCATCAGCCGTTCCTCCTCACAGCCGTTCAAAAAGTATTTCTCTCTCTTCTTTCTCTTCTCTCTCCTCTCTCATTTCCGGTATAAATACATATCTCTCTCCTCTTCATTTCCTCTCTCTCTTCCCTCCTCGTCTCGCCGGCGTTCGTTCGCCCCTTCGTCTCTCCGGCGTTCGTTCGCCCCTTCGTCTCCATAAGTAGTTCGTTCGTTCGTTCGCCCCTTCGTCTCCATAAATCGTTCGTTCGAGTTTGTTCGCTCCCAGTCGGTCGTCGTCGTCTTCGTCTCCACCACCGTCGTTCGCTGTCTTCGTCTCCACCACCGTCGTTCGCCATCTTCGTCTCCACCACCGTGTCGAGTTTGTTTGCCGTCCGCACCATTTTCCATTTTCCTTCTGTATTACTGCGTTCGTCTAATATACGACCATTTTCCTTCTGTATTGCTATGTTCGTCTAATGTACTTCCATTTTTCTTTAATTTTTAATTTTCTTTATTAATTCTATGTATGTCTAATGTACTTCTGTATTTCTTTTTCTTTTTTTCGTTTTCTAAAATTTTTTGCTTATTAGTTATGTTTTCATTTTTTATATTTTTGTAATTAGGGTTTGTAAAATATTATTTTATTGAATATATAGCGTTTTGGTTTAGTTACTTTTGTGTTGTTATGGTACTTCAATGCTGCAATAGTCTCTTTGGATTAGAGAATGATATTCTTTCAAATTTAATTGCAAAATGCAAAATTTTTTTTTTTTTACCTGTACCAAGACCTATTGCTGCGATTTTGGGTAACAACCGCAGCAATAGACCAAGATATTGCTACGGTTTCTAGCCAAAACTGCAGCAATACATTGTACTTTTTTTAATAAGAATAAACATATTGCTGCGGTTTAAAACCGCAGCAATATATTAATTACCTATTGTTTCCCCCTTAATTGCTGCGCGGCCAAAACCGTCGCAATAAGCCACTTAATGACCGCAATAATAAGCATGTATTCTACTAGTGTAAGGAGCTTTGGATAAGGGAAAATTAGAGTTTGGTTCGGTAAGCAACATAAATTAGTTTACTATGTAAATTGAAGTGAACTTTTGCTACATAATTTGGAATATTGTAATTTTTATATCATTAGAAAGTGATCGAAATGCGTTTCAATATAAGATCCATTTACAGTATAGTTTTATAACCTATGAAGATTTATTTGTTTATTCTTTATTTTAGATACATAAAATAGCTAAAAGAATAGCATATTATATGTGAATATATCATTCGAGCATTAAGTTTTGTTTATGATTTTTACACCATTAGACAATGATTACAAACTATAACATTATAAATTATTAGATGAATGGTAACATATTTTTAACTTGTGTGTTGGATCATTGTGTATGCTATATAAATAAATATATTAAAAGTCGTTCCTAAACAAGAAACTATGCTACGTGGCACTCTCCATGGGGAGTTTTAGTTCATGTAATCCATGTACAATAAAAAAGTTAGAAATTGCAAAGTATAAGTTTTGATCTTGTGACCTCAAATTCATATATGAAAGTCTTAACTACTAAATCAAGTTGTATTTAATGTTATCATTTTAAAGTACAATATTAAAAAAATGAAATTTTTTCTTATGCCCCAGCCTAATAACTAGTACATATATATTAAATGGCGTTCGAAATAAGGGGGCTGGGGTTGGGTTAGGGAGAGAGAGAGTTAGGATTTTTAGGGTTTAGTTAGGTTTATTTAGTATTTTTCAGGGTTAATTAGTTAATTAGTCAATGGAGCACTAATGCCCGTTAGCCAAAAGAGCATTTTGGATTATTTTTTTAAAGGTCAAGGGTTTCTGGTGAATTTTTTGAAAGGTCGGAATATTTGGTGAATTTTGAAAAATATAAGGTATTTGGTGAATAAATTTTTTTTATCAAAGATATTTGGTAAAATAACCGTTTATTTACACCTAATGACATATGAATATGTCTACCACTTAAAAAATAATCCATACATAGCACAGGCTTCAAAAACTAGTGGAAAATTTAACATAGATAATCAGTCCACATAATCCAACATTATTTAACACCTCATAGTAGTACAACCGAACAAGGCAATCTACGTGGAGTCCACGTCAGGAATATCTTACACCATCAACCCATCACCCAATTCATCCTACGGCAATAATTTCTCCTTTACGCATGGCGGGAACATGTTTTCGCGTGCTAACAGAAAACGGCCACAAGCCAACTTTCTCTCTCCTAAAACCAATCACATTGCACCACGTAACCCCAAAATCCTCTCTTCTTCGCAATTTCTCTCCTACGCAATTTCCAATCTACTCTCTATAACACAAACCTCTCATATCTTTCCTCTTTTGTGCAGAAAATCAGAAATCAGAAATCAGAAATCAGAAATCAGGAGAGAGAAAATCCACACACAAAAAACTTCTTCAAAACAATTCATCAATGGAGGTTATAGACGGCGTCGTTTTAAAATCTTCACCTTGTTGTTACACCCACATAGGAAAACCTTCATTAACTTCAAAAAATTCGTCCTTTTTGAGTTCCCAGATTAAATTTAGGAGAGAGAATCGAATACCCAGTTTCAGAAAATCTTTATTGAAAGTGGGAAATAATGGGTTTGAAGAAAAAAATCACTTGGACTATTATTCAATGGTTTCATCCCCTGTTGTTTGTGGAGAGAAAAAGGGGAAAAAAGGGGTTTCAACAAAGAAGAAGATGAAATTATTGAAGGGTTTAGTTAAGGATTTATCTACGTTTTCTGAATTAGCATTGGATTGTGATGATAATAATCAGGGTTTTGTTGCTGATGATAAGTCTAGAATTATCTCTGTAAGTTTTAATTTCCTTTCTGCATTTAATTTAGTATCTTTGTTTACAATTTCCTATTTAATCTTTGAAGAATTTATTGAAGTTGTTGAGTTGATTGCTTGATTTGGTGGGATAAATTGGGATTTCTTTGTTGTAGTTAAAGAGTTCCCCTGTTGTAGCCTTGTAGGTGTTCTTGTTCTTTCAATGTCTTCATCTGAGTCGCAACGTTTTGACTTTTGCACTATTCATATACCGAGAATTTTTGACTGTTATATTAAACAAATTTAATTATGTATGATGTTCGGTTCATCTTATATTGAACTTCTTAAATTCCACGAATAGATAATCAAAGGTATTGATAATGAAAGTTATGGCTTAAGGTTATAACTAATAGAAAACAAGCCAAGGTAAATGTTATCGGTGTTAGTATTAGTTGCGTGTTAAATTAGTGTCTTATTCTTTTGTTTAGTTGTTGGGTGAAGTATTGATGTTTTTTTGCTTTTCCTATAGCTCCCATTATTGAATGCAACTATTTGTTTGGGATATTTTTTTTTGATTTTTTAAGCTGATTTTATTTGTTGTACTTATTTGCTCTATTTTTAACAAATCTGTGTAGCAAGCAGCAGAGATACTTCTAGCTCAATTGAAGCAACTGAGAGAAAAAGAACAGATGAAGGAAAAAGAAGAGATGGGGAAATGTAAATCTCAAGACTGCGAATCATCTTCTTCCTCGTCGGAGTCGAGTGATAGTGAATGCGATGAAGTGATTAATCTGAAGTGCGTAAAAAACAAGAAATCGATTGAAACCAAGAAAATTCAATTAGTTAATGAGGAACCATTGATGACTCCACCTATAACACTTCCTGAGCAATCTATGAGTGAACAACTATCTCAAAACTTAGAACAAAAGTGCAGCAATATGATCCTTGAAATGACCTTAAACAAGGATTCAGGAATTGAAGTTCTAAACTCAGAAACTACGAATCTTAATCAATCGAAAATCGAGGTTTGTATGGGTGGGAAGTGCAAGAAATTAGGTGCCCCAGCATTGATGGAGGAGTTTCAGAGAGTAGTGGGTGATGAGGGAGTCGTTGTAGGATGTAAGTGTATGGGAAAGTGTAAGAGTGCTCCTAACGTCAAGGTTCTAAACAACAATGTAGGTGATGATTCTTTGAGAACACCTAGTAATGCTCTCTACGTTGGTGTCGGTTTAGAAGATGTAGGGTTGATTGTTGCGAATTACTTGGGGGATGAGTCAAATGGTGATCAGTTGCGCTTTGCTGCTTCAGGCGTTCTCCACTGAAGAATTTAATGTCATTTGCTGAAATTTATTCACTTCTGTGCAATACTTTTGCTGAGAATAGTGGTCGAAAATTTGAAATCTTATGAAGATTGAGAAACTGAAGTAGGATTTGTAAGGATGATATTGCAGATTGTTAAGCAAGAAACTAGCGAGATTGTGAATACGAAGCTGAATTGTTCCTGTGAATGTGAAGCTGTCTTTTTGTACATAACTACTGTTTTTCTGTAGTTATTCAATATAGTGCGATTCTTGATAAAGAGAGGAGTAAGAAACTACAGGGAAGAGAAGATATTATGAAGTAAGCATAATTGTATTATCAAGTACTGTATGATATAATGTTTATTATGCAAATTATCATTACATCTTTTCAACGTTTGGAAAACTTCTTAGGGGTAGTTTGGTTCAAAGTAAAAAATGGAAAAGGAATGGAAACAAATAAAAGAGAGGAATGGTAACAAAGATGGTTACTTTCATTAGGTGTTTGGTTCAAGTTAAGTAATGGAAATGGAATGGTAACTATTACCACCAAATAATACATTTTGTTAATTGAAATTGGGGGAGTCCATTACCACCAAATAATGGTAATGGATTGATGAGTAGTTGAACCAAACAAAAAGAAAGAGAGTCGGTAATTGATTCTGTTTATTGGAGCTCAAAAATAATGAACCAAACATGTTCTTAGTTTCTCTTTCCTAATAACTCGTTTTCTTGTTTAACAATTTGGGGCAATATATTAAAATTTGGCTCTTCGAAATATTATGTTTTCAATATAATACTATGTATCCCAAAATAATCTAAGTCGTCCCAAATTAACCAACAATTTTAAAGGTTATGTAATTTATAATTTGAACCTTTTTTTTTTTTTGGAAAGGGAATAGATAAATAATCTTCAATAATCACTATATGGCATCTACAACAATCTAAAACATCAATATGAAATTCTTCATCCAATCTATTTATATAGACCTTCAGAACCGCTTATTTCATATGGTAATATCAAGTTACACGGATTGGAGAGATTAAAAAACCACTGACGATACTCACAACTCCCATAGATGTGGATAAGACAACCTCCACAAGAGGGGCGATAAAAACTCCCATAAGGAAGAGGAAAACTCCCATAAAGAGAAACTAACTTATTAGATAGAATAAGAAAACAAACTAAAGACTACATATAAAAGAGAAAAAGTTACTCATCATGGAGCAGAGCATCTGTAATTGTCCCTATAGAGGGTATACCTTGAAGAAGGAAAGAGAGGAGAGGAGCAGTGAAGCTCGAGAGGAAACCTGGAGAGGAAGATTTCCTCGTGAACAAAGTATTGTATCTTATTTTGAACTTTTTCATATATGGAGATGTAAAAGAATACAAGTAAATCATCGTGATTTGAAAAAGTCTCCAATCTAGAGATAGCAATAAGAACAATTACACTGTTTGAGATCATGGCTTTAGGCTATTTTTGTTTGCATCTCAAATAATTGTTTTAGTTTGAATTTGCAACAAGTTAAAAATAACATAGCCTTATGCACCCCCTACCAAACAGAGTTGCACATAGCTTACCTGTGTGAAACTGAAGAAAATTGGTCTCAGTTTAGAACATTTTGCAAATGCAGAATATGCAAACGCCGAAAGTGGAGTGTTCAGTTCCAGAATATCAATCAAAGGGAAAAAATCTACCAGTTAAAGAGTAATATAATTATTGTTTCTGAAAATCAAATCGGAGCTTCTGTTGAACATCCAAATCCAAGTAACCGAGATAAGATTATAAAAGTACTACAAAATTGAGAACTCTGGTGCTCTTTAGGAGGATACAGTGAGGAATTTCAATTTCAGTGCAGAAAACGCAGCCGTTAGTGCCTCGTCTCTTTTCTTTGTTTTGCATTTAGGCAACCCCCTAGGGTTCTAGTCAAAGCTGTGACGGTAGGCGGTAGTTGCTTCACATAGGTCCTTCAGTTAGTGATTTTGTGTTATAAGCTTCAGTTACAAATGGAAAGTACCTCCAAAATCAATCCCACAGGCCACATCAGCCAAGACAAAAAACAGGGGAGGCATTAGAAAACAATTTTGAAAAACACAAGCTTGATGTATGATACATATATCAACCGGAGATGGGTGCCTAAATTTTGAAGGGCACCATGAATTATGTACATTTACAAAACTAAGCTACTTGTATGAAGTACATGTACAACCTTGATCAGTTTCTCGGATGTTTAAATTTTGGCTCAGCACTAGTCGTATCTGAGCTAGAGCAACGTTTCATGAAAGAGTCTAGTGTTTTCTGCTTCACAGGGCTAGAACTAGGTGAACTGTACGAGTGAAGTGTTCTCTGCTTCGCAGGGCTTGATCTTGGTTGGCTGTGCGAAACTTTCATGGAATTCTCTTGTCCATCAAGAACCTAGTTTCAAAAAAAAAAAAAAAACCATTTTCATTGCAGGAACAAATAGCAGCAAGTACCAAAAGTTACCAAGAAAAATAAAAATGGCAAAAAGAAAAAGCAAAAAAGAACCTGTCCCAGGTTTTCTAATTTGTTCTGAACAACATCCCTGCAAAAAGGGGAAAGTAAAAAGGATTTTGTTAGGTACTAGCATCGACGTTAACTGATTACTAACAACGAACTCTTGCACATCAAAGGTATCAAAATAGAGAGATATGATGAAAGTCATATCATACCAGATAATATCATCGACTGTGTCATTTGCCAGAAGGTAATACACATTGACTGAGGAGACCTAATAACACATGAATAAAGGCCGAGATCAGAAAAATTTGCTAGCTCTAAAAAAAACACAAGAGTATGTCAATGATTGCATATTGTCTGATATAGGAATGTCAGACTGGTTTTCCTGCTTAATCAGATACCTGACCAATCCTATGAGCACGATCTTCCGCTTGTATTAAGTCACCAGGAGTCCAGGACAACTCAGCGAAGATAACTGTGCTTGCAGCTGTTAGAGTCAAGCCAACACCTCCAGCTTTAATTGATAGCTGCAACGGATAATCAAGAAAATAATCTAAGCGGCAATTACAGCAACCTCCAATTAGGAAAGAAGTTTAACACCCAATAAATAAGCCCGTAGAGTTTCCATACAACTGCAGCCTTGATCGCTTCTTTTTCCTGAAAATCTGTAACCAGAGCTTGTCTTGACGCCGCAGGTGTACTACCATCAATGCGGATACAGCCAACTTTCTTCTTCTGGAATACTCAGAACTGAAGTCAATTTTAACAGTCCAAAAAGACATTATGCATAATTATACTTAACAATGGAGGCTAAGTGTACCACCTTCCCACCACGAGGCCGGGTTTTCATTTTATACCAATCCTAATGGTTTCTTTCTTTAGGAAGGTGGGGATGGGATGATATTTTTTCTCTACCAGCCCTCAGCCAGTTACCTCCAGGGTCCAGTTCCTTTACCTTTCCCATGAATGCTAGAAGTGGTTATCCTGGCTAGTTAATTTGCCGAATTTAGAGAAGAAAGGGTAAATTCTAACCTGGAGGAACTGGTGTATTGCTTCGACCATTGGCTGATGGTGTGCAAATATTAGAAATTTACATCCAGCCTGTCTCGTAGTCAGCACAAGGAAAAATAAGTAAGCATTAAGCAATAAGAAAGAATCATAACAAAGGAGAATAGGTTATGGGTCAGGCGATAGAGAAAGAGGACCAGAAAGAAGGCAAGAGATACCTTCAAATTTTTTGCTCAAGGTAATAGCTTAATGGAAGAGAACGAACAATACAAACTAAAGAACAACAGATTTTCCTACCGTGTTAAAACAATAATGAATATGGTGAAATGAAAATTTTTCATCCAAAGCAAAGCTGACAATTTGGGTAAAGGGGTCGTGTTCGTGTTTGGTCTCGTAGTTGAATTCAGGTAGTTCAAGAAAAATATAAATAACTATATGAAATGGAGGTAACATGACAATTCCATCAAATTGAGTCAAGTCGCTTTTGTGTTTGTGTCGTGTCAATATTGGTAATGTTATTGTGTTATGACAGAGATTTCCGGCTCTAATCACAAGAAAGCTGAGATCATCTACACAAAGTTGCTAGCTTCTTGTAAAAAAAGTCCCCTCATTTTTCTTATATTAGTACTACATTATAAAAAATAGTGTTACGCCTTTTAGTCCATGTTTTTTACGTGTATTCATGCCCCTTTTACATCTACAATAACCCGTAGTATCAAAAGAAAAAGCAGCTACAACACGTGCGTGCACGAATGCGCACACACACACGCGCGCGCACACACCTCAATGACCGTTTATTCTCATCACGCACAATAAACTCACCTCAATTACCGTTCCCAAGTACTCCAAAACTGCTGGAATCTTAGCCTCTGCGGAATCAGTGTAGATCTGCAGAATAGAAAGGCATGACAGGAAAACAAAACACCTATGATTTATACTTTGCGGGCTATGAACAATGTTACCATGTTGCACGCATACTAGCAAAAATACAACAGAAATGTACCTTATTGATCAAACTCTTTTCAGAAAGTTTGAGAGACTCGTGTTCATCTTTGGTCTTGCTAAGTTTTATCCTGTCCTTGAGCACTCCCAGCTAAATAGGAAAATGAAAATATTTGCAGAAATCAGAATATACTATATATGATAAGTTTTTTTTTTTAAAGGTATACCTGATACAGTTCTTGGTTGCTGAAGTAAAAAATAGAAACAAAAAAGTTCACATAATCACAAATGATGAAAAGTAGGGATCAATGATGAGCTAGCAAGAAGAGGAAAATGGAAAGCCACGAGCTGTAGCCTGATGGTTAGAAACACACCTCCACTTACTGGCTCCCTGGTATGAGTGCTTGTGAGGGTGGGTACAGGGCTCTAAGAGGCCACAGGGCACTAAACCTGCTCTATGAGGCCCGAAAGAGATTGCCAGCAAGGGACCCAAGTCTTATTGTCACTAAAAAAGAAGGGGGGAGAATGGAGGTTTTACTGAAGAAAATCCTTGAGAATCTAGTTTAACACATGACATTATTGAAGTTTCAGCGACTTTTATAGCATATATCTGCATCAACAATAAACCCACCACTGTGCATATAACTTTGTATAATACCATGAAGAATGCATTACCTCAAGAAACAATGCCTTGATTTGTCTCAAGTCCTTTTCAGCCAAATCCAGAAAGACCTAATGATCAGCAAGTAAAGTCCTCAGGTTGTTTATCAGTTGAATGGAGACTATTTATTACGCTAAAATCGAATAAATAACTAGGAACATATTGAGTTGTTGACATAATTGCATCATAAATAGAAGTATATAAGCTGACATAATTGCATCATAACTAGGAACATATTGAGTTGTTGACATGTAAAACTACTCTGAAAATTTCTCAACATAACTCCAGTTACTTTAAAATCATTACTTTTTCCTCTTTTTTCATTCTTATTTGGAGGGGGACGGTGGGGGAGTCCTCCAGACATCCTGACACTTACAATTTCTAATATCATCCGGCAATCAGAAACCATAGAGTTAACACATTACAATCTCTCTCATAAAATAAGGTCATCTACATTGAACTTTGGCTAATATCAAGCCTGGGGAAAGTAAGAGCATATCTTTCGCATTGAAAAGAACCTTTTTTGGAGAACTAATTTAAAAAATGGTTATGAAGAGTCAAGATATTAAAACATAGAAAGAGATGAACACTAGAAAGCATCAACAACAATGTGGTGCAGCGAATTACCTGCTGCCTGCGTTTTACAGGAAGCTCAGAAAGAACATCCTTCTTAAGTCTGCGTATCATGAGTGTTGCTTTCATTAAATTGTGCAATTCCTCATGGTTACTTGCCCCTTGGTATACTCCAAATACTCCCTGAAAAATCAAACATGAAGTACATGGTTCATGGCTCATCAGCATAAATTACAAGATTAAAGTTACAGATATTGAAGCACATTTTCAAGAAGCAAGAGAATCACTCACACCCCTGCAATATCGACTGCCATATTCATGGACACTCTTGTAGACACCAGGATAGAGAGCTTCTAGCTGTACAAAAAAAACAATAAGAGAGAAGTAATTCCTCGATAGAAAAAAAAGAGAACCTAATTAAGGTCAAGCATGGGTCAAAAGAATCACCTGCTTGAATAACTCAATAGGCCTTGACAGGGCAGGAGTTCCACTAAGCAACATTGCGTACTGGGCTTTCTGAAATTGAACAAAGTAGTTTCATCGGTCAGAAACAATAAAAAGGGAGCACATGTGATGTGATGAAGAAAAGTGCAGCTCTTCGTTCAAATGGATCTAAATGGAGAGAGAAAGAGAGAGAGAGGACCCCTATAACAGGAAGAGAGGCACTTGTCCTCTTTGCTTGAGCATTCTTCAAATAATGCGACTCATCTGCAATGACAACCTGCAGAAACACAATTTTTCCTGAGATCTTTTCTGGTTATGTTATTACAGTTCCAAAGGTAAAACAATCACTGAACGAAATACTCACCAACCATACATATAAAAAAAATAATCAGAAACTAACTACAAAATCCCTCTCTTGGAAAAGCAGTACCTAATTTTAATGTTCCATTTCCCTCCTAATTGATTGTAGACAGAGGCAAGAAAAGTACCGAAGAAATGAATGTTGATATGCTGGCTAGATATTGAGACAGAGTGTTGCAGTTCGGTGACAGGGACTGGGTCATGGACCAGGTGTGGATAACCCGACAGACAGATACAGATATCCTTGGAAACCTAAAGGCTAAAAGTAATACTTGATAAACTGAGTGCTTGATTGGTTGATGTGAAAAGGTACGGGAAGTGGAAAAATTGTTTGGTTGACATAAACATAGGGAGTGCGGAGTGCCATTAGCCCAATTCCTGCGAAGTTCTATATCCCAGAAAATGGAGGAATTAACTTACCTCACCTCCTAGGTAAGTGGATTACCATGGGAATTCTACTTCCCGCACTCAACTTAACAATTTTTTTATACTTCCTCCGTTTCAAAATAGATGCCACATTGTTATTAAAACGGACTCCTAGGCAAAATTTCCTAAGCATGTTTAAGTAGTATAAAGTGAGGTAGATTAATTGTAGTGGTCCCCATGTGAAAGGAGGGAAAATAAAAAAGTATTGGGGACTACATATAAAGTGAAGTAGATTAGTGTACTTAAAACAAGTTAGTAAGGGTAAAATGGTAAAAGTATAAGGCAAAAGTTACTAAATAAGGAAAAAAAACATTGTTGCATCTATTTTGAAACACCCAAAAATAGACAATGTGGCATCTATTTTGAAACGGAGGAAGTATAAAACTTCATTGATATTACAACTTCCTAGGAAGTTACACTAAAAAAGTAACAACATTGGAACTTTCTATATTCAATCGAACAACCACTGAAATTATAGAAAAGGGATAACGAACTGTCCCACAATCACACATCAAGGCACTTGTAAAGTAACGAGGTAACAAGTCACAAAAACAAGCAAGTCTAAAATCAACTCACGAAGAGAACAAAAGAGACAACCATCGCCAGATAAATCCACTCAGAAGTATGTATCACTAAGACTCTCAAATACATTACATGTAACATAATTGCTATATTTCAAGTGCTTGAGCCCAGTTGCGGATCCAGAAAATGAGTTGAGAGGGTTTGAAATCATTCAGAAAATAAAAGCATAAAGATTTTTCTTTCAAAATCCGATAAAACAGTTCAAATTCTAATCTTTACTTCCTCGATTTTTTAACAAGTGACACAGAGAGAAAGTGGGAGAATACCAAGGAGCCTAGAGAGAGAAAGTCAGGACCACTTATTTAACCAATCAAATTTGAGTACTGGATGATGACAAAGATATAATAAATGAGAAGTATTTTTCAATACTTTGAGCTATGTGTCACTCACTGTGACATTTCCCTAAAAGGAAAACGTGGCACTTATTAAAAAATGAAGGAAGTAATTACAACTTACAAATTGTTGACTATTTTTTATACATCAATTGAGAAATTTATTACTCACTAATCCACCAATTATGTACTAAACGGTTCAATTCATTGTGTCTATGAACTATACGTGTTCAATCTATTTAATAAACAAATCTAAATTTATTTGGGACATTAACATTTGCGCATCTGAACTTTTGAAGAAAAAAAAAGGGGAAAATTCCTCTCTAAGGTCATGAGTCACAAAGTACAGTCAAACAATATAAAGAGGACAAAATAGATGTTTGTAGACGACACTTATAAGAGAACGAATTGGCACCATGATGCTTGGCTACTGATGAAGGGATGAACAAGTTTCTTTTTTTGTTTTTGAAAAAATAAAAAACAAAACAGAAACATGAGAAGTGAACTAGCAGTGCGAAGGAGACTTGAAGATGCGACTTAAGAGCAATGATATTTTACACGAAGAATCAACCACTAGAACAAGGCATCCTTTATGACTTAAAAAGATGCAGGTTTCTTTATATCCGCTTTGTGTTTAGATTTTTGTAGGTTCGGATGTACCCACGTTGGATCCACCACTGCTTAAGCCTATAATACAGCAATTTGAACTAGGAAAATAGTATTACATTATCTCATTTTCCCTGAAAAAGTAAAAAGCATCACCTATGAAGTCATTGTTAGCATCATCAAACAAAATGGAGTTCCCAAAAGTAATATGTACACATCAACATAAGAACCTAAGAGAAACTCCTTAAATTTCCTTAAATAAACCTAGTTCTTCCAAATATGCAAAAACTAGGTGAGTTTGTCCACTATTCCAAAAGATATAGGATACACTTCAACACTGGGGCTCAGACATGTCTCCTTGTACACCAAGCAAAATCATGTATATCCTATAGCAGTAATGATTGATGAACGCCAGTGCCAGACTGATGTCATAACTCACAACACTAGCAATAACCCAGGTTCATGCCTGTACTCTTGCCAGGTTCCTCGCCTGCAAAGTTATCCCATCCCCTTGCTCCCCTTTCCACATCAATCTTCCCTCCTTTGAATGATTCAACCTCAAATCGAATACCATTACACATAACCTAGAATCAAACACGAACACAGAAGCACTAACACTTTTCACCTTTCAAGTTGAACCAGGAAACAGCACCCATACTTTGGATTTTTCAGTTCATCTTCCAGGATTTAATTGTTATGAGCATTATGCCACGGATCTGTTTACCTCACACTAAACTTGAAAAGATCTTGTTGCTCATGTCACCCACGAGCTCAGATACAACTGCTAATCTCCAACACATTGACAAAAAAAAGACCGTGAAGGCTAAGCCCTCAAGCAAGTTGAGGCTTCCCTCTTCTTCCTTCCACAATTCTCTCTCCTCTTCTTACCTGAAAATCCCCCCAAAATCATAACTTCCCATATTTAATTGAGTAATCACTCTCTTTATTCAAGAAAATTATCTCATTTCCAATGTTAAATTTTGTCAAAAAAAGTTCAATCTCATTACTCCTTCCATATTTCCAATTCTCCTCAAGAACACCAAAGATGAATTTTTTTATTTGCGATTTAGATTCAACTCGTCTCAACTCATATCCAAGAAATCGATTTCAGGAATCATCCAAAAGAATAGATTCCACTGGTGGTTTCCAAGTTACAACGCAGGAAGAACAAATTAAAGTCTCTAATTTTGATTGTGGGAGGTGAAAAAACAAGAATCAGTGGGCTAATTTGTTATCAAACTCTTCAATTTTAAGGTAATTTCACTTTCTTTTATGCCATTATCTAGTGGAGATTTAAGCAATTCTGAAATTTTATAACTTGAAATCAAAATTTATGTATATATAATTCTGATTTTCTGCAGTTCTTTTTGCAATTTTGCAACTCTTTACAGTCCCACTTCTTGAAAAAATGCCAAGTGATTGAATTGATAGACTTGATAGTCTGGGTTCAGTTGATTATTGTATGACATCGAACTTTTGATGCCCATTTTCTGTTTGTAGCTTTCATAGTCATAAGTTGTAAGTGCTTGAAACGTCAGCAACTTTTTTCTTGTAGAAATGGGACTGAAAGTTTGGTTTTTACGTTGCAAGCTTGGAGATCTTAATTTATGAAAAGAATTAAAGTACTGGGTCTGAACTTCAAGTTTATTTCAGTTAAGTATGGTGATTTAAAGACTTAATGAGGAGAAAGAGTGATTGTTGCTATGTTTACTCAGAGTCTCAAACTCTTCTAATTTCCTCATGCTATTGTTAGCCTTTGCTGTTGTTATTTTTTGTTTTGTTTGAGTAAACGTGTACCAAGAGTCCAAGATAGTTTCATGTAGTGCAAAAACCAATATAATACTGTTGTATCATATATTCATAATTGTCATGTAATTCTTCACAAGCTTGATGTCTAATATTAAAGAAATGACTCGATAAATTTAAAAATTTGCTTTTGTTAGCCTTATGCAACAACCACCATTCTTGCAATCTGACCGTGCTCAAAGAATGCTAGAAGGATCGCTTCGTTTGAATAAAAGATCCAATTTTTTTTTAGTTTTTGGTTTATGATCAAATTTTAAGGAACGACTTATGACATAATATAATAATATAAAAAAATTATAAATTATTCTTTACAAATTTATTTTTTTAGAGGGTCCCATGTTGATGGATAGTACAGGGCCTCCATATGTCATGAGACGGCCCTGTTAAAGATCTTTCACCCCACATATACATTGGACACGATAACATGTTCTTCTATTGACAGCAAGTAGAAGATGAAAGTTCATTTTTTTCTTCAGTTCTGTTTCTAGCCATACTAAAAGACGTAAAGTTTGTCATAATTACTCCCTACATCCTATTAGAAACTTGACAAGTACTCCATCATGAATACCTATACACTCTTAAACACCCTGGCCCACAACCAAGCCAACCCCACCAGGGACGAGCCCCACAACCAACCCCACCCATCCTCAAACCTTGCCATACCACCAAGGCACCAGACATCAGGCCCACCTAACCCATCACCAACACAACCACTCTCCCCATCCACCACCAACCACCAGGCCATCTTGAACTAAGTTTGTAGGCTGATTTGCGCTGCCAAGATATAAACCTAAGAATGACCTAGGTTTATGCCTGTTCCCTTACTTGATTCATGGACTAGTTCCTTTTTTTCTGCTATGCCCATGCTCCAGCATCACAGTTCTCACTGATGAGTAAACTACAAAACAAAATAAAGCAAGCTAAACCACTACAGGCAGAAACCAAAAGCCACCACCTCCAGCAACGTTTTATACACCTAAAGATCCAGCAAACAGTGAATTTACAGCTAAGGTCAAGCAAAAAAAAGAAAAAAGGGTACAGTAGTCACCAGACGTGAGCTCTTTCTTAATCTTTTTTATTTTATTTTGGGGGGAAGGGGGGACTTGGGCTGGGATGCACTATGACAAAAATGAAACTTCGTGAGTTATATTTTATATTACGCATGGAAATAAGATATATTCACCTTAAAATCTGATGACATAAGAATCCCCTGTAGCTTGGGAATAGAGTCGTAGGAAACAATGTTAAAAACACCATCAAGACGAACAGTTCCCTTGGCTGTGGATACCACTGAAAATCCCCCTCTATTTGATCCACTCAATTGAGGTAATAACACCTGCAAAATATTCTCGTAAAATCCCAAAAGAAAGACGCACTCAATACTCATCAACAGACGGGAATTCACAAACAGTAAACAGAAAAAGTTTTGATGTACATATGCACTGACCCTGTGATCTTAAAGTTCTACCACATACACAGAAGGCAACAAATGATCAGAAACAAAAGCAAATCAACCAATGCATCGAATCATAGGATTTATCAGGAAGCTAGCTGTGGGAGCCTGCCTCCCTCGCCAGCGGAAAGAACAGGAATTAAAGCAAGAAAATCCAGTGAAGTCGATATGAAGAATACATACAACTATATCTGACGGAGGAATCTTCAGCCATTCGTGTATCATCTGCAAAATAAGGAAAAACAGAATGCATTTACATCATGACGTAAATGTATATACTTTAAATAAGCCATTGCAATTAGACTGACACACAAATGGATAGCTGCAATCCATTTGGTATAAAAGTTATTGCTTTTACACATACAAAAGCATATGTCAGGCGTTTATAGTTACACAGGGATACAGGCATACAGTAGCTAATAACCTAGTAGCTATTACCTATATGATTCAGCTGCTACTACATATATGATTCAGCTTTAAGTATGCATATGTTATGTTATAGTTACCTGACAACACAAATGAATATACAGTGCATCAAATCTTTCAATTAAGACTAAGACATCAACAATGGTACTCACAGAAGCCCAATGCAAACGCAAAGAAGACGGCGTAAGCACCAAAACTGGCCACGATTCTCGGACACATGTGGTGACAGCAATTGCCTGCATATAAAGGGCATACAAACGTCAATATATATAATACTAACTGTCACTTAACTCCGACTCTTTACAGCTTCGAAATAGCTGAGGTCTTGACTATGGTACCATCTACTCTAAATAGGAGAACAAAACCATGTTGTATTCACAGGAGACACTCCCAGCCTCCCCCAAACTGTACTTTCCAAGTTTGAACTTCATAACTCCACACTACTTCAATAAAAAAAAAACATGTTAGCATGTTGAAGTCCAGATAAGTTGCAAATCCATGGCTCAACATCTCTTGGTCAGACTCAATTTATTTAATACCCCTACCCGACATAAAGCTATTTATCCCTAAAGTATAACTGAAAACAAGAAACTCTTCATAGTGATAGGGACACTCATAATCGGTCTGAGACTTATAGAAGAAAGCTCTCAATTTGAGAAACATTTCAAGGAGTTGACTTGAAGAAAATCAAGGAACCAAAATTCAATGAGTTCCTTGTATTGCTATAACAGATGAATAGCTATTAAATGGATTATAATCATGACTTTTAAGATTTAAATGAGCACATTGTCAATTACAGACAGCATACTATATTTCTTTATATCATCCAGATTCCTGACATCATAATTTTTCTGTAAATTGTATGATAGAAGCCATTGTATAATGAGAAGCAACTGTAAGCTATTAAATGGATTATAATAATGACTTTTAAGATTTAAATGAGCACATTGTCAATTACAGACAGCATACTATATTTCTTTATATCATCCAGATTCCTGACATCATAATTTTTCTGTAAATTGTATGATAGAAGCCATTGTATAATGAGAAGCAACTGTAAGTTGTCAATACACCAGTTATCATGATGCCTTATTTTGTCCCCATAGCATCCAAGTGATCACCAGCAATCATTCCATAGTGGGTACTGCCATCAGCATACTGAGACATGTAAAGCCTGTCTACAGCTCATGCCTTCATCCATTTTTAGTGTACTACTTGCAAGCCCCTCACGATGGGAGAAGAAAGAAAAGATCTCTATTTTATAACTTCATAAAACACGATTTTGTACAAATTTAAAGGCCTCCAGACATAGATTACATGAAACCACCAGTTATTTACCTGTATAGTCTTACCCAGCCCCATCTCATCAGCTATAAGGGCACGTCCTCCATGTTGCAACACAAACCTTATAAATAATAACAGTGTGCATCAGAAGGAAGATTCTTATTACATCACAGATCCAAAACAAGAGCAAGAGATATAATCAATAAAGAATAAAGAAATACAGCAGATGTGTAGTAATTGGAAGAAAGGCCCATAAGATCAGAACATCTTCAAACAGCTTTGCAAAGATCATTATCAGAGTCATCTATATTGTATGTAGATACCTGACACCCTCCCGCTGAAATGGTAGAAGCTTCGATTCAACATAACTTGGTATCCTGTCATATCGATCTTGCAAATTCAGAAGTCAGTAAAATACTATAGATGCACACAGAATCACACACCAGAGGACATGAGCCATATATATCTTCGCAGTTTGCTGTACATGGGGAAATAAAAGACAACCACTGCACATCGATCACTCACTAAAAATAAGCAAAGCAATGACATATCTTGAACCACTGCATAATTTAATCCAAAATATAAACACCTTGTGCCCAATAGCGAGAGAGAGTGTGTGTGTGTGTGGTGTGGTGGTGGTTGGGGGGGGGGTAAACACTACTAAACTAGCCGGTGATAATATTATTAATTTCATCAAAAGAAAGGAAAGACTGGCACCCTTAATCCTCTCTACCATACATAGTTCGAAAATGCAGTTTCGGTCATGATCGGGGTAACGGTCATGGTGATGCGGGAATGGGGATGATGCGGTTGTCGTACCACTAATTATCGGCTTAGACCATGAGAATTGAGATACCCCTAGAATCCACTTAAAACGCGGTTTTTTTACACCTTTACGATGCGGGTAATATCGGTTCGGTAGATTTGAAAACCTTTACGCCAAGGCCGATGCGATACGATGCGGCCTTGTTTTGACACCATATTACCATATGAGAATTTCTTAGACACACAAGATTTCTCTACCATATAAAAGATGTTGGCCACACAAAATTACCCAAAAACACTGAAGAGCAATTTCATATAAGCAACTTCAATGTAGTCATTTAATATGTCAACTCTCATGAGGTAACATGAACCGTTTTGCCTTCTTTCCCCCATAAACAATCTTGCATCTGGACTTTGATATGTTAAGACTGCCAAATCACATGATGCCTAGGGTAAAGGTAAACCTTGGGTTGAAGATTTGTCATCAAATAACCTTTATCAAAAGGCTACCGTGCACCACTTTAATTATCTAAATAATTGCAAGGAAAAGGCACATGGACCTTCCTTAGACTAATGAGAGAAATTCTTTTAACTAAAATTCCCCACATCCAATAGTGAGTTGCCAAGGTAACCACACCAAATCAAAGGCATGAGTTGTGTTCCCCTTATTATTTTTAGTTTTATTGTTATCTTTTTAGCAAATAGAACAAACTAATAAAAGAAAATGTTATGATATCAGAAATACTTAAACATAGTTGCCATATCAACCTAGACCATCTACTCTAGCATAATTATGAAAACATTTAGTATAAGGCTTAGCTGAGCATTACTTTAGATTTTTAAAATTTACCGGATGCACAAACCTTCAACCTCATATTATCCTATTCATTGTGCAATTCCACAAGATTAGCTTTACCAAATTTCCTAATTTACATAGTCTAATGTGCAGCATTTAAGACATGTCTTAATACATTAAATCACATACATATGGTATGATTGAATTGTGCAATGCTTTAAAGGTTCTTTAAACAACAATGCAAATTGCATTAGATGTTGTATCATCTTCGGAGAAACCATTTATTGCCGTTAATTTTCAAATTAAGACTCTGTTCTCCTTATAATTTTCACTAATTTTAGGAAGAATTTAGTTCAATGCATATTGTATTTTTAAAAGTAAAAAGTTAGTTCATATTTGTTAGATTCAGGACTAACAAGTTCAGACTAGTTAAGTTGAGGGCTAATATGTTCAAGGCCAATAAGTTCAAATAATCAAGTTCAGGGCCTATAAGGGTGATGCAAGTTCGATATACAAATACAATAAGTTTTATTAATAAGTCAAGGCCAATAAGTTCAAATACGTTCTTTTTTTTTCGAGGGGAAGCGCAGATACGTTAAGTTCAAGGCTAATAAGGCTAGATTCTCTTCACCTTATTTCAGGAACTAATTACTAAATCTTGTTAGAACCAATATCAGACCAGACTAGACCTGAAAAATACAAATCAGACCAGACCTTTTTATTTCTATTAGTCAGATTGACCTCTTTTTAGTAAGGAATGCTTGGCGGAAGAGTTATACAAACTGCAAGGTGATACCGGGTGAGAGCGCAACCACCCAACATAGACTAGTCCTGCTTGATTTCCGGGTGGGAGTCTTTAAGAAAGCGAAAACCCAATGTGGAGCCGCGAATCAAGTGGTGGAAGCTCCAAGGGGAGCACAAAGAGAACTTCTTAGCTAAGATGGCTAGTAAAGATATCTGGTCTTGTAACACGGAAATGGATGTAGATTCGACATGGACAAAGATAGAACTTAGTATAAAGGAAGTGGCGAAAGAGGTCCTTGGAGAATCTAAAGGAACTGTACCACCAAGTAAGGACACATCTTGGTGGAACGAGGCGGTGAGACAAGCGATAAAAAACAAACGAGAAAGTTATAAACTTTTGGGAAAAGATAGCAGCGATGTGAATTATGAGAAGTACAAAGAGGCTAGAAAAGAAGCCAAGAAGGCAGTACGAGAAGCTAAAGCACAGGTAAACAAAGAGCTTTATGCAAGATTGGATACGAAAGAAGGTGAAAAAGACATTTATAGAATTGCGCGTATGAGGGACAGGAAGACAAGAGACATAAGAAAGGTAAAATGCGTCAAGGGTGTGGACCAAAGAGTGCTTGTGGAGGATGAGGAGATAAAGGATAGATGGAGATCGTACTTTGATACCTTGTTCAACGGTGATAAAGCACAAGCCATCGGGGATGTACACATCCCGCCAAGTATGTTAAATCGTGAGTTTATGAGGAGGATTCAAAAGGGAGAAGTCGTTGCAGCATTAAAAAAGATGGGATTGAAGAAAGCTACGGGGCCAGATGGCATACCTATAGAAGTTTGGAGGTGTTTAGGGGGGAGAGGAATCGAATGGCTGACAACATTCTTCAACATGATTTGGAGACACAACAAAATGCCATTAGAGTGGAGGAAGAGTACTTTGATTCCTTTGTATAAGAACAAAGGCGATGTACAAGATTGTACCAACTACCGAGGAATCAAACTAATGAGTCATACTATGAAACTCTGGGAACGGGTGATTGAGCAAAGACTTAGGAAACATGTAAAGATATCGGAGAACCAATTTGGATTTATGCCTGGAAGATCGACTATAGAGGCCATCCACCTCATAAGACAAACAATGGAACATTACCGTGATAGGAAGAAGGATCTACATATGGTTTTCATTGATTTGGAGAAGGCATATGATAGAGTACCAAGAGAAATACTTTGGTGGGCGTTGGCAAGGAAAGGTGTTCCACTGAAATATATAGATATCATCAAGGATATGTATGAGGGGGCAACTACGAGTGTGCGGACTACGGTGGGGAGGACAGAAGAGTTTCCTATTACGATCGGAGTGCATCAAGGTTCTGCACTTAGTCCCTTTCTCTTTGCTCTAGTCATGGACGAAATAACGAGGTCAGTTCAAGATGATATACCATGGTGTATGATGTTTGCGGATGATATTGTGTTGATTGATGAGACAAAGGAAGGTGTTGAGAGTAAGTTGGAATTGTGGAGGCATACATTAGAAGCCCGTGGTTTTAGATTGAGCAGAAGTAAGACGGAGTATATGGAGTGCAAGTTCAGTGGGGTTACAAGCAGCGAGGCGGGGGCGGTCACTTTGGATAGCAAAGTGGTTCAAGGATCGAACGTCTTCCGTTACCTAGGATCCATTCTCCAAAAGGATGGAGAACTGGATGGAGACGTGGCGCATAGAATTAACGCGGGTTGGTTAAAGCACCGAATTCCTTTGTGATTCCGGCATTCCCCAAAGATTGAAGGGAAAGTTCTACCGCACTGCAATTAGGCCTGCTTTGTTATATGGCACCGAATGTTGGGCGGTGAAACAATGCCACGTTCATAGATGACCGGGCGGAGATGCATATGTTGCGGTGGATGTGTGGCCACACAAGGAAGGACCGATTAAGAAATGAAGTGATCCGGGAAAAAGTTGGAGTTGCATCAATTGAAGAAAAGATGAGGGAGAATCGGTTAAGATGGTTTGGTCATGTGAAAAGGAGACCAGGAGATGCACCGGTGAGAAGATTGAAGAGTGGAGGAGTAATCAAATGGTAAAGGGTAGGAGAAGACCTAAGATGACTTGGCTGAGGGTAATTGAAAGTGATATGAGGTTACTTGGGATTGAGGAGAGCATGACGTTGGATAGAAGTGGGTGGAGGGGCAGTATCTATGTGGAGGAAAGGGTCTGATTACTGCATTTATTTGTTTTTCTCAATTGTGTTGGTATTAAAACCTTTTGCTGAAAACCTCTTCTAAACACTTTTTGGTGTAAACCTTGTTTTCAAAAAAAAAAAAAAAAAAAAACTTTTATCACTCTTGACAATGCCATCTCCTTTGGTCACGATTCCAGTTGACGATTCATGTTAGCCGATCCCAAATCACCTTGGGAATAAGGCTTAGTTGTTGTTGTTGTTGTTGTTGTTGTACTTGTTACCAGATATGTTAAATCCCGTATTAGTAACAATAACGAAAATAAGATTTTTGAACAATAAACAACAAGAAATCCCAACAATATCCCATAAAGATAATTTTTTTCTCATAAATTAGCATCAATATATGGTCAAAGTTCAATCGAAACTGGATACCAGACCAGAAAATACAGATCACACTAAAGTGACACTAAACCAGAATAGTTTTCAATAAATTAGAGAGCATAGTACCCTAAGTTTAGAAAAGTAAAGATAAGTGAAGATATATGAAAATAAGGTGAAGAGGAGAGCTGAAAAAAGGCTACCATTTGCAAAATGCATATTGACCAACCAAACAACGCAACTGCTCAACACTAATTTGAAATAAAACCACATCCAAATTCGCAAGCAAAACGTAAAAAGCTCATTTGGAAAATAGATAGCAATCTTTGTCGTTGGCTTTTAGCATATAGCTTAGCTTATTAAGCTGGTCATCACCCAGCCACAAGATGCGTTAATAAGGCTTCCACTGGAAGCTTTTCAGCCAAAAATGAAAATGTGTGTGCGAGTGCGCATATAGAGACAGACGTGTGTGAAGTGTGGATATACACACAATTTCTTTACAACCTTCTCTTCATATATTATGAGATTAAGATAGTCACATAACAGCATAGCATTTAACAAATCACAACACCCAATCATCTATGTCAGTTAATATTCACCTTGAAGATCAGGAGTAGCGGTTACAGCAACTATAGCTCGCCGAACTAAGGGATCCAGATTTTCCACCTAAGAGTCACAACAAGAAATTACATCATAAATAAGCTAATTCTCCACTATTTATAGCATTTTTGGATAATGTCATACAGGATATCTAAATTAAGAAGAAAATATATGTCGATAAAGGGCAAGCGCATATTAACTCAGGTCAACAAACAGCGGAAAAACAATGACTGATATAGCCAAAACGAAATAAAAAGCCAGTAAGACCAACGTCACCGTAAAATTTCAGGTTTGTACCAGAAATCTCAGACACGGAGAATATAATTCACCTCAATTTTCAAGCCTGGTGTTTCCCTAAGAATATCTTCAGCAGACGACAAAGAAGACAGTGGAAACACCCATAGCCTGTCATATCAGCACCATATCAGACAGCTATGAAGCACCCAGTTATATACTTCTGTATCAAAAAAACGTGCACGCAGAGAAGACCAAACCTCTCTCTTGCATTCCACGTAGCTTTAGGAATCCTCTTGACAGCATTTACAAGAACCTGTTGTAAAACAGTAAAGGGAGCAACAGACTATCAGAAACAACCTCAAAGATGATGTGGATAACAAGTAATGGCTATAATACCTGATCATAAGGAAATCTCGCAGCTATACTTCCACTAGCATGAAGAAAGAACTTGACGGAATGCTTTGGTCCCTCCTTTGAAATATCTTCTATACAGACATCTTGCATGAACATAAAGTGCTCATAAGTCATAATCCTCATACATAGAATATACCCCCTCTGTCCCAAATTACTTGCCACAATTTGCTTTTTGGGCAGTCCGAATTTATTTGCCAAATAACCTTTTTGGCAAACGTTTGCTCCAAACATTTTCTCTCAATTAGGCCCTACAACTACACATCAACTTCTTTCTCTCTATTTTTTCACTTTACTAATTATTTGTGCCACAATGGTTGGTGGCAAATAACTTTCGGACAGAGGAAGTAATATGTAAAGAAAAACTGTGGCATTGAACAACAATAATATGGTATGCAACACCAATTCAGAAAACCACAGCCACATTATGAGTTTTTTTTTTTTTTTTTGGCAGTCTATTACACTTTGCTGATGTGCATTAATCTACTACATTTGGCTATTAACAGTAACTATAGGGCTTCGACTTGAAGCCAAAATCACTCCTATTATTTGTTTTCAGGTTCCAATCCACGCAAATCATCAAGCACAAGAGCAATACTGTAGAGCTGGGCATAGGCCAGACCGACACAAGGGCCAGCACAGTCCGGCATGAGTTTGGCCCAGCCCGGCCTGACAAAAGAGGCAAGGTGGTCGGTGGTGAACGTGGTCAATGCATGGATTCAGCACAAGCATGATGGGCTGCCCCCATGTCTCCATGTCAACCCACTCATTTTTAACCAAAGAGGAAGAAACAAAAATCAACATCTCGAGGGGGGGGGGGGGTGTCGCGTAGTAAGGGCAATGCACGGGTCCCTCTTTTCGAAAACTGGCACATGTCCAGCATGGCACGACTTTTACTTGGCCCCGCTTGAACACAGCGTAAGGCTGCCTTGCACAGCCCATGCATAGCTCTAAAATATACATTAGTATAGAAAAAAGTATATATATATGCAACAACTCACCAGCTGTTTTAGGTGTAATGGACGACGGTAAGACTCTGGACCCTAAAGAAGCATCCACCTGAATATTAGCGATTGTCAATATAAACTATGTCATATAACAAATCGGAGAAAGCTAGCAGCAATAAAGCACAATAGTAGCATTCATATAACAATTCTCTTGTCCTTTTCTTCTCATCTACCTCCTATACAACTAATTTTTTGGAATTCTAAAGAAAGAGGGAAAAAGACGGAGAAAAGTTGTGTGAGCAATAGCTAGTAGCTATTTGACTAGAAGGATTTGGTGGAAGAGATATGAAGGGAGACAAAGGGGTGCTAATGGGTTGTTAAAGTCAAATCGGAAAAAGCTATGGTTGTTTGGCTGCTACTGGGTTGAGGTACGGAAAGGAAGAAATAATTTATATAAAATATATCCACTTTCATCTTTAATTAACAAAACCTTTATAAAATTGGAAAGTTTAGAAAGGAAAATAAAAGCAATAGGTATTCAAGAAAGATTAGATATATATATTAATCCAAGGAAAATTTGACTTCAACAACCTTTTTTATGTCAAGTTTTTCAAAATGACTACCTCACTCAAAAATTACTACCTTTATTGTCGCGAAAGTTAAGTTTTTCTACGGATCAATACTTCCTTTTGATGGGGCCCACTTACGCGCTACCTTTTCCCCCTCTCCCTAGTCTACATTTCCCGCTCAAATTCCCTATAGATGAACAAAGAATTCCCCTTTCCATCAATTGCGTTCTAATACTTCACAAATGACTCAGGGGCTTCAATCTTGTACAGATGTTCTCCAATTAATCGTTGTTATTTGGGAGTTTGGCAAATTAATTAAGGTAAATTCAACAAATTTGATAATTAGGGTTTGTCATATTGAGGCAAGATCAAATTTAAAGGAAAATTGAAATTCGTTTAATCACTTTTCTAATTAGTTCAATTGGGTGTTATTAATTTATGAAATGTTTATGGCGAGATGACTTAACTTTTGTCCAAAGAACTACTTCTATGGAAGAAACTCTCGAGTCTTGACCACTAATGCTTCTATGCAAGAGAGAAAGAGAGAGAGAAAGGCAAAAAGAAAATTGAGGGACAAATATAAAAGGACAGCAAGACTTAGAAGGGAGACGTGATGAAAAGGGAGGTTAAGAAGTGAATGAGGAAAATAATAGAGAGATGCATAGGATAAATCTATTACTTAGTTGCTTGGGTATGAGAGATGCATAGGATAAATCTATTACTTAGTTGCTTGGGCATAACATTGAAATATTGAATCAACATCATGACAACTAAGCTAAGCTAAGTTAAGACAAACTCCACCAAGAATCTGTAAAGAATGGAGAAAGTCTTGAGAAACAAGACCATTTGGATGTAGACATACAATGGAACAGCAGTGACAAAAGAAGCTACATGGAACAAGAAACCAAAAACAACAAGTATTGTTCGAGACCTCTAGTTTGAAACCACGTATTTCATCTAAAAATGCACTTGTAACAAGTATTAACTACTACAAATTTTTAAAATAAAGGTAATGCAAAAAAAAAAATCAAAAAAAAGTTGCGTATCATAGACATGGATAAATATCATCTCCTCTTATTCATCCATCCTTGACATTGGCCACCATATTCTATCATTTTGTCACTGTTTTACCTCCCTCAAGTTTTGTCCATCCTCCCCCTTCTCCTCTCCTAATTGATGAATTATTAGTATAATAATACTACACTATTCTATGTTTATTGAGAAATGAGAAGCTGCAACCAAATGGCATCACTTCTCAAGTCATTTCAAAAACTTATGGAATCTCTACAATATGCATTTCTTCAACAAAGGCACACCTTGTGATAAAAGCTTCAAGATAACACCTCCAAATCTATCTTAAAACAAGCACGAATAGGTCGCAAAAACTAGCTCATTAACTCACTTTTGGTTTCACCTTCTTTTCTTGAGTCAAAGTTGTCATGCTAAGGTCTAACGCCTTGGCTTCCACTCATCTTCTCAACCTCCCCCTTCCTCCAAAAAGTAGAAATTATGTACAAAGACCCAAAACATCTTCAACAAAAAATTTTAAGGAAAAAAAAAACAATAAAAGACAATACTCTAGAAAATTCAGCAATCACTATACCATGGTCCATAATGAAAATATAGTTCAATGTTCTTTTAACATAGCATATTTATTTTACTGCATTTGAATGTTTTGCTTGAACATACTGGTAAAACATATACCAACATACGAGTAGAAATTTAGAACATAGTATTTCTTTTATAAATCTACGTGTTTTTCTTAGGATAATTTGTCAGACCTTTTATATACCACTTTTTGTGAGAAGCAACCTTTTATAACTTTCCAGGCAGTTTACGACCTTAAGTTTTATTTAATTTGCAAAATACAACCTTACCCTATTTTCCAGGCGCTGACAACCCGTTTCTCGCATTGAACCATCGATTTCCGGGTTTACATATACCACTTTTTCTATTGAAGCTGCATATGTGTAGGGTTTTTCCCCTCCATTTTTTTCCTCAAAAGATTGTGACAAACTTGACACATGGGAATTTAAGTGGGTCAACACAAAAAACCGGTGGATCAACACCGGAAAATAGGGTAAGATTATTTCTCGCAAAAAAATAAAATTCTAAGATGTTAAGTTGCCAGAAAAATTATGAAAGATTGTTGCTCGCAAAAAATGGTATATGAAAGGATTATTCTCACAAATTTTCCTTTTTATTAATACTGCCATGGTTCTTTGAACACGCAGATAAATTATGCCAAATATAGGTAACTATCTTGGACATAGTACAAAATTGTTTTGAACATAGTAAGCTCTTCTATGTTCAAAAGTTTTCCTCATATCTTCAAAATGCATCCGCTTTTGGTCTATGTTCATAGGTATATTTACCTATATATTCCAAACTTTTAGTTGTATGTTCAAAATTGTGGTACGAAACAAGAATTACACCCGAAATTGAAATTCAGCAAACTTGAACTGAATTTCGAGGAAGCATCGCATGATGCATGACATTCATATTCTAACGCATTCAGACTTCAGAAAAAAAATATTACACCCGAAAAAAAAAGCAGAATATTGTTCTCCAAAAAAGTCTGAATAATTCTTAATAAAAAAGAAATTTAGAAGCAAAATAGTAAAATTGTGGAATGAATAAACTACCTGAGACTGAATACGAGAGTTTCTTAGTGGTGACGGCTGCAAATTTCCGCGTGAAACGCAAGGCGTTGTTGATGTTGAAGTTGATGTTGAAGTAGAAGTAGTAGGAGAAGAAGAAGATATTGAATTGTTGCGTTGCGCAATTTGACGGAATGCTTCTTTTTCGAGGGAATCCAAATCTTCTGCACTCAAATCCCATTCCTCTAACTCCATTCTTTTCTTTTCTAAGAGTTTGTTTGTTGCTGCTGCTGATGCTTTTACAGGAAGAATTTCGGAAGAATGGCAGAGGAAAAGGGGAGGGAGTTCTGTTGAGAAACTTGAGATTCTGCTTTTGGCATTTCAAAACTAAAACCCCATAAATACTTTTTAACCCGTTGATATCAAACATTTCTTTTTCATTATTACGTGCTTAATCACTCTAAATTGACATTTGATATATTTAGGGGCGTTTGGTTCATATGATTCTGGTATGAGATATAGGTTTAGAATAAGCACAACCATACCTAGTATTTGTTTACAAAATTAATAAATTTAAAACCAATACCTCAAATCCATAAGGTCTGGGGTTTAGAAACTCAAGGGGGAGGTGGGTATGGTTCATACCAATACTTCAAGGTATTAAATAGAAGAAAAAATTTGATTCTTAAATCAAACCAAACACATGGTATTAGGTATCAAGTTCCAAACTTATACCACCTTGGTTTCATTCCTGATTCCAAACTCATACCACTATATGAACCAAAAGCCCCCTTACAGTTTTCGTTTCTTTTTTATTTACTCACTCCTTCATTTGAGTAAAATTAAGGAGTAATTCCAAAAGGGTAAGAGAGAAACTGAACGGGAAAGATAAACTATAAATAGTTATAGTTTATCTTGTTATTCTCTCCGTCCCGTAATACTCTTGATACTTATCAGAGCATGTAGTTTTAGATAATAAGTTGTTATTTGGTTATCAATTGTTATTTTATTGAAAAGTAGATGTAATAAGAGTTAGTAGTTGGTAAAAGTAGTATTATATTTTATTTTAAGAAGAAAGAATGTGGGTCATGGTTAGAGTTGGTAGGTAATAAGAGTGATATTATTTTATTTGAAGTAAAGAGAGTGTGGGTCAATAGTTAAAAGATAGAATGATTATAATAATGGGTCATGTCCCAAAATAGAAGTGTAAAGAGTATTTTGGGACAGATAAAAATGAAAAGTGTTAAGAGAATTGTGGAACGGAGGGAGTATTTGTTATGATTTGCACATTAATAGTTATTGTTTTGGATTATTGGTCATAGGTTTGGGTAAAAAGTTGTTGATTTAACTTTATGGTTATGATTTTTTATACTTTTGAGTTGAGAGTTATGGATTTTTGGTTAATAGTTATGTTTTTTGGGTTTATAGTTATTATTCTTTCATAGTTACAATTTCGAAGTTAAAAGTTACAATGCTTATCCAATAATTTGGAGTGTAGAAGTTGTAATGTTAGCTTGATGATGTCAGTCATTTGACAGTTAACTTAGTGTCAGGCCGTATAACCATAGACTTACTCAATCAAAAGTACCTTAAGCATGACCAATGGTTGATCCAAAATTTTAGATCATCAAATAGTTTAATATTTCCTCTCTCTTATACATCATTCATGATCTACTATTGATTTCTTCACCCGCAATGGATGATCTATAACTTTAGATCTTCACAATCTCTTTCATACTTCTTATCATACCCCCATCATATATTATCTCTACTCAGTCTCTTGTCCATCTCATCTTTTTAGTTATCATGGATTAATTAATAGTCAATAAAGATTAATAAGTGTAAATAATTTATATGTTTTGTGATTAGATAATATTAGCACAAATTGATTTTGTTGATATTGTACTTAATTAAGTAATATAACTTTCAATAACAAGATTAGCTCAATAATAAGATGTGCAGAAGTAGCTCAATATTGGTCTGTATAGAAAAAAAAATATAATCGTTGGTTTTTTTAAAAACAAGAAGAAAGTTAAATAGTACCAAGGGAATCACCTTCTTTCTCAGAGCACGGTTTTGACGATCCAATATACAAACTAGTCGCCCTTCAAAAGTCAAATTGGCTCGCCTGAGACCGACGCAACAGGAATCACATGCGTAGGATCACTACGATACCTGTGCAATTGCGACACATGAAATACATCATGAACCTTCGACAGCTCTAGCGGCAAAGCCAAAGGATACCGACCTCCCCAATCCTTTCAAGAATCTCATAGGGGCCCACATACTTCGGACTCAACTTTCCCTTTTAACCAAACTACATCACTCGCTTCATAGGAGAAACTTTCAGAGGCACCTTATCTCCCACCTCAAAAGAAAAAAGGTTTCTGATGCAAATCTGCATACGACTTCTGCCTTTCTTGAGCAACCTTCAATTTAGCTTGAATTACTTTCACCTGCTTAACAGTATCCTGAATTAACTCCGGGCCAAAATCAATGTGTCATCGATGTCGCTCCAACAACACTTCCTTCCATAGAGAGCCTCATACGGCGTCGTTCAGATACTAGCTTGATAGCTGTTGTTATAAGAAAACTCTAGCAGGCTAAGCGACTTGACCCAAGAATGTTGAAATTCTAAGGCACAAGCCGGAAGCATATCTTCCAAGGTCTGAATAGTTCTCTCAGTCTGACCATCGGTAGCCGCATGAAATGCAATATTGAGCTTCAACTTTAAACCAAAAGCCTCCTGCAAAGTGGTCCAGAAATGGGATAGAAATCGCGGATCACGGTCAGAGACAATGTCTTTGGGAACCCCATGAAGACGAATAATCTCATTAGCATAAGCTTCAGCCAACTCTTCCATAGACCAAGTGTTATTCATCGCAATAAAATGATCCACTTTGGTCAAACGATCCACAATCACCCATACAACATTCTTCCCACCAGCAGCTCTAGGCAAACCTGTTATGAAATTCATTAAGATCGAGTCGAACGTCCAAGCAGGAATAGGCAAAGGTTGCAACAAACCACCAGGCTTATGATGCTCAATTTTCACCTTCTGGCAGACCAGACACCCAGTTACAAACTCGACGATCTCTCTCTTCATACCAAGCCACCAAAAATTAACCTTCATATCCTTATAAAGCTTTTCACCACTAGGATAAACAAAATAAGGAGTACTATGAGCTTCCTCGAGAATCTTTCTCTTAAGCTAACCATCATTGGGCACACACCAACGACCCATCCATAAGCCTCAAGCTATCATCAGCACATATCTCAAAATTCTCTGCACGACCTTGCATCTTTGTTTCACGGATTTTCTCTAGCTTTCAATCACCCTTTTGCTTACTTCTCAACTTCTGGAACAACTCAGTCTCAACACTCATAGAACCAAACATCGTAGACACATAACTCTGAGGAACAACCTCGATATCAAGCTTGCGGAACTCTTCACACAATTCAAGAGGCATCACCATAGCAACGTTTAAAGAATGCTTATTCTTGCGACTTAGAGCATCCGCTACTTTCTTCGCCTTACCCTCTTAGTAATCCAGGGTCAGATCGTAATCCTTGACCAATTCGAGCCACCTTCTCTACCTCATGTTAAGATCACGCTGAGTGAAGATGTACTCCAGGCTCTTGTGATCAGAATACACCTTACACGGAACACCATACAGATAGTGTTCCATATCTTAAGTGCAAATACCATATCAGGTAACTCCAGATCATGGGTCGGGTAATTCCTCTCATGCACCTTCAACTGCCTCGAAGCATAGGTTATTACCTTCCCTTGCTGCATCAAAACATAACGCAGACCATTCTTTGATGCATCACTGAACACTTCATACCCCACACTCTCAAATGGCAGAGTAACAACAGGAGCAGAGGTCAAACTCTTTTTCAGCTTTTGAAATATACCCTAATCTCCATCGTTCTAAGATAACTACTAGTTACCTGGATTGTCGAAGGCGAGCTGAAAACTAATGTGATAATCCCGAATTATTCTTGCACTCCTCTTCTTCTTCAAACCCCCAAATCACCACGAACGAGGAATAGGCAAGTAGAACAAGTTAAGAACAATAGATGAAGAAAATAAGTAGAAAAATTTAAGAGAGGATGATGAAGATGATGATGACCGGTTTTTTGTAAGCATGGCAGCAATGATAATTTGATTTTGATCAGATTTTTGAGTGGTTTAAAGAATAAATAAAAAGGGGTTTAATCTCTATTATATAAGGGAATGGGGGAGCTATGGTGTTCCCATTTGAATAGAATGTTTTACCCCATTCTCTTTCTAAATTACAAGACCAATTTCAACCAAAATGAGACTTCAAAAAAAACTACCGAAAATACAATTATAACAATCAATCACAAGTCAATTGAAATCAATAGAATTTCATAATTCACGTTATTATACAAATAATTGAAATGAGGAAACTTTACAAAAACAAGAAAATTTAATTACAAACTATAACCCATTAGCAATTACATACTCCGTTCGCAAGAACCATTTACAATTACATACTAAAAAAAATTATCAATACACTACAACGTCAATACAAATTACAAACTAACAAAAACATACGATTTCGACGGGAAGATTCATATTTGTCCATTGGCGATATGCGAACTTCTAAAAAAAGGTATATAGTTCTTTTTCATCTTGCAAGTTATTTCAAATTAGTTGAAAAAAAACTAACTCTTATATTCGAATTACATGAATAATTTAAGTCTCTATTGTATGGTATAAATTTCAAAATAATTATTTAAAATAATTAGTACATATTTGTAACAAAAAACAGGCACTATAAAATATAAATCAATTTTGAATAAAATAACAATGACACAAGAATCAAACTAAAATTGAATTTACACTAATTTGCCAAAACAAATATTGAAATTTAAAAACCGGTGAAAAACGATTGATTTTACTGAGATTTCTTATGAACAATTTAAAACCCAGAAAAAGGAGTAGAAAAAGTTTGAATAATTAAAAGCCCAGAAAAATTAGTAGAAGAAGTCTTGAAAAAAACAAAGGTAAAGAAAAAGGAAAAGTGAATGATTCAAGAACATCAGCCACGAATTTCTTAAAAAAACTATCTTCATAAATAAAAGTCCAAATAAAATGTAACCGGATCTTTGAGAAATTTAGTTGACAACTACATTTTTGGGACGAAATAAATCAGGAACATAAAACGTACAAAACTACCTTCAAATTTTGAGGCCCCTCATTTAATTCGTCAACCACATAAACTCCAATTTCAACCCTGTTTTCACGAACATTTTGAACATTACCACCCGATCGAAATGAAAACATAAAAATATCCACAAAAACAGAGACGAAAATTACCCTAAAAAATTAATGGAGCATTAATGAGGTTAATTTTGACACCATAATTGGCTTATTAATGTGGTGTTTGTCGTGAAATATGAATATGTATATGAACTCTCAATCTTTTTCTAGTGAGATATGAAAGATAGTGAGGATAAGTAGATGAGTTATTCTAATTTTAATTTTTTTTGAAAGAATCGTTCTAATTTTTTGAGGTACGGGAAGATATAAGGTTGTAGTTGGGAAGATGAAAATGTGGAGGATTAGATGAAAAAAAAGTGAGACACATTAGTCACATGGGTATATGGGGTGGATGTAACACCCCCAAAATCCATACGCGTCTACCACTGCTACGTCGCATCGACTTCGGCAAGACATAATAAGAGTTAATGATAACTTAAAACATTGTCTCGAAAACTAAAATGCAGCGGAATTAAAATATAAATACAACTCGGGAATCATCAATGACCCCTTTCATTCAAACCACAAACCATTTATATAAGTCTTAGAAAAACCAATAATACTTATTTCAAAATGCTTTAAATGTAAATACCAAAGCCTAGTCCCCGTATGCTCGATATCATGCAGCAGCACCAGCACACCTAGTCTGCTCCCTATTGTAGCATTAATGGTTCATCGCAGTTCATCAAACACATAATAACACACAATCAGTTATGCTGAGTACGTAATGAAACACTGAATACATATAAGCATAAATGATGCACACATGAACAATCTTAAGCATGATGCTACATTATGTTACATCCTTTAACCTTTAATCTTTAATCTTTATTTGGCATCGAACGGGCACCGTCATCTTACTAGAATCGTACGGGCTACTGAATCCTTAATAGACAACTTGGTCTATTAGATGAAATGCAAATACGGTTTTGTTCCGTCTCACACCCATCACCTTAGTATGCATACCCCAAGATCGAACGGAACCTTCCACCTACTTGAGTTATCAAAAATATAAGGACACTACTGTCGTCACAGTAGGCCTGCGTAGGAGCGTAGGACAAGTCCCACACTCCCCCCATTGTTCATCACTCGTAGGGAGTCTGGCTACAAGTTATTGCCATAATTCATTTTAATACTATCCGTTCATTTTATAACCACATAGAGTCGTTTACATGTTCTCTTAGTTACAATGCTCAAATCATATCTCTTGTAACACTCTTGTTACACTATGGATACATAGGATCATTTACCTGTCCTCTTAGTTACAATGCTCAAATCATATCTCTTGTAACACTCTTGTTACACTATGGATCAGATTAATAATGCTCATGTTTATACTACGATAGAATTACGCATTCCAATGCAACATATCGATTTCAATTACAAAAGTCAAACCAGACAATCTCAATCAATCAAACGTTCCCTATCATGCTTCTAGGTTCCAATAGCATAGATTGCAACATAATCATGATACTAAAACTTGGGATTAAAATGGTACGCGTACGTACCTTGTAACGGAGAATTTTCGTTGTCTTAATCGAACGTTCCACTTATGAAATTGGGACATGAACCGTTAAATGAAACTTTAGTGCTACGTCGTTGATAACATTAACAACTATTACGTAACTAAGACTATACGGTTTAATAATTCGAAATAAACGATAGCTAGACCCCTTGTTTATGAATTTTCGTTACTTTTCTATTCTAATGAGTTTAGCGTCTTTTAGGAGTCAAAGTTAGTGAGCGAACTAAACTTAGCTAGTGTAATTAGTCCACTACCTTTATCAAACCAATTAAGTCATAAATCCAACCATGTTTTATATCCAAAATCTTATGTCCAAAATCTTAGGTCCAATCCAGTATTATGTCCAACAGTTATATTCGCAATTATAGTCAGAATAATAAAATGAACTCATTAACTTGAATTATTAATTAACTAATTATAATTTAACATAATTAGGAAAACATAAATTATAATTAGATTAATACAACATTCAATACATAAAATGTTTTATACCGTTAAGCTCATCGGCAACCAAACTCCGGCGACCAACTTGCTGCGCACCACCACAGCAACCGCACGGCCCGCACACGGCCAAACCCTGACGAAGGCTCGCACAACCGTCGAGCTCCTCGCACCCCTCATCGCTCACACGTCGCACAACAGCACACACAACACTCGCGCGCACCCTTTCGTGACCTTTTGCTCGTCGCACAACGCGAGCCTCGCACCAGCTTCGCACAACTCCGCGTCCTGCTCGCTCGTTCGTCTCACCCACGACCCTCGCACACACCTTCGCACAAACCGCACAAAACCACTCGCTCGCTCAGCAGCAGCAGCAAGCCTCGCGCAACCACCCCTCGAGCTTCGTCGAAGGCTCGCACGCACACACTGCGCTCTTCGCACCCTCGTCGCACACACACTCGCACCGCCCGACTCTCGCTCGCACACGCTGCAGCGCCACTCATCGCACAACGCGACGAGGATCCGAGAAGGGCACAGCGAGGGAGACGAGAAAAGGGAAGGACAGCGAAAGAGGAGAGGAGAGCAGCGAGAGAGAAGAGGAGAGCAGCGAGAGAGGAGAGAGAAAAAAAGGAAGATGACGGTTGAGGGAGGAGAGTGAGGATTTTAGGGTTTCTCAACTTCCTCCTCTTATTTTCCTTTTTATACCCTTCTAAAAGTGGTAACCTCTAGATCGGGTGAACTCGGCTTAACTTTATAAATCCGAAATTAACACAACCGACTCGTATTAATATTATTATATTCTTATTATTCTTAAATAATACTAAAATACTTTATTATACTTCTTTTGTATTTTCTTAATTATTACGAATTAACCAAAATGCGGAGTATTACAGGCTTTCCCCCTTAAAAGAAGTTTCGTCCCGATACTTAGAGGTAGCCAGTCTTAACGACGATCTTTTGCACTTCTAAGTCCCAAAATTTCATAACGTTTTCTAACGTTTGCACAACAGATAAGCGACAGATAAGCAATAACTACAAATAACTATCATAATTAACATACTTTAGGGTGAAAGCGCGAAATTCTATCGCATTCTTCCCCCTTAAAAGAAAAGTTACGTCCCCGTAACTCACGTACCTCTTGAAAAAGCTCAGGGTACTTCAGACGCATTGCATCTTCGGCTTCCCAGGTGGCTTCTCGTATGTTTATTTCTCCACAACACTTTGACAATTCTACGTCCTTATTCCTCGTACTACGCACTTTCGGTCTAGGATTGGACAGGTTTCTCCTCATAGGAAAGGTTTCGTCTATCTTGACATTTTCGGTTCAAGATACATGTGATCATCAGGTACGTATCTCCGGAGTTGGGATACGTGAAACACATTATGGACCCTTTCTAAGTTATTGGGCAAATCTAGGCGATAAGCGACTTTGCCTACTCGCCAGAATCTCATATGGTCCTATGAATTTAGGGCTTAGCTTCCCCTTTTTCCCGAATCGCATCACTCCTTTCATTGGAGACACCTTAAGCAATACTTTTTCCCCGACTTCGTAATTCTCATCCCTTCGCTTCTGATCCGCATAGGATTTCTGCCTGTCCTGTGCAGCCTTAATCTTTTCTTGAATGACTCGCACCTGATCCACTGTCTCCTGAATCATCTCAGGTCCTAACACCACAGTCTCACTAATGTCGTTCCAACACAAAGGGCTACGACACTTTCTCCCATATAGTGCTTCAAATGGTGCCATCTTAATACTAGCATGGTAGCTGTTGTTGTATGAGAATTCTATGAGGTCCAAATGGTCTTCCCATGATCCTTGGTATTCTAAGGCACAGCTCGCAACATGTCCTCTAAGGTCTGAATAGTTCTTTCGATTTGACCGTCTGTAGCTGGGTGAAAGGCTGTACTCATCAATAGCTCACTACCAAAAGCTTCCTGACCTTTTTCCAGAAATTCGAAAGGAATCGCGAATCTCTATCTGATACTATACTCGTGGGTACTCCATGCAATCGAATGACATTTTTCACATAAGCCTTGGCTAAGGCTTCCATACTCCACGTATCTTTCATAGGTATGAACCTTGCTGTTTGGTTAGTCTCCACTATCACCCATATGGTATTATTGCCTCCCCGACTCCTAGGTAAGGCTACAACGAAATCCATGGATATCGAGTCCCATTTCCATGTCGGAATGTCTAAAGGTTGAATCTTTCCTTGAGGTCTCTTGTGTTCACTTTTGACTTTCTGGCACGTTAGACATTTGAAACAAACTCAGCTACTGCTCTCTTCATCCAGGCCACCAGAACATCTTCTTGAGGTCCTTTATACAACTTATCTCCCCCTGGGTGGACGGAATAAGTCGTGTTATGACCCTCACCCATTATCTTTGTTTCAATTCTTCACATTTTTGGGACACACCACCTACCCTTATATCTTAGCTTCCATCCTCATGGATCGCAAACCCTTCTGCTTTTCCCTCCTTAAGCTTTGCTTTGACTCGCTCAAGCTTCACATCCCCAGGTTGACTTCTCTTATTTCGTCTAGAAAGTTGGGCTCGATGGTTAAGGCACTCAGCAATCTTTCTACCTCCCCTTCATGAACAACTTCTATCTGGAGTCTAGAAAACTCCTCACAAAGTTTGTCGGCAACGACTAATGTATTCAGGCTATGGCTAGACTTGCGACTTAACGCATCAGCAACGACGTTGGCTTTACCCTCATGGTACTGGATGTCTAAGTCATAGTCCTTGATGAGCTCTAACCATCTGCGCTGTCTCATATTAAGGTCTTTCTGGGTGAAGATGTATTTGAGTTTTGTGATCCGTGAATATTCGACAAGTCACCCCGTAAAGGTAGTGTCTCCAGATTTTTAGGGCAAACACTATTGCGGCCAATTCTAAGTCGTGTGTTGGATAATTGACTTCATAGCGCTTCAACTGACGGGACGCATAAGCTATGACCTTCCCATTCTGCATCAGAACACAACCCAACCCATTTTTGGACGCATCACTATAACATCATATCCCTCATTCCCTTAGGCAAGGTTAGGACAGGGGCTGATTTTGACCTTACTTTGAGCGTTTGAAACGCTTTCTCACTGTCCTCATTCCAGTTAAACCTACAATCCTTCTTCATCAAATGGTCATGGGCTTTGCTATTTTGGAGAAGTCTTTCACAAATCTCCTATAGTAACCGGCTAAACCCAAGAAACTTCTTATGTCTGTGACATTCTTTGGAGTAGGCCATTCACTCACGGCTTTGATCTTTGCAGGAGCTACTGACACACCCTCCTTGGAGACAAAGTGACCCAAAAATGACACTCTTTCCAACCAAAATTCACACTTCGAAAACTTCGCATATAGTTGGTTGTCCCTAAGTGTCTGCAAAATGACTCTCAAATGACCCTCATGTTCCTCCTTGCTCGTAGAATAGATCAGTATATCGTCTATGAACACAACGACAAATTTACGAGGTAGGGTCGAAAGATCCTATTCATAAGGTCCATGAAAACTGCAGGTGCATTAGATAACCCAAAAGGCATTACCGTAAACTCATAGTGGCCATATCTAGTCCTGAAAGCAGTCTTAGGTATATCATGATCAACAATCCTCAATTGATGGTAACCTGACCTCAAGTCTATTTTGGAGAACATCCCCGCACCCTGAAGTTGGTCGAACAAGTCATCAATCCTAGGAATGGGTACTTGTTTTTCACAGTGACATTGTTCAACTCCATAGTCTATACACAACCTCAAACTACCATCCTTCTTTTTCACAAAAACGGGGTCCCCATGGTGACATGCTAGGTCTAATATACCCTTTGTCAGTAGTTCCTCCAACTGGTTTTTCAACTCGTTCATTTCTGCTGGAGCCATTCGATATGGGGCTTTCGAAATTGGTCCAGTCCCAGGTACTAGGTCAACGGTGAACTCTACATCTCTCCTTGGTGGCATACCAGGTATATCTTCAGGAAAAACATCCTGGAACTCTCGGACTATGGCACATCTCCAGGCCTCAACGGATTCTCCTCAATTCTTCTCACTGAACACATAAATAGAGGTCATCCCTTGTCTACGTAGTTCTTATGTTGTAAGGCATTGATCACCTTAATTCCGGTTCTCGAGGTATTCTCCTATATGACACTCTTTTTCCCGAAGGATTCTCAGTTCCACTTTCTGCGCATCGCAGTCTATCTTAGCCATGTACTTTCCAAGCCAATCCATCCCCAAAATAACGTCTAGGTTTGATAAGTTAAACTCTATCAGTCAGAAGGAAAGAAACTCTCTCCTATTTTCAGTGGCACTTTTAGAAATCTTTTAGAGCAATTAACAGTCTCCCGACGGAATGACTATAGGCATAGAAATCGACTCAGACTCGATCAATGTTAAAGTCCTAACAGTTGAATGGGCAATAAATGACAATGATGCTCCAGAATCAAACAATACTTTAACAGGAGTGGAGTTGATAGAAAATGTACCCGAGACAACATCCCTTCGAGCCTCTTTTCTCTAGTCGACATCATATACAGCTTCCCCTTGCCCTTATCTTGGGAATTGGTTGCATTGTTCCCATTAGATGTCTGATTATTGGTGTTGGTTAAGGCTTGGAGTAGTTAGAATTCCCATTGTAAGCACTTCCCCCATTTCCATTCCCGTTTCCATTTCCATTTCGAGGTTTGTCCCCACAATTCCCATTCTTTTGGCCATTGGGGTTCAGTTTGTTCTTCGAGTAGCACTCATATGCCCTATGTCCCAATTTCCCGCATTCTCGACATTCCACCTTGTTACCCTCACAGTCTCTACCAGGATGGTTGTTAGGGCACTTCTACACCTATACACACGCTCAGGCCTGCGGTTATTGGTGTTGTTATTGCGGTTATTGTTGTTGGGATTAGAGTTGTTGTTATTGGGTCCCTTACCGAAATTCCTTTGAGGGTCTTGATGGTTTTGGTTCCCATTATGCTTCTTCTCAAACTTCTGGACCTCAGGGTTTGGATTATCTTTCGTTTCTCACCCTGCTTACCCCCTTCCTCTCTCTTCCTGATGGCATAAAGATGAGCAGCTTTGCCAAACACATGATCTAAAGAGGTGAATGTTTCCTTGCAGGTCAAGGTTAAGTCCGAGTTCGAAACGTGAGGCTTTAGATTCCTCAGTAGGTGTTATTTTCAGGGAAAATCTCATCAGCTCGATGAATTTCCGGTAGTACTCCTCAACAGACAGAGTCCCTTGTTCCAACATCATAAATTCCTGGGCTTTCTGCTTCTTAAGGTATGGAGGGTAATATTTGTCCCTTAAGGCCTTTTTGAAAGTTTCCCACCCAAAACCAGGCTGACTCAGGAGGTTGTCTTAGCTTGGGTCCACCAGAAATGAGCATCTCCCTGAAGGTAGTAGCTCGCTAAGGGCACAGTTTTCTCATCAGGGCAGGATAGGTGAAGAAAAGTTTATCGAATTCCCCAACCCAGTTCTCTAATTCCTCAGGTCCCCCTTTCCCATTCAGTATCGGTGGGTTCCTACGGGCGACCTTTTCAGATAAATCCCCGATTGTGACCTTAGGCTAGGTTGGCAGTGATTTGCACCAAGTCACGTATCGATTGCTCGATATTCAGAGAGGTTTCAGGTGTGCCTCCCGACCGAACCATTCTACGCTGAAAATAACATAATAGCTATCTCAGTGACACACACTCATCCTGTCTTTCTTAACCAATACACATTGCACATATAGCAAGCAGTTCACAACAAATATTAAGTCTTTATTGACTTGCAACACAACATCTCACATGAGACGTCACAACCATAACAAGGAATATCATAAAGTATCATTAAAGGTTTTAAAACATGTTATATATGTATAAGTATTTAAGAGATAAAACGATCGTTTCAATCAAGTAAATAGTTTTTCGCAAAATAAGGTTTTAGTTCAACACCATTTTTGAAACATCCTTGTACATCCTCTTCACCTATTCATGTTTGAATATTGAAGCAATTTGTTCGCAACTTCAATTGAACAATCAACAACACATTCGAGTTCAAGACACGAAACGAAATCACATTTGCAATCATTCCTATGACTTAATGCACATAACATAATATGTTCTATATGCTCCTATCCCATACTACCCATTTTGAAATCGTTTTTAAAACGTCTTTGAAATTCAGAGCCTAGGCTCTGATACCAGTTTTGTAACACCCCAAAAACCAACGCGTTACCACTGCTACGTCGCTCGACTCGGGGCGTTACCGCCCGATGGAACGCAAGGCATAATAAGAGTTAATGATAACTTAAAACATGTCTGAAAACTAAAATGCAGCGGAATTAAAATATAAATACAACTCGGGAATCATCAATGACCCCTTTCATTCAAACCACAAACCATTTATATAAGTCTTAGAAAAACCAATAATACTTATTTCAAAATGCTTTAAATGTAAATACCAAGCCTAGTCCCCGTATGCTCGTATCATGCAGCACAGCACAACCTAGTCTGCTCCCCATTGTAGCATCAATGGTTCATCGCAGTTCATCAAACACATAATAACACACAATCAGCTATGCTGAGTACGTAATGAACCATTGAATACATAAAAGCATAAATGATGCACACATGAACAATCTTAAGCATGATGCTACATTATGTTACATCCTTTAACCTTTAATCTTTAATCTTTATTTGGCATCGAACGGGCACCGTCATCTTACTAGAATCATACGGGCTACTGAATCCTTAATAGACACTGGTCTATTAGATGAAATGCAAATACAGTTTTGTTCCGTCTCACACCCATCACCTTAGTATGCATACCCCCAAGATCGAACGGAACCTTCCGCCTACTTGAGTTCAAAAATAAGGACACTACTGTCGTCACAGTAGGCCTGCGTAGGAGCGTAGGACAAGTCCCACACTCCCCCCATTGTTCATCACTTGTAGGGAGTCCGGCTACAAGTTATTGCCATAATTCATTTTAATACTGTCCATCATTTATAACCACATAGAGTCATTTACTGTTCTCTTAGTTACAATGCTCAAATCGTATCCTTGTAACACTCTTGTTACAATATGGATACATAGGATCATTTACATGTCCTCTTAGTTACAATGCTCAAATCATATCTCTTGTAACACTCTTGTAAAATTATGGATAAGATTAATAATGCTCATGTTTATACTACGATAGAATTACGCATTCCAATGCAACATATCGATTTCAATTACAAATGTCTAACCAGACAATCTTAATCAATCAAACGTTCCCTATCATGCTTCTAGGTTCCAATAGCATAGATTGCAACTTAATCATGATACTAAAACTTGGGATTAAACTGGTACGTGTATGTACCTTATAACGGAGAATTTTCGTGTCTTAATCGAACGTTCCGCTTATGAAATTGTGACCTAAACCGTTAAATGAAACTTTAGTGCTACGTCGTTGATAACATTAACAACTACTACGTAACTAAGACTATACGGTTTAATAGTTCGAAATAAACGATAGCTAGACCCCTTGTTTATGAATTTTCGTTACTTTTCTATTCTAATGAGTTTAGCGTCTTTTAGGAGTCAAAGTTAGTCAGCGAACTAAACTTAGCTAGTGTAATTAGTCCACTACCTTTATCAAACCAATTAAGTCATAAATCCAACCATGTTTTATATCCAAAATCTTATGTCCAAAAGTCTTAGGTCCAATCCAGTATTATGTCCAACAGTTATATTCGCAATTATAGTCAGAATAATAAAATGAACTCATTAACTTGAATTATTAATTAACTAAATATAATTTAACATAATTATGAAAACATAAATTATAATTAGATTAATACAATATTCAATACATAAAATGTTTTATATCGTTAAGCTCGTCGGCAACCAAACTCCGGCGACCAACTTGGTGCGCACCACCACAGCAGCCGCACGGCCCGCACCACGCCAAACCCTGACGAAGGCTCGCACAACCGTCGAGCTCCTCGCACCCCTCGTCGCTCGCACGTCGCACAGCAGCACACGGAGCACTCGCGCGCGCATCCTTTCGTGACCCTTTGCTCGTCGCACAACGCGAGCCTCGCACCAGCTTCGCACAACTCCGCGTCCTGCTCCTCGTTGTTTCACCCACGACCCTCGCACACACCTTCGCACAAACCGCACAAAACCGCTCGCTCGCTCAGCAGCAGCAACAAGCCTCGCGCAACCACCCCTCTAGCTTCGTCGAAGGCTCGCACACACACACACTGCGCTCTTTGCACCCTCGTCGCAAACACACTCGCACCGCCCGACTCTCGTTCGCACACGCTGCAACGCCACTCGTCGCACAACGCGACGAGGATCCGAGAAGGGCACGGCGAGGGAGACGAGAAAAGGGAAGGACAGCGAGAGAGGAGAGGAGAGCAGCGAGAGAGAAGAGGAGAGCAGCGAGAGAGGAGAGAGAAAAAAAGGAAGATGACGGCTGAGGGAGGAGAGTGAGGATTTTAGGGTTTCTCAACTTCCTCCTCTTATTTCCCTTTTATACCCTTCTAAAAGTGGTAACCCTAGATCGGGTGAACTCGGCTTAACTTTTATAAATCCGAAATTAACACAACCGACTCGTATTAATATTATTATATTCTTATTATTCTCTAAATAATACTAAAATATCATTTAATTAACTTCTTTGTATTTTCTTAATTATTACGAATTAACTCCAAAATACGGAGTATTACAGTGGATAGTTATATGGTAGGTGGGATTGATAGTCGTATGGATATGTGGGTAAAGTTATGTGGGTTTGTTAGTTGCATACATGTGGCTTTGTGGTTTTGGCTACAATTTTTTTGGACTACTGACAAAGAATTGACATTAATCATACTCAGTTATCTATAAGTGAAACAACAATACGACATAAAAATCATGAAAATAAATTATATTTATCTTGGCTCCTCTTGACATGATTTGGCATGAACCTCAATCAATATCAATCTTGATTAGCAGTATTGATCTCCTCTTTACATGGTTTGTTTCAATAATGAGTAACAGTTATGCCCAAAAATACCGTCGCACCCATCGTGTGCATAAAAAACTAGTAAGTGAAATAATGAGGGGGTTATGGAGGCTACAAAAATGCAAAGAGTCACCAAAATAAAATGAGAGAAGAAAAATATCTCCCTTTCCCTCCAAATGGCTAGTTTACCCAAGCCCAACTCACACGAAATATTTTCGGCCCAATCATCAAAGATCCATGTGTTAAAAGTCTGCTAGGTGATAAATCGACAACTTCGTAAATCGCATGTAACAGCCCGCACTTCCGAGCTGCTAGCTAAACACGCTTAACATTCATAAAACTCAATTAACGCTTAATAACCTCGAATTATATTTACTCGCAGCGGAACAAAAACTTTTTATACGATCTTGGACCTGTGGTTTATGGGCCCACAATAATTCTCTTCAAAACCAGATATCATACTAAAAAAAATACTTTACTCGATTCCCAAACAAAGAATATTTTATAATCTAATAAATATATGAATGCTTCTGGCTACAACATGAGAATCATTAATCTAATTACAACCACAACCAAACTCTTCCCTTTTGATCCATTTCGAGCTTCCAACACGAACCTGCAATTGCAAAGGAGAATACAGAACAAAAACAAAAACTAAAATGAGCGAAAAACTCAGTAACTTTACTTCAGCCCGTTAAAACGGTTTTAGTTCGTAAACGTTTTTTTTTCATATCATAAACAAGCTTGGTAATTGTTCGGAAAAGAATCCATCCTTAAAATATATTACTAGCATAGCTCAATTACTTAACACAAATCGCTGGCAGGTACATGCAGAAACTTAACATGATATAACATAACACAATATTCGACCTTTTCTGGTCTTAACTGAACTTATATCTGAATCATTTCTTCTACCTGTACCTTGCCCACTTTTCATCTCAGTTCATAAGCTACGCCAGCTAAAACAAATACGAAATCCTTTTTACATTATCATACTCAAATCATATTTCTTAAATATAACCGCATCCGAACAATTCCAATAACAGAATAAGAGTGTTCTTTTATAATCATCCAATACCAATTCACAACTATCTTATATAAACACATCTATAACCATGGCCATGACTATAAACGATATATGATATTGAAAACACAATATAACATGGGCATGTAAATTCATTTTGCTGAACATAAAGGTTACCTGAACCGCAAACCAATTCTCTATTATCAAACCTCTGAGATTCCGATATTTGATTACCAACTCAATCTTGAACTCCACATATGTAGTTCACCACAAAATAATGGAAAAGGAAATGTGGAAAATGGACCCATAAAAAAGGCCAATTTTGCTAGACACCAATAGCAACAACACAAGTCACTCCAACCTGCCTTTTAGTCCATTTCACTCACTGAATTTAGATGACTCATTTTTGAAGCAAATTGAAGGCCTTGAGGTTGAACATCCAGGCAACTCCTACACTTCTCTCCCCTCGGATGCATCCAAGAGGAAGGAGAAGGATGGTGATGAAGACGATTCAACTTCTAGCTCTCTAAGGAGGGAAAAAAACTAACTTTTCAAGTGAAAGTAATATGAGTATTGGCTTTTGGAATATTAGGAGAGTTATGAGGAAGAACGCTCTAATAGAAGTCCGAGATTTTTTCCATGTCAACCATATTAGTAATATGGCATTATGCGAAATAAAACATGTATTCCCCCCTCTATTGATCTAGCACGAAAATATGGTTTTAATTTTTTTTGAGTACCTTCCATCATTCGACCTCTTCGGAGGATTATGGTTGCTTTGAAAGGAAAATATTGTAAACCCATTCAATTTGAGAGTTATATTCAAAGCCAATCGTTTTATTGTAAGTGAAGTTAGCCTTCTAAATTCTAATATTTCGTTTATTGCTATTTTCATATAAGCCCCACCTAATTACAGTTCCGGTGTGAACTATAACAATTTATAAACTCTCTGTCATCCATGTTCATTACAATTGGAGACTTTAATGAGATTGGTTCTAGGTGAGGGACATCACCTGCCTTAAATTTAAATGAATAGAGAATTTAAAAAGCAACTTTGATATCATTGACATCCCCTTCTCTGGTCAAATATTCACATGGAGGAAAAAAATTCTAGGTGAAAATATATAATATATAGGAAAGATTAGATAGAGTTATGGTCTCCCCAGAATTTGTAGAAAGATTTCCAACAGTCGACATAATAAACCATGTGTTTACGTTCTCATTCCACTGTCAAGTCCAATTGTCATTTAATGATAACAAAGAACAGAGTAAAGTGATACCGTTTAGATTTGAAAAGCAATGGACATTCTGAAAAGATTTTTCAATCTTAGTAGCAAAAATATGGAATAAAAGACTTATGGGCTCAAACATGTATTGCTTTAACCAAAAGTGCAAAATGTTAAAACAAAAAGCAAAAGAGTGGAGCCAAAACAAATTTGACGGCGTATCAGGACAACTAAGCAAAAGAGACACTCAAATAAATCTTCTCCAACCTCTTATTATCAATAATAGCGCTTCAACAACGATATTATCTAAGTACAGTAGACTTCTAAGAAAAGGACATAAATTACTTTCCTTTTCTACGACATATTTGCAGCAAAGAAGTAAGATAAAATATTTAAAGACGGGAGATCAAATAATACATTCTTCCACGGAACAACCCCAATTCGGAAAAATAGAAATATGTTAAAGAACTACACAACACAAAACAATGCTAACTCACAGAACACAGAAACAATACGTAAACTAATTGAAATAGATTTCAAGGAAAGGTTCAAGTCAGACCCTTCAAGTAAATTTGATTCAACAACATACTCTCAAATTCTGGATCCAATTATCAGTCAAAGGGATAATACGGAACTATGCACCCAAGTTATGGACCAAGAAATACATGATGCAGTATTGCAACTGGATCGGGATAAATCCCCGGGCCCAGATGGGTACCCTGCACTTTTTTTACCAAAAGTATTGGTGGATAATTGGAAAAGCAATCATTAGATTAGTAAAATCTTTTTTTCACTCTGGAAAATTGCTAAAAGAAACTAATCATACTTTCATAGCATTAATTCCATTAGTAGAAAATCAATCGGCAACAAACCACTTCAGGCCAATAAGCTTATGCTGTACAATATATAAAATTATATCAAAGATCCTAGTAAATAAACTTAAACAAATTCTAGGTCAAATTGTCCATCCCCTTCAAGGAGCATTTATGCTCGAACGACTGATATAAATAACATTCTTATGGCACATGAAGTATTTGATGCTTTTAAGAAAAAATCGAGAATTTTTGTATGGATTGCAATAAAACTAGATATGAAGAAAGCATACGACATATTGGAATGGGGCTATATCTTTACTACTCTAGAGAAACTAAGATTCTACCAACAATGGATCACTTGGATCAGAGAGTGCATTACCACCGTGTCCTTCTCAGTTCTAGTAAATGGCATTCCCACATAACGATTTTTTCATTAATAGGAATAAGATATGGAGACCCGTTATCCCCATACATTTCATTATTTGTGCAGAACTCCTTGCTAGGCAATTATACTATGAGGAGCCGAAAAGAGCCCAAGCTTTAGGTGTATGTCTAGGCCATGCTAGAATAAGAATCCCGTTTCTTACATTTGCGGATGACACCATAATATTTGCAAAAGCTAACCACCAAGCTTGTCAAATAATCAAAGATATCTTGGATAAATATTGTACTATGCCAGGACAATTAGTCAACTATCACAAATCGACTTTCCAATGTACAAACAATGTCCTTGCTCAGTTAATTACAAAATTTCAATCAATCTTAGAAATGGAGCACGTTTCCACGCTAGACTCATATTTCGTTTGTCCCTTTATAGACAAGAGGGTGAACTCTACCACTTTCATAAAAATTATAGCCAACACTAACAGCTAGTTAGCTAAATGGAAAGCAAACTCAATATCCCAGGCTAGTAGAACTACACTTATAAAATCTTGCTTGGCCCCAAAATCGAACCATCAAATGCAAAGCTTTACTCTGCCAAGTAGCACCCTTTTGTACCTGGATAAGATATGCCGTAAGTTCTTTTGGAATTGAGAGTCGGATGCTACAACTCCTAACCTCATTGGGTGGGGTAGAATTTACAAGCCCAAATTTTTAGGCTGGTTGGGACTTAGAAAAGCTGAAGTCAACAACAAAGCAATGCAAATGAAATAACTTTGGCGTATTCTTATGGAACCAAATAATCTATGGGTTCAACTAGTTAAGGAAAAAGATCTTAAACCTGCATCACTATTTGACTATTCGACCTCCTAATCAGGATCATGGCAATGGAAAAATATTATAAATTACGACCAATTTTCATCAAAGGACTTCAATGGAAGGTGGGGAATGGAAAATTCATTTGTTTTAGGAAGGACACCTGGTTATTCCCCTACCCTCTAGTGGAAATTAAATATCTCCTACCGTCAACAATCTGGATCAAAAGGTGGAGCATTTCTCCCTTCCAAATAAAATGTGAAATGTCCAAGCCCCCAAATATTGTTTACCGGATCATATAGTCAAAGTCATTAGAAACACACCAATCCCATATAATGATATCCAAGACATAATATTCTGGAGACTCACTCCGAGTGGCGAATTTACCACTAAGGGTGCGTTCTCCTCAACTTAAAAAATTAAGTTTCAGGTCCAATAAGTTTAGATAAGTTCAGATAAGTTACAATAAGGTCCAATAAGGGAAATAAGTTCCAATCAGGTCTAATAAGGTCCAATAAGTTTCAATCAGGTGCAATAAGTTCCAATCAGGTGCAATAAGTTCCAATCAGGTCTAATAAGGTCCAATAAGTTCCAATAAGGTCTAATAAGGTCCAATAAGTTCCAATAAGGTCTAATAAGGTCCAATAATTAAGGCAATGTTCAATAAACATTTGTATAATTGTCCATTATGTTATTATTAGAATTTTAATTAAAGTACCACAATGATTATATAGTATTATACTTGTATTAGTGTCTATTATTTTATTAAATATTTGTATTATTGTCTATAATTTTATTATTCATATTACTATTAGCTGATTATGTTATTATTAGAATTTTTTATTAGAGTATCACAATATATAGTATTATACTTGTATTATTGTCTATTATTTGATTATTCATATTACTATTAGGTGATTATATTATTATTAAATAATATTATAATCATGGTCAAATAATTAAGGTTAACAATAATAATCATTATAATTACAATATTTTGCAATTCGTCTTTAAATTTTTGTTACTAATAACAATGAAAGATATACATGTAGAGTGAGAGATAAGGAGTTAATGCATTCTACTACCTTCACATAAATGAAAGTGGGGTGAGAGTTTTTCATATGTGCCAATTTTAACTTGTTATCAATAAATGTTAGTCAACTTTTGATTTTCCACCTAGTGCTTTATAAAATCAAAACAAGAATATTAGATATATTGGTGGTCAAAGTTATGTATAGGAAAATATATAAATAGTAAATTTTTTTTGTTAAATTAATTATCAAAAGAGATAATAAATAATAATAATTTTTTTAAAGGACGAATTTTAATAATTATTACTTCATAATAAATTTTGAGGGGTAATATTTACGTTAGGGGTAATATTTATGTTATTGATGGTCAATTTTTTTGTCTAATAAGGTCAAATAAGTTTCAATCAGGTCCAATAAGGTCTAATAAGTTTCAATCAGGGCCAATAAGGTCTAATAAGTTTCAATAGAGGTGATCATGGGCCGGGTCGGGCCGGCCGCGGCAAAAAAAATGCCCGTTGGTCGGGCCGGGCCTAAATTCGGGCCGAATTTTTGTGTCCAAAGCCCGCTATTTCGGGCCTAAATTAGAGGGCTTTTGCGGGCCAAAAAATAGACTAAAAAGTCGCTTTAGGCTTGCCCAAACCCGAAAAAAATACAGGCGGGCCAGGATGGGCCCGGCCCGCGGGCCGAAAAATCTGCCCAAAACCCGGCCCGGGCCAAAATGATCACCTCTAAGTTTCAATAAGGTCAATAAGTTCCAATCAGGTTCAATCAGGTCCAATAAGTTGAATTAGGTCCAATCAAGTTTAATAAGTTCCAATAAGTTCAGTTCAGATAAGGTCAAATAAGTTCATGGCCAATAAGTTGAAGAGAACGCACCCTAAATCTGCAGTCCTCTTGATGTAAGGAATAACCCTGTAAAATTTTAAAAGATGATCATTTCGTTGGATTTGAAAACTTAACATCCCTTCCAAAGTCGGTAACTTTATTTGAAAATTTTGCAATGATGGCCTACCAACCAAAGAAAGACTTCTATGTAGCCATGTTGCGGTTCCTCTACATTGTGTCTTTTGCAGCCACCATACAGAAACAACAAGGCATGCATCTTCTACTGGAATGCCCTTTCTCCCAAGACTTGTTTAAGTCAACTTCTTGTCATGATGATTGACCGAAAGTCAGAGATCAGATTCTCCAAGAAGGTGAGATGATAAACATTATTCATAAGCTACGTGTTTACAACACATTACAAGAACTTCAAAAGATAATGATTGGCTGGTGGTTCATATGGTTTTTTCGAAATAAAGTCTGCTTCAATGAAGAATAAATAAATGTCAAAAACGCCTCAATAATAATAATTAACTATTGTGAAGCATGGTTTAACAATGTTAGTGTTGACTCAGTGGTAGGGGATGTGCCGGAAGGGCTCACCACATCTTTCCCCCTCCCTGATTGATCCATTGGATCCCACTGAAGGTTTGGCAAAACTAAACTTCGATGGCTTAAATTCCGCTCGGAGCACTGCTACTTCGAGTTCATCATAAGGGACCACCTGGGCAATCCACTGACAGTTGGGGATAAGCTTTATCCCCTCTTTGGTCTATACTAATGGCGGAAGCAATGGGTTTTTATTTTGGAATTAAGACAATGATTTCCCTTGGTATAAGAAAACTTGAAGTAAGGGATGCAGGAGGTGAACTGAGAGGCAGGACTCCCTCGCTCTTTCGGGCAGGGGAGGCAGGGGATATTTTTAATTCGATACATGGTGGTAATTAATTCAATTAGGAGAGAGTGGAGTATTCCTTGGGAAATTTCTAATCTTATTGATGACGCAGTTCAAGATGCCAAGAAGCTGGACACATTTTCTGCCAATCACTGCTACAGGGAAGCGAATCAAGCAACGAACCTTTTAGCGAATTGGGGGAAAATTCACCAACCATGGCTATTCTCTGCGGTGTTTCCTCCAGGGCTCTCTCTTATCATTCGCAAGGATGAGTTAGGTTTTCCCACTATTATGGTGTAGCCTAGTTTTCTTTCCTTCTAAAAAAAGGTATATCTATGTATAAGAATATTATAAAAATACAACTTTTGTCTCGGAAAAATCATGCTTATACATTAAACAACTTTTAAGTCTATAAATTCATGACATTTTTATTACAAATAGTCACAACCCAAGAGTGACACCCCTTTATGTTGGGAAATTGCTAAAATATTCATAATTTTCCCAATATTATAGAATACACCATTGTGATATGTTAGTGACATACCGACTTCACATATAATGTGACTAGCTTTCTAAGCATGCGATGCGTGCAGTGATAATTTTTCATTGTGATATTTCGTAATGTCGAGTAGCTACTTTTGCATGCACGTAATACATGCAGCGACAACTCATTATAGTAGTTTAAGTTGAAAGTTTTTTTCAATAAAGGCTTTGTTTTGTTTAACATATTAGAAGTTATTTTAAGCAAAAATAAGTTTAGTTCAGTTCAGATAAATTCAGATAAGCAAAAATAAGTTGAATAGAATGGAACCAAAGTAGTTAAAGAAAGCATGCACTTCTAATTAAAACATAGTAATCCATAAGAATATTGTATAATCACCTATATTTTGTCAAGTTTATCTAATTTCATTAGCAACTTAGTTTTTTTTAGAAAGAGAAATTTCATTAATTGAAGACCAAAGTCCAAACGGCATCTACAATATATATTAAAGAAAAACAAGATACAATTAAACAAGTTTAAATCAAATTCGTCTTCAAAAAAACTACAATGAATCATATCGAGCAATACAGCGCAACTCCCTTGTATTTGCTTAATCAAGCAGCTATTGGCGAGGAAGTCTATCATTATGACATAGTTTGTGAAGAGCATTCTTGATTGAGCCATGTTAACCGCATCCGAGATTCTGGTACCTTCATGTTGAGTCTCGAACGTTAACCAATGAGAAAAATTTCTCATACCTAAAAAAAACCATACTCACATATGGGAAAATCGGCTTCTTAACTCCAAGTAGAGTGCTGCGACAGTGGTGCTACGAGTCGGCCTCAGGAGACAAACCTCTCTTAGAATTGTGCTCGCTAGCCTACTCGCGCTCCTTGGTCGGGTGAGAAGCGAGAGTCGATTTCATCACAAAGAGAGATTCTCATCTAAATATATATTTTAAATACCCCTCCTCCTTTCTTCCTTCGTGCCCGACCGGTAGGCGTCAGTGTCTAATCCCTCCGCCTTGTTTCGTAGGAATAGAGTCGTCCCCTATCTGAAACCCATAACTTTGAAGTTCTATCTTGCTTATCGGCATCTCTCCTTTGACCTTCTACGACTAGGCTCTTTCCTTTTCTAAACTAAAGCTACCTTGCTTACCCGCTCACTCGAACAAGAACTCCAGCTTGGCCCTAGCTCGAAAGAGCCAACTCACTTCGCCTACGCAACGAAGAGAAGTAGTTTACTTGCTTGCTTAGCTCGAACATGCCAACAGCATTCCGTTCACTTACCCGACATTAGCTCTATTCCACACCTTTGCTTTCAGGGAATCTAAGGTTCTGAAAGAATGTAGTAGGTGGTCAACGAAGTTGACTCGCTTGTTAAAGGAAGTGAACAGTTGGCTCGAAGAGGGAATAGATGTGCTAGCTACTTGAGATACTGAATTATTCAACAAAATAAGAAAAAGGAACTAAAAAATAAAAAATAAAAGGAGAAAATGGGTTTACCGTGGATGAAATCATCCAAAGCGTCCCCTAATTGATGAAGAAGGGGTAGGGGATTCTAGGGTTTTAGAGATAAGAGAGAGAGAGAGAGAGAGCAATTTAGTTCATAATTGCAAATATATTCATCTTTATTTATTCGTGAAAATCAAATAAAAAAAGATAATTTATTTCCTATTTTTTTTAATCCAAAATTTGATTCAAATTTATGTTCTTCATAATTTCAAAGATTACCTTCATATCTTTGTGCTTTTCTTGTGTCTTCTTTTTAATTTTGATTTACTTGTGAACTATTTTTAATTCTAACTCTTATTATCTATCATCGATAGTATAGCTAAAACTTCAAATGTAGTACATTATCTTGATATAATCTTATTATCCTCTATGAATTGACTTACATAGAAATTAAATTATATAAACCCATTAAAATGATTATTTCTTTATATGACTATAATGTTGTGGAAGTATATTGCTGATTGTTTATTTTGACAATTTTTCCTTTTGATGGAAGATTTTGATATTTTTAAATGAATTTGTTATCTTTGTTTTTTTGTAAACTTTTTTGTCTTTCCATTTTTTAAACCTAAAGTTTTAAATTATTCTAATTCTAGTTTTTAAAAATGGAAAATAATTGATTGATTACCCATTGTTATTTCAAAATTTTAAACAAAATTGATGTAATTAAAAATTAAGGGTATTATAGTCATTTAATAGGAAGACACCATGCCTCCCCCTTCACTTATATAATAGAGATTAATAGGAAATAAAGTTGCTCATAACCTTGCTCATGTTAGCAACAATTATAGTGAAATGAAGGTGTGGATTGAAGAATTGTCCTGTGAGGCTATGCCTTTCGTAAATTCCGATTTGATTTTTATGAATAGTGCTCTACATACAACATAAAAAAAGGGCTAAATACAACATTTAATATTCGGTTATTTCACTAAACATCCCTGACAAAAAAATTTATTCACCAAATACCCCAACTTTTTTCAAAATTCACCAGATACTCCTAACTTTTAAAAATATTCAGCAGATACCCCAAAAGTTGACGGACGTTAGTCTCCGTTGGTGTTTATTTATAAGTTTGCCCTAAGTCAACCTAATTAGCCCCTAAGTCAACCTAATTTATCCTAAGTCAACCTAAATAACCCTAAGTCAACCTAATTAACCATAACTAACCCTAACCCTCTCTCTCCCCCAACCTACCACCCCCACCCCCCTAACAACCCCACCACCCCCAGCCCACCACGGCACCACCACCCCAACAGAACTCACCCTCCCCGCACCACCCCAGCAGACCCCCAATCCCCCTGCACCCAGCAGACCCTTCTCCCCCATCCCCCGAAGCCCCAACCCCCGCAACCCCCCCCTCAGGCAGGCCTAATCCACGACAGCCCAACACCCTTCCCCATCCCCGCGCGCCTAACCCTTGCAGCCCACCGTCGCATTTAATCACCCAAAATTGCAACTACCGTCGCATTTCCATCTCCAGAGATTGCAGTAAGTTTCTTTGAGGGTGGGGTTAGTGGTGCCAAAATAAAAGGGGGGCGCGAGGGTGGGGGAGGGGTGGGAGTTAGGGTTGCGAGGGTTAGGCGCACGGGGGTGAGGGAGGGGTGGGGGTTAGGGTTGCGAGGGTAAGGCGCGCAGGGGTGGGGATGCTGGCTGCCAGGGGAGGGGAAGGGACTGGCGGGGCTGATGAGAGGTGGAGGAGGGGATGGGGTCTGCTGGGGTGGTGGGGAGGGGGCTTGTAGTTGGTGGGGCTGGGGTTGTTGGATGGTGGTGGGTCAGGGGAGAGAGAGAGGGGGTTATGTTAGTTAGGTTTTTAGGATTTTTAGGTTAATTAGAGTTTTTTAGGGTTAATTAACACTAATGACTAACACAGTTATTAACCGCCGTAAGTCATTAAGGACATTATTTGTCATTTTTTTAAAAATTTGGGGTATTTGGTGAATAAATTTTTTTGTCAGGGGTATTTGGTGAAAAAATCGTTTAATATTTTATAGAATTTAATCATGGTTAATTTTAACTTTTTTTTATACTTAATCTGTTTTTTTTACTTGCAACACTTTTCTAAAAGGGTATAATTAATTACTTGCAACACTTTTGTTCCTTTTTCACTATCTCTCTCCAATCACATGTGACCCTCTCGTTTTTTCTTCTTTACCTCTCTCCTACCCAAATTGTGCATTAGAGTTGATGCAAAAAAATGTGTAAACGGAGGAAGTAGTTAAAAGAAACATAAGATGCTTTTATAACTTCTTATTTATTTGCTGTACCTAACTACCCATTATAATATTAAATAGTATGTAAGATTACCAACAAACCATATCGTAGTACAATATTAGCTGATCATTTTTTTTTCGAATAACAATAAAAATAATAACAGCATTTCGATGAGTATTTAATTGTGTAATTTCAAATTTATTGTCTATCAAACTATAGTAGGAGATCAATTTTTTTCTTTTTCGAATTGTCCTATATGATTCCCCTATAAGGAGGTCATTTATCATAGATGACCCTCCTGTAGGGGGTCATTTATCATAGATGACCCCCTATAAGAGGGTCATTTGTTATGAATGATTCTCCTCTCATGTTTAGTATATCATGACCCTTCCTTGAGGAGTAGGTTAGTCTTCTTTTAGATGTATTTAATTTTTTTTTTTTTTTTTTTTTTTGCTGTATATACCAATTATGTAGTTAAGTGGTGTATTTTTCTGAAAAAAAAAAATGAACAGGAAACCCGTCAAAAAAAAAAAAAAAGAATAGGAAAATTTCGAATTTGAGACAAGGGAAAAAATATGTTTTGCTAAATTTGTCAATTTGAAGCTGGCGTCCGCTCCTGCAGTGTACAACCATGGAAGACGCCATAAAATACGAGGAGAGAGAATCTGAACTATCACACATTCACACTGACCAGTGAAACCAACACTTGAAACCCAGATGATTACTTTACAAATTCTTCTTTGGAGTTTTGTTTTTGATAGTGTTGTCTTCAGATAGACCCTTCCTCTTCAGGAAATTGCTTGGTGATTTCGCTAATTTGATATATTCTGAAAATGAATTATTGGCTGCATTTGTTACTTTATCAGAAACACAACAAAATAGAAACCTGTTGAGTCTAGTTCACAGTATAAAAGTTGTTGGGTTTTCACCTCTCAACTCTCAACTTTCAAGCTCTACTTTCCCTGCTTTAGCTTGTGGCTCAAGCCTCAAGGTATGAAATAAACTCCCATCTTTTCCTTTATTTTTACACTCTAATTATTCCTAGATCTTCTTTTTTGTATGTGTTATGTCTTAGGTACCATATTTTCAATAAATTTGAGTGAGCTACTAATCTATACAGTTTGTATTTTGAAACTATCAACACATTTCACTTTAACAATCGTTTGTGATTTATACATCAATATTATAATTATGTAGAATTTTATTAGATTCGTCTTAACATAAACCTATCAAACTATGATTTCTTTTTATAATGTTTACTTGTCATCCTTAATTATATTAGTGCTCAAAGCTTTTCTTGGCAAAAAGTCAAATTGTATGGATGAAAAAAAATATAGGTAGTACTTCCTCCATCTTTTTGTAGATGTTATATTTTTTCTTAAATGTTAATGTCATAATAGATTAATAGATGCTACATATTATAAATGGATTTCTTTTCACTATAAAGATCTTAAAATACTATTAAAAAGTTGGTGGTCTTCCACCCTCTCCTCTAAAATACGGTAAATACCCATACTTTTTCCTTCATAAATGTTTTTTATTCAAAAAGTGATGGTCCCCTACTTTCTCTCTCTACCTTTCTTAAAAACCCACCACTTTCTCTATGTAGCATGTATAAAAAAACGAAAGAGGTATATGCTAATACTCCTTGTTTCATAGAGTACTAGCTTCCAAATCCACACACCTGCTAAAAGTAAGATGTGTGAGTGTGACATTATTGTTCCGTTCAGATAATTCTTGTTTATATACATGTATACATGATTATGTCTTTCATATCATATGTAATTGATGTTATATTAGTGAACCTAGAAAATTATGATTGTATTATAGTGATATATATCACATTGTAATTTATATTTGAAGCATTAGATTCATACTTATACAATAACTTCTTTATAGTTATTCTAAGTTTAAAGATACTATATAAAATAAATATTGAATGTAAGTATATGCTATTGTATAGATATTTTTCTAAATAGGTAAGAAGAAATCCTCTAGTTGCCTCCCACTACAACCATACACCCCAAGCCCCAGACCCCTAATCTCAATGCTTGGGGTAGGAATTGAACCCTAGACTTTATTAGGGAAGATGGGAAAGCTTACCACTTGAGCCGACCCCAATTCCTACTACTGTATGAATGTCGTGCCAAAGCATATTTGGTCTTCTTTTTAGTCATATAAAGATTATGTACTTAGGTAGCTTTTTGGAAATTGTTTTTAACGGCTCTGTTTGACATTACTAGCTGAAAATAAACTGAAACTGATAAGTTAACTGAAACTGATAAGATAAAGCTGAAACTGATAAGGAATTAATTAGTTTAACTGTTTGGCGAAATTAGTTGATTAAGTTGATAAATTATTTTAGCAAAATTAGTTGTTGCCAAAATTTTGGAAAGATTCTCCAAAATTTCAGTCACCTGATTTTGAAAAGGTAAATTTTTAACTTATCATTTAAGTCATTTTAGCCCCCTGAAATTTTATTTTAGGCGCTCCCTAAACACTCTTAATCATTTTAGCACCTAAAATATGTTAGCACCTTATCATTTAAGGTAGATAAAATGCTTCTCCAAACCGAGCCGTTAACTTAAACATGCATTACACTTTCATATACCCCTCAATAGAAAACAACATTATACTTTATGTTCTAATTTTATTAGTCTTATCAAAATCTATTCTTCTTTGTTCTTTCAATTTCAAATTTATTTGTGGTGAAGCATGCTCATCTGGCACTCCCTATGCCTTTTAAGAGTTTCACTTTTTATATCGATTGTTAGATTTGTCATCAATGTACCTGTTTTGCAATGCTTAAGTAAAAAGGTGACTAGCTAGTCTTGAGAAAGGATATATTCAGTAAGATATTGTCAAATTATGCTTTATTGAAATGGAAATGAGAAATGAAATGCATAGGAAACGTGGGAAAGCAAAAACTGATACTCCTTCCATTTCTTTTAATCTACACACTTTATACTTTTGAATTATCGACATACTTTACTTTGATTGTTATTTGTGATTTATGCATAAGAAAAAACATTATTATATTGGGAAATTAAATTTTATAATTTTGACTTATTGATACATAAAGATGTTCGTGGTCAAAATTTTCCGTTAGCAAGTGGAAAAGTTAAAATGTGTGGATTAAAAATAATCAAACATAGCACTCTACTATATTTCTTTTTGTGTTTTATTAGGGATTAATGTCAATGAAAAAAATTACTGTAAAGGATAATTTGAGGATTTCAAAGATGCATGAGGAGGAAGAACTTGGTGGAAAATGTTACCTATATGAGACTTTATGTATGTCAAAGCTGTTGAAGTTGAAATCTTACAATAGTACTATAAATCTGCTGAAATGTTGTTTGATGCTCTTTTTATCACTTGATCTTCCAAATGCTGTGGACATGCTTAAATGTTTTCTTTTCCCTACCCAGTTCCAGATTGTTACTCGTTTGGTAAAGAATGGAGTATACAGAGAGGATGGGAAGCAGAACTCGTATGATCTTGGTTGTATGGTTTTGTTCATGGACTTTGTCATCTTCTATGGTTGCAAGCGCTGATGTGTGGACACGAATAGAGCTAAAGAAGCGGCCATTAGACTTGACGAGAGTTACTGCTAAAGGCTTTAATGTTAAACGTGATCATAAGGATCTAAATTCTGCCATTGTTTATTTGAAAAATTTTATGAATATTCAATATTATGGGGAGATTGGCATTGGCACCCCTCCCCAAAAGTTCAATGTGGTCTTTGATACTGGTAGCTCAAACCTTTGGGTTCCATCATCTACATGCTTCTTTTCGGTGAGTTTGTGCTATATATAATATAAGCACCTTATATTTTGTGCTTGGTTTTGCTGCAGAGTGGTAATTATTCACTTGTAACTATGAGCAGATTGCTTGCTACTTTCATAACAGTTACAGGTCAAAGCTGTCGACGACATACACCAAGATTGGTAAATTTTACTCATGTTCTTGAATCCAGCTTTTTTTTTTTTCTGTGTATTTGGTGATGCATTTATCAGCTAACTTACAATTTATTGTTGCGGGGTACTACTTTGAACTAGAGGACAACTTGGAAGGTTACAACTCAGGATAACTTCATAAGTTTGTTTTGAACAAATAGCCCTCCATCAATAGGTTATAAGCTGTTGAAAGCTTTTAACTAGTAGGCTAAGATGCTGAATCTATTTCAACAGGCAAACTTTGCAAGATTCCTCATGGTTCTGGATTTATTTCGGGATTCTTTAGCCAAGATAATGTTAAAGTTGGTGGTCTTCTTGTCAAAGATCAGGTTTGTTGTTTCTCATTTTTCGTTTCCGTAGCTAACCACAAATTTCAAATGTTTCTTTATATCAACTATCACATGTCTCTCAGGTGTTTGTTGAAGCAGAGATTGAAAGATCTTTAGATCTCATACTTATGGACTATGATGGGATAGTTGGTTTAGGATTCCAGGATATGTCTGTTGGGGATGTTCCGCCACTATGGTACATATCTCTTACATTCTGTATGTACTTTTTCCTCTCCTTATTGAACTTCTGTCATCCTAGTTATGTCTAGTTTACATTTAAGTTCGTATGCTTCTATCATACTTCAAGTTTAATAGTTTAACTAGAACTGGAAAATGAATCTGGTGATTTCAGATTTGTGTTCGTGTGAAAATTGAACGGGTTTGGCAAACACTTAATTTAAACTTAAGGCAAGTATGAGATGGATTCGGTTCAGAAAGAGAGACAGATCAGCACCCAATACTCAAACAAAACCCATCTCACTTACAATTTCAACTAATTTTCTTGTTTCTAAATAATGTCCATCTAGTATTTTTTATTTGAAAAGAATTTAGAACATCAAATGCACCACTTCTTCTATCTTTGAAATTCATGTCCATTTTCAGTGCTTGTTACTTTGATGTTTGGATTATAATGGACTAAAAACAACACTAACTTAAAACACATGAGTTATTTTTATTAATTGTGAAGTGGTAGAAGTTATTGCTATTGTATATCAAATGCAAAATGTCTAAAATTTAGATGATAAAGACTGTGTAAACGGAAAAAATCTTTATCACATTCTTCCAGACATGGGCGACTTGCTCCCCTATTTTATTGTTATCTTGTAGAGAATCATGTAATTACACGGTTAAGTCGACGGATATTAAGAAAAAGAACGTAATCATGTATCCATAATTAGCAATAAGACGTACTCTTTTTTGCTGTCTAAACATTAGAAAAGTATAGCATTATCCATATAAATTTAGAGGTCACTTGAAAAAGCATCTCAGTTATTGCATGGGTAAGGCTGAGTATCAACTCCTGTCATGCTCAATTTGAGCTCCTTTAGAGGCTCTGGATAATGTTCAGGTTCAGAACATCAAGGGACTGGGTGGGCGTCAATAGCCATTAACCATACCAAACTTCAACTTCTTTTTTTTCCTGAAAATATCAATGATAACCGAAAATTTGATGAGATTGGATAAATTGATCACCCCCTCCCCCCCTTTCCAATATAATTTTCTGGTTCTTCTCCCTGATAATATAGTTGTTGACTTGCTGTTGTTGCTACTGCTACTCGTGCTGCTGCTCCTATTAAAATTTAGAGAGTTAACAAATAGGCAGTTTAATGTATGGTTAGATTGGATAGCTGCTCATATGAATTAATACAATAAATCCATTTAATTAAACAGGTTGAGCTTATTTTTTCAGGGTTGAAAACTCCAATTGGAACCTATCTCATTTGATTATATAGATTGTAATGGTTTTCATCCAATGATTGAAGTTAATGAGGACCCCTGACCCAAGCCTACTTTTCTTGTGTTGTTTCGTGTCAGGTTATGTCGTATTAGGTTTTGCCTACTTTAAGTTAAACCAGAGAGAAGCAAATTGTTCACTTAGAACAAGTACTTAAACTACTTGAGAGCTTATTAGAGAAATCAATTAGCTGATTGGTAGAAGGTGTAGAATGCATCTCCTAGTATTCTACATTGATATGATGCACATAAATGCTAAAATGGATTTTCGAACTTCTGATGGTGCCTACCCCCGTTGAACATATTATTTGCTTCCTTTTATATGGCATTGATACATGGTTAATGGGTGAAACGATCTGTCTCCATACTAGGTACAATATGGTGCAGCAGGGACTTTTTAGCAGGCAAATCTTTTCTCTCTGGCTGAATCAGGACCCAGAAGATAAAGAGCTTGGTGGTGAAATTGTTTTCGGTGGAACCGACTGGAGACATCATCAGGGCGATCATACTTATGTTTCAGTGGCTGATAATGGTTACTGGCAGGTCTCTAAAGCTTTAGGTTATGAAGTTTTATACCTTGTTTTCGTGCTTCTTTCTTTATGAATCTTGAACCATGTTCTTGCTAATGTCTTTCCAGATAGAAGTAAAGGATCTTCACATAGGAAGCTGCTCAACAGGTACAGTGATTATCAGCACAATTGGCAATATATATGTTATTTGTTTCATACAATTGCAAAGTTAAGATAGAGTGATTATCTGCACAATTAGCAATATATGTTATGTGCTTCATAGAATTGCAAAGATATGTAAAGATGGTTGATATGGAGATGAATTTTTTTAAGAGATAGTAAAAGAATTTGATTGAATGAAGGGAGAAAAGTAAAGAATAAATATATTTTTATAATTATTGATTTCACTTGAAATAGAAATGTTAAGTTTGTTAATGGACATAGGGAGTTTAAAAATTCTCTAGCTACTTGGATTATTCATTTCATCTCAATTTTCCATGTGGGATCCTCGACACTCGTCCATGGATATTGATATTTGGACACTTTATGTTGGGCCAATAATATGGAATTCTTTTTGGAAAGTATATGAGTCGGACACTTAGACATGCATCCGTGTCTGACATGGGTAGCTGAGTTTGATGTAGTCAGTTCTAGAGAAGGGGTAGTGATCAAGGCTGCTATATTCTTTTAGAATTATGTTCTTCCAAGTTTCACCTGATCTATGTAATTATGGAAATCCCTTATAATTTTACAGGTCTATGTTTGGATGGCTGTGCTGCTATTCTTGATTCTGGGACCTCACTACTTGCTGGTCCAGCAGTATGCATCCTGAAACTATATTTTCTTGACTGCACTGATATTGACATGGGCAGATCTTAACCAGTTACTATCTGTGTCAGATGGCTGTGGATAGAATTCACCATGCCATTGGAGCAGAAGGAATAGTCAGTTTGAAATGTAAAACTGTTGTTTCGAAGTATGGGACCCGAATATGGGATCGTCTAATATCAGGGGTCTGGCTCAGTGTTAATTTGCATTTCATTCTTGGTCTCTGGTAACTTCTTTCATATCTATTTGAGAAGCTTAGATTTCATACTTTTACTTGTTTCCAGTTAGAACCAGAAAAAATTTGTTCAGACATCGGCTTGTGCATATATAATAACTCATCCTCAGGGCATATGAGGTTAGTCTCTTGCCTTGTGTCACCTTTTGGGATCCATTGTGTTAATGCCAATATCGAATATTAACCAAGTCCCTGGAACTCATGCAGTGGAAAAAATGGAACATTTTTTAATGGAAAATTCGAGGAAGAGTCAAACACATCATTTTGTGGTTTCTGTGAGATGGCAGTAATCTGGGTACAAGTGCAAATAAAAGAAAGGAAAGCAAAGGGAAATATATTCAAATATATGAATAAGGTAACATATTAGTGCCATTGCACCTTAGTTGTCTTGATAAATCTGTGCATTCGCAACTGATTTTAGTTTCCATGCTCAAGCTGTGTGAGGAAATTCCAAATCCCGGGCAAAAATTGTTCGTTGACTGCGAGAAAATTGGAGACATGCCACCTATTTCATTCAACATTGGGGACCAAGCCTTTCCTCTCATGCCAGAGCAGGCAAGTCTCTTTGCTGGTTTCTAAAATATGTTTGATTTCTGAAATGGCTAATTGTGTTAATTTAATTCGCTATACAAGAATGGTTGTTTTATGATCTTTGTACTTGAAAATATTTTGAACCCAAAATATGGTGAGAGGTGAAAGATCTAACAAGGAAAATTATTGAGGAAAATAAGCCCTGTCGGCTTATGCCTGTTCATCTTCCCTCCTCAGTGACATATGCGAATCAATTGATACCCTTCATAGACAATTCTCTTGGAGACAAAGCAAAGATAAAAACAACCTCCTTATTCCTTGGAACAAAATTTGCCAACCCAAAGCTCGGGGAGGCCTAGGCCTTCAAAAGATCTTACCTTTAAACAAGGCTTTTAGCCAAACTAGGTTGGGGCTTGCTCTCTCAATCCTTCTGGGCTAAGCTCGTCAAGGAAAAATAAATATCTTTCTTTGATTACACCCCCTCAATCAAGACTCCCCTATGTGGGGGAAAATTCTTGCGCAGATAGAGTAAAGAGATCCGATGAAAGATAGGACATGGCAAAACTATTATATTCTGGCTGGATAATTGGGTCACAAATGAAAATATGATAGACCAATTAGAAATGAACCACACTCGGCTCAACCTCGGCCTTACTATCTTTAATTTTGTTCTTCCGGACCATTCCTGGGATATTCTAGTCTTATGAACATTCTCTCCTCTCTTATTGTGTCAAAATCAAAGGAATTCGGCTCCTCTAACGAGGTGAAAGATATGCTCATTTGAGGACCTACTCCTAATGGTCAATTCTGAATGAAGTCAGGCACCTGGCTCGCTTACAACTTAGCACTAGCACCACACCACACCACACCACTGTGGCCCTTTCGCTGGATATGGAAAATTGATATCCTGTTGAAACTCCAAATATTCCTGTGGCAAATCTGTCGTAAGACCTTGGGAGTAAGAGACACCCTCTACAAAAGGCAGAATCATCCCTATCAATCTTTGTGCTCTATGTAATGAGTTTCAAACTCTAGACCATCTTTTTCTCGCTCGCCCTACTACTAGATCGTTATGGGATCTTATGGATACCATAAATTAGTTACAAGCCAATGTATAAGCAGTACCATTGTTTAGAGCATTAAAAATAAAAAGACTGCATCAAAATATATATTCCTTATTTGGAGTCTTTGGAAAAAAAAAATTCCATTATTTTCAATCACTAAAGATGGAACGCCTGCAAAATCCTTCACAGGGCTCGATTTGTCCATCATGAATGTCGCAAACCGCACTCCAATTGATTTTTATCAAAATTCTGGCTCTCCCTTCACGGGGCGCAGCTGCCTTCCATTTCCGCCTCACCATCCATAAACCTAGTTGCTTTGGAGTCGCCTCCCATTAACTCCTATAAACTCAAATTCGATGGTTCCATTCGAGATTCTTTTGCGGCAGCTGGAATTATCATCCACATCCAACTCACTTGGGTGACCTAATCCACATCCATGCTTTCAACCTTAGTTCTACTTACAACATTCATTGCTGAAGCTTCTGCTCTTCACCCGGGAATACTCCTTGCTATTCAACATAACATCAAAAATACTTACTCCCTCCGTCCCAAAATATAGTTTCCATTTTCCTTTTTTAACTGTAATTTATGCAAGTAGAATCTAAGAGGTATATTAAAGATTTTTTGATTATTTAAATAAATTTTGTACGAGAAAAGATGATTTTAGGAGAGAGAATGAAGAGTAATTGGTGAAAGAGCATTAATTGTAACATTTTGGTTGAATAAACAAAGGGAAAAACAAAATTCAAGAAGCAAATAAATGAAGGGACACTTTTTTTCTAGACAAATTACAGAAAAATGTGGAACTAAATATGGAAATGGGAACTATATTTTGGGACACCCAAAATGGAAATGGAAATTATATTTTGGGACGGAGGGAGTATTATTGATGTCAATAACCTTGTGGTCGTCAACACGAAAGGTCTATGGGCTCCTCCATGACAAATAGCTAATATCACGAAAGATATCAAACTTCTACTTAACAAGTTTGAGTGTTGAAAGCTCACCTTCTTTCTATCCTTATGAACGACGCATTACGAGTTCCCCTCAAGCGGAGGGTATCCTTATATATATATGGAGAAATTATTTATGTTCTTCCAAAACTATTCTCACACATTTCTAATGCTTGTGAATTAGAATGTTTGAAGTGAACATATAATTTCCTCCAAACCGAATGGTGCATCAGTTCATCAGTCTGTACATTGTCATGGTATTTACTATTAGCTTTTTAGTGCTACACCAATGACAGATCATGGGATACATATGTCATATCTAAGCAGTTTAGTTGACCTGAAATTCCAAGTCTATGTTTCAGTTTTCCTCTTTGATCTGCTATAGTAACTGCATAGATGAGACACAGCTACAATTTTTCTATAGACTTCTCTTCCTAAAAGGTTACCTCCATCCCTTCACTCATTCAATCTGCTCTATAGTGAGAGTCACCCACTCACCTCTGTTTGGGTCAGCTGGAAAGGTTCCATTTGGCTCGCACCGGTGAGCCCTCTTCAGTCTTCGCTTGGGGCTTGAGGTCCACCCACCAAGGAAGAAGATTGCTCTCCATATTTTAGGTTGGCCCATGAAGTTCTGTAGGAACAGCTCAGTTTAGCCACCAGGCTTTTTGTGTGTGCATATCTTGTTCATAGTTTGTTTTATATTATTAATATCTTTTATGGCTGTCCTAAAAAGGTAAAATTTACGGCATCCATTACTGCAATCTCCTTGATTTTTTTTTGTTCGATAGTAATTTTTCGTTGCTCTGAAGTCTCAACATGAAGCTTATAGTGAGTTTTTGCTTTTACATGGTACAGTACATCCTTAAAGTAAAAGAAGGTTGTTCAAATGTGTGTTTTTCTGGGATTGTTGCTATGGAAGTGCCTCCTCCACAAGGGCCACTTTGGTAAGTTACCATTATCATAATTTTAAGTCTCCAGTTCAATGTATGCTTCCATAAATTTGGTGGTCTTATAATGGTTTCGTCGTTTTTTGTTTTTGCTAGGATTCTTGGTAACATCTTCTTGGGAGCTTATCACACAATCTTCGACTTTGGGAATCTCCAAGTAGGATTCGCCAAAGCTGCTTAATACCATCTGCTGTTCATCCATATTTTGTACTCCTATAAAAGTTTCACCAAGAGTTTGTTGATGTAGTTTGTAATACAACTTTGAAAGCTCAATTAGCAGCTCATTTGAGTTCGGCTAAGATTCCCTTATTTAATATATGAGTCAAGTTTGTACAAGTTCTAAAGCTCATTTGATAATAAGCATGAACTTATCACATATACATTCCTGTATAAGTTCATGAACATGTTTATATATGGTTATGAACAATTCAATTTTTTTGTTTAAATGTACTTAAAGCTAATTTGTTTTTAATTAAAAAATTCATTTAATATATATCATAAATTATTAAAATAGGCGGTTTAATTTTAACATAAAATTAGACAATTCCAATATTGAATTTTTCTAACAAGCCTATTCCATTTTACTCTAATCTAACACAATAGTAGTCATCCCTTCTCTTCTCCTTCCTTTTTTTCTTGATTATTGAACTACAACAGATAATTTTAAAAAAATAACTCGATAGTTTTACCGAATGTATTAAACTATCAGTAAATGGATTAAACTAGTCACTGAATGGATTAAAGAATATCATTATTGACTAGATTAAACTGATCACGAAATAGATTGACCTGGTCCATAAATAGATTAAACTAGTCGCTATATTAAAAAAGGTGACATGTTCTTTTCTTAATATTGAGCTTGGACCGTGCCTAATTTTAAGTTAAAATTAGGCAGTCTCTTACAAAACCAACTGAATATATTTAGAAATTTGTACAGCTGTTTAAGGTTTTTTTTTTTGAAGTGTTTAAAATTTATGTTACTTTTTTTTTTTGAACAATATCCTTACCTCACTGATAAACTCGCTTGTCTAATAAAGGAGTTGTCGAGTTGAACTTGAGGCGATGCCGAGCACAAAAATATCTTAAGCAAGTTGGGTAATCTTTCACAATTCGTTAAGCAAAGTTCCTCGTATGAAAATTGAGAGGAAATTCTTACATACTAACACATTACTATTTGTGAGTAAAGGCGATATAATTAGGGCCTGTTCTCCCCAGCTTATTTTCAATTCAGTTCAGTTCAGTTCAGCTCCAATAAGTTCAGTTCAGTTCAGTTCAGTTCAGCTCTATTCTTTTTATAACCATTTTGTTAAATATTATTATTATTATTATTATGTTGGTATAATTTATTTTACTAATTATTATTATTATTATTTAAATATATATCATTACTATTAAGTATTATTATTATTGTTGAATCTATATATATTTTTTATTATAGCTTTACTAATTATTATTACTATTATTATTAGGAGGAACATGGTTTAGGTCAAAGCACAAATAAACCCACTTTTTTTAGCCCATAAACCAATCAAATCGCGTCAAGACGGTTTATGATGTAATTTTCGCGGTCCAACCCAATCATTATTTTTATTACTAAATATTTTTATATTATTAAATCTAATTATTAAAATAATAATATTAATTTACTTCTTAGATATTATTGTTATTATATATCATCGTCAAATATTAATATATTAATACAAATAATATAAAATAATTATTATTAATTATCATTATTATCATTAATTATTATTATTAATTTATGATTATTAATGTTATTTATTTATAACTATCATTTTAAAATATTCAAAATACTACTATTATTATTATTCATTATTATTACTTATCATAATAATTATTACTTAATATTCATATTATTATTGTTTAAAATATTAATTATATATTTATTACATTCAATTTATTTCAATGTAATTTAATTCAATTCAGTTCAATTCAGTTCAGTTCAGTTCAGTTCAGTTCAGTTCAGTTCAGTTCAGCTCTGATAAGTTCAGTTCAGTTCAGTTCAGCTCTGATAAGTTCAGTTCAGTTCAGTTCAGCTCCGATAAGTTCAGTTCAGTTCAGTTTTATGCCGAAGGGAACAGGCCCTTACATAGCATTAATGCTAGGTAGTCAGCAAGTAGCAAGAGAAAGTCTGTAATTATGCTAAAGAGAATATTTGGAGATCAGTAGACTTTTATCCAATTTAAGAACTACCTCAGGAGAATTAACCTAATTCTAATTTAGTCTCCATGAGATTGACTTGTATATCGATGATGTTACTTAAATCTTAAACCGTTTGATGATACATGTTACAAAAATATGCTAATATTTCCTAAAGTTGGTCAAATTTACTATTTTTTACCAATAAATTATTCTAATATTATTATTGGCCATTTCACCTAATAAAGTACCAATCAACTAACAACTGTCTATCAAGCACTTCCACACAAACACCTAATACTAGTTAAACCAACTAAAACAATCAACTAATCGCTAACAACTAATTCAAACATCTAAGTGCTGACATCTAATCTTTAATTGCCAAATAGGGCTTAATTCTTTTGTCTTCACTTTCAAGATGTGTGGATATCATACTATTAGAATACTACTTGGCATAGTATTCATATTGTAAATCTGTACTGATTACACCATATATCAACCAACCAAATATTATTTAGTCTACTATCTAGTATACCTCTTTCTCTCTTACCATCTCTCTGTATTATAAAAATTTATAAAGATGTTTTCTTCAAATATAATTGAAAAGTGATTTTTGACTACAAGAAAATCTCGTCTATTTTATTTCCTGAATATACATTTTCACTGCCCTATAATAATTTACAGCATATAATAAGCTTTAATCATGATCTGCAAATCATGCTCATTAACTAGGAAGATTAATTTAATTATGTTCCATCTTAATAGACGTAAATCATGCCAATACTTCTAGGATATGCTCTTTGATTACATTATCATAATTATATTATGGATATATGACTTTTAAAGAAGCTGTCGATACTTGCTCTATATTTTTAAGGGGTAAAGCTTGCTGGTCATTCACCATTAATTTATAACCCATCAAACACAATACATTGCATTCAATATTTGTCTCTCATTGCACCTGCTAGTCTCTGGAAAGAAAAATGGCTTTAGAAACAGTTCTGTCTGTTGTACATTATTGAAGCTACTGCTCCTATATTGATATACCTGCCAGCTCAGCTAAAATCAGTTACATGAGTTTGTTATTCTACAACTAGTTAGTTGTAACTAAGTTATCTCTCTCTCTCTTTTTCTTGTAATTAATATTATGAGCAGTCTATCAATACTCCTGTACCTTCTCAGATTCATTTGATGATCTAATAAAAAAACTTTCTCTCTGATTCTTCCTTCTTTGAATTCTCTTTAAAGTTTGATTACATTTATGAAAATATCATGGTATCAGAGCAAGAATCACTACGATTTTGTTCTAGAAATCTTAGATGTTTAAGTTCAGCATCTGTTCTTATCATAGCATCACTGAAAATTCTTCATACAATCAATTTCTTTGCAAAATTATTGAGGTATCTTTGAATCTAAAATTCTGATTGAATTCTTCTTGAGTTGATTAAATTTGTTTGTTGTGTTGTTGCAATTCTTCTGAAAATTTCTGAAAACTCTCCAGAAATCTATTGAATACTTGTTCAAATTTTGCAAAATTGTTGCTGAAAATTTGTTGAATTGCTTATTCTTGCTAAAATTCTCTCTATAACTAGTTGAACTCCCTAGAATAATGCTAAGATCTCGTTGAAATTCTTGTTCCTATTGATTGATTGTCAATTCTTCTTCACCTTAAGATCTTTTGAAATCTTGAAATCATTTGCTTGATTATCTAAAATTGAGAAAATTCTACCTCATTGCACCTAAAGTGTTTGAGTAAATTTCTCTGAAAACTCTTCTTCTTCTTATCTGTCTGAACTTGTTTTTCACATGTTCTTTACTTGTTTCAAAATGTCTTCAACTGAAGATTCTTCATCAAACACGCTTCCTTTGAATCAAAATCCTACTAGTGTATACTATATCCATCCTTCTGATTCAAACACTGCACATCTTGTCTCTGTCAAGTTTAATGGTGTAGGATTCACAAACTGGAAAAGATCTATGATCTTAACACTTAATTTCAGCTAAAAATAAACTAGGTTTTGTGACTGGTGATATTCAAGAACCTCCTTCTGAAAAATCTGATGAGCATAAGGCTTGGAAAACATGTAACACCTTAGTATGTTCATGGCTGTTGTATAACTTGGATGAAGTAATTGCAAAGAGTGTACTATTTCTTCAAACTGCAAAAGAAATATGGAAAGACTTGGAAGAGAGGTTTGGCTATTCATCCATGGCTCAGGTATACTCTTTAGAACAACAACTTGCAGAAATATCACAAGGCTCACAAAGTGTTTTAGAATTTTTCACCAGCATCAAAACTATACGGGATGCCAGCAGTGATGCACATCCTCTTCCTACATGCACTTGTAATCAGTGTTCTTGTAACCTTACTAAGAAGATCTATCAGAGACAACAAGAGCAAAGGCTTTTGCAATTATTATGAAGCTAAATGAGCAATTTGCTACTGTGAGAGGAAATGTGTTAATGATGCAACCTTTACCAAATGTGTCTCAGGCATATAGGTTGTGTCTCAGGAAGAGAGACACAAAGAGATTTCAAATCTTTCTAATTCAACTGAATCTATAGCTTTCTTAGCTGATAAGAGACAGTTTTATAAGCCTCCTTAGCAACAAGGAACTTATCAAAAGTCATACAACCAAAGCAAGAATGTTTCAGGTAACAAGAGACCAGGATCCAATTACTATTGCACTCATTGCAAGGTACCTGGTCACAGCTATGAGAGATGCTTTAAAATCCATGGTTATCCACCTGGTTTTAAAGCTAACAAAGATAGAAGAATAACAACTGCTACTTCTCACAATCCTACTGATGATGCTATGAATGAAGGATCTAACACCATCATTTTAGATTAATACAATCACCTTCTGAGTTCGCTGAAATAAGTCCCTGACTCTTCTTCCACCCAACCTATTGAAGGAGATACAATTGGACATGCCTTACTAGCAGGTAAAGTCTGCTTATTATCTAGTTTTACTTCAAGTTGGTTGCTAGATAGTGGAGCCACATACCACATGTGTGCTCACCTTGATTGGTTCACGAATTACACCTTTATGACTGGTATTGATAATTACATTATCATTCCTGATGGAAGCAAAGTCCAAATAATGCACACAGGTTCTATTACTTTAAGTAATGGCATAATTCTTAATAATGTGCTACATGTCCCTGGATTTCAGTTCAACTTGATATCTGTGCATAAGCTTTGCAAAAATCTGAAATGTGAACTGATTTTTACTGCTGATTCTTGTTATGTTCAGGACCATTCTCAGACAACTCCCTCAACTCTTCTTGGTAATTTGAAGTGTGGTTTATACAATGTTGAAGTTCAACAGTTGACAAAGTCTACTTCACTTGTCTGTAATAAACCTAATTATTCTGTTTTGCAAGATGCTAAACTTTATCACTTGAGATTAGGTCATTTACCTTTTCATAGATTGAAATTTGTTCAACCATCTTGTGATGTTTCAGCTACTTTGCTTACCACCATTTGTCAGGTGTGTCCTACAGCTAAACAATCAAGGAAATCTTTTTTTTTTTTTTGCTAAATCAGTAAGTAAGTAATATTTCAAACTCCAAACCAAGTACACCTAAACCCATACCAAGGATGAGGCAAACCAACTAGGTAGGACCCCCTCAAAGCCAAGATAGGAAGCATCTAATTACAAATCTGCAATGACAAATTTCTTACCCATTCTCTAGTTTTCCTAGGCATTTTCTGAGGCATTATACTATAAGCTCTATTAATCACACTTTTCTGAATTCTATTCATCAAGCTTTGTACATTAATTACACATTGATGCCAATACGCCTGGTTCCTAACCCACCAGACATGATATATCATTGAACCAAGCCAACATTTTACCTGCACCAGTAGCTGTGAACTATAGCAACATGTAAACATTAAATGGTCTTGAGTTTCCTCTTCGAGCTCACATATAAGACAAGTAGCATTCTCACTTATGCCCATCTTATGCAATCTGTAAGTAGTCCGCAACCTTTGATGCATAACTAACCAAGCTACAAAATGATGCTTAGGAATCATCATTCTGTTCCAGACTAGTTTATCCCAGTGAACATGTTCCACCTCACCCACCATCATATGATAGTTCTCCTTAATTGAATAAGTGCCCATCTGTTTCAGCTGCTCCTCAGTTAAATTTTTTTTATACAATCCTTCACCTCACAAACTTTTTTCCAGTACCAGCTGCTACTCATAGGAGGTTTATACTCCCACCAATTATCATGCTTCATATACACCTCATTAATCCATTTTAACCATAAGGAATCTTTTTTAATGCTAATTGCCCAGGAATATCTGCCCATGGCAGCTTGATTCCATACCTGAATTTGCCTGATCCCCAGTCCACCAGCCTGCTTTGGCATACACAGTCTAGGCCAAGCAATGTAACCTCCTTTTCCACTGTAATAATCTCCAGTCCAAAGGAAAGCTCGACACATCTTTTCAACTTCATTCAAAACTCTTTTAGGCAATATAAATACTTGTGCCCATTAGATATGAATGCTCATCAATACTGAGTTCACTAAAACCAATCTACCCTAATAGGATAGATGTCTACTACACCAACTTCTAATTCTTGTGGTCATCTTCTCAACTAACACCATGCAATCACTAGTAGAGATTCTTATAAAGAAATTGGAACCCCCAAGTATTTAAATGGCAGCTTCCCAAGTTTAAAACCAGAGGCATTGATGATTCTAAGCACCTGATCATCTAACATTCCCGATGTGCACACTTCAGACTTATTCACATTCACCTCAAGTCCAGAAGCCTCAGAAAAGTGCTTAAACCCTTGGAGCATTGAATACACAGACACAAAATCACCCCTACTACATAGTATAACATCATCAGCAAAGCACAAATGATTGAGTGTGACACCACCATATCTAGGATAAAACTTGAACTGAGTCTTCTCACCAACCACTTTCAAAGTTCTACTCAAATACTCCATACAAATTACAAAGAGCAAAGGGGCAGTGGATCCCCCTGCCTGAGCTCTCTTTTCCCCTAAAAAAAACCACAACACTTCCCATTTATCAATAAGGTGAATCTAGGAGAGCTAACACACTCCATTATCAAGTTTAAAAATCTATCAAGGAAGTTCAAACATCTAAGCATATCTTTAAGGAAACCCTAATCAATAAAATCATATGCTTTTTTCATGTCCATTTTAATGATACACCCAGGACTTGCATTCTTCTTGCCATATTGTCTAACCAAATCCTGACATATATATCATGATATTATGACCAATAAATCTGCCTTAAATAAATACACCTTGGTTTTCAGATATGATATGTGGCAAAATAACTCTCAACCTCATACACATCACCTTGGTTATGCATTTATAAATAGCATTGCAGCATGCTATTGGACGAAACTCAGAGACATTACTAGGACATCTAACTTTAGGAATTAGAGTAATCATAGTATTATTTATCCCTTTAAGTAGTTTACCTGAATTGAAGAAGTCCATGAAGCACTGATAACATCATTTCCAATAATAGACCATGCATCCTTGAAGAAGAAAGTGCCAAATCTATCAGGACCAGGTGATTTATCCCCAAGAATAGCGAATAAGGCCCTATGAACCTCCTCTCTAGTCACAGGAAGCAACAATATCTCCTATTGTTCAGAGCTCAAGACAAGACCAGTAGCTATGATTTCAGGACATACTGGCCATCTACTTTCTCTTTCAGACCCCAACAAGCTCTTATAATATTCAATAAAAGCATTTTCTACATCAACACCTTCTTTCCATTCACCAGCCATACTATGAATACCATGTACTGTATTCTGGCATCTTCTTTGTTTTATTGCCTTGTGAAATATAGTAGTGTTTTCATCCCCTCCACGAATCCAATTCATCTTAGCTTTTTGTTGCAAAAAAGATGTATAAAGCCCATAAACCCTCTTGTATTCATTTGCAACATTCAATTCATCTGCATTAGCTCCATCAACATGCCTCTGAGCTTGGCATCTTAATAGGTGATCATATGCTTTAGCATCAGTAGCTTGCAACTCATGAAATCCCTCTCTATTCAAGGCTTTCATTACAGCTTCCACCCTTTTTAATTTTTGCACCACCCTAAACATCAAGGATCCCTGAATGTCTACTTCCCAACATTCTTGCATTTTCCTAAGGAAATCAGGGGCACTACTAAGCATTTTGTAGTACCTAAAAGGAGCATTTCCCCTTCTATTATCAGGAAATATTTTGACCACCATGAGAGAATGATTAAACATGCCTTCTGGAAGGAACCAGGCCTTAGAATTAGGATAGTTCTCACCCCAAGCTTCATTACATAACTAGGAAATCTTTTCCAATTAGTAGTATTAAAACTACTAAACCTTTTGAATTAGTTCATATTGATGTATGGGGCCCATATGGTGTTCATACTCATACTGGGTGTAATGAATTTTTAACCATTGTGGATGATTACACCAGATTTACCTGGGTTCATTTGTTGAGAAATAAAACTGACACAGTTAGCATACTTGAGAATTTCGCTTACTTTATTGAAACACAATTTAATTCTCATCTTCTTTTTGTGAGGTCTGACAACGCTAAAGAACTAGTTGAAGGAGCCATGAAGATTTTCTATCAAAAGAAGGGTATCTTTCACCAGTCCAGCTGTAGTGACACCCCACAACAAAATGGGGTAGTGGAAAGAAAACACAGACATTTATGGGAAACTGGTCGAGCCCTAAGTTTTCAGTCCATGCTTCCAGATAAATATTGGGGAGATTGTGTCCTCTGTGCCACCTATCTTATTAACAGAATGCCCCTTAGAAGCATTGGAAACATGAGACCTTATGAAAAACTCTATAACAAAGCTCCTAACCTTGACCAATTAAGAACATTTGGATGCCTCTGTTATGTTTCTACATCCAAAGTTCATAGAACCAAGTTCAAACCTAGAGCTACTCCTTGTGTATTCCTTGGTTATTCCTTGAATAAAAAAAGGCTATAATGTACTTGATCTTGCTTCCCACAAAATCTTCATATCCAGAGATGTCTCTTTTCATGAACATCATTTATCTTTTCAGCTTGTTGCTCACCCTACTTCTACACATTCTACATCCCACATCTATCTTCCTACTGTCACTTCACCTCCCTATATAGACATGGACATTTCTTTCCCACCTTCTACACTTACTCATATTGCCTCTTCTTCACCACATACTTCTTCTTCTACTCACTCTCCACAACCAATTCTTTCAACATCTTTACATTCTTCCTCTCCTCCTGACCCTATTCCTATAGATACTTCTTCCTCCCTTGTTCTTGATCTCAGTTCACATACTCCAGTACCATCCCTCAAGAGGTCCAACATACCGTCACACCTTCCTTTACATCTCTCTGAATATCAATGTCATACCTCTACTTCTACACCCTTACACCACATTGGTGTAATCTCGTTACCTACAATCAATTTCTATCACCTTATAAAGCCTTTATTTCTCACCTTTGTGACATCAAGGAACTTGTTAACTAGAAAGAAGCCTCTCAACACCCTTTGTGGGTTGCTGCTATGAACAAAGAGCTTCAAGCTCTCTCTGACACACCTACTTGGGAACTCATTGATTTGCCACCAGGGAAGAAACCAATTGGTTCAAAGTGGGGGTCTTTAAAGTGAAATTAAAAAGGATGGTACAATGGAAAGATGCAAAGCTAGACTAGTAGCAAAGGGGTATAACCAGAGATATGGGGTGGATTATAAGGAGACTTTCTCTCCTGTAGTAAAAATGGCCACAGTTAGATGTCTTATTGCTCTTGCTGCTAGTAGAAAATGGAAGAGCTTTCAATTGGATGTTAACAATGCTTTCCTACATAGAGAGTTAACTGAAGAGGTTTGCATGAAGGTGCCTGAAGGAGTTCCTAACCCTCTCAATAAGACTTGCAAGCTCACCAAGTCTCGATATAGTCTAAAACAAGCTTCTTGGCAATGGTTTGCCAAACTCATTAGTGTCCTTCAAGCTCAGGGATTTTATCAATCCAAAAATGACTACAGCCTATTCATTGAACAACATGATTTTCATATTTGCATAACTGTTGTATATGTTGATGACATACTCCTAACAGGTACTGATTTGGATGCTATCAATGCCTTAAAGCTTCATTTAGATGCTATTTTTAGCATAAAAGATCTAGGGGAATTTAATTATTTCCCAAGCATTGAGGTTGGATATAGTCTTGAGGGTATTGTTAAAAGCCAGAAGAAGTTTACTAAAGAACTTCTTTCAGATTATCCATTTGACATTAGCAAGAAAGCTTCAACTCCTTTACCTTTGCATATCAAATTATGGACATCAGAAGGTTCTTTTTTGGAGGATGTAGAATTATTAGGTCTTTAGTTGGGAATTCAAATTTCCTCACTAACACCAGGCCAGATTTATCCTATGTTGTTCAATCATTAAGTCAGTGCATGCAACAACCTCTTACTTCTCATCGATCTTGATTCTCTCATACATACTTTGAGATACATTTCTCATACTGAAGGTCAAGGTATTTTACTTAAGGCCAGTGACACTCTTCAATTGCAAGCCTATTTAAATTTAGATTGGCATGCTTGTACTGACACAAGGAAATCTAAAACTGGCTATGTCACTACTACAAAAAAGGCCAAAGAGACCATCCATAAGAGACTGGTTGAGATTACTAACACATTTCTTAGATATAAAAAACCATTGATTATCCAAAACCAGTCTCTTAAGTTTAGCTATTTCACTTATTGAAAAAATTGTTGTGAAATAGGAGACTACTTCTATGTAAAACCGGTTTCCTTGAAATATTATAATTTTTTAATTCAATTTTCTTTCAATATAATCTTATAATGTACGTATATATTCTTCTTGTTGTGAGATAGGAGACTATTTCTAAATAAAACCGATTTCCTTGAAATATTTTAATTTTTAAATTTAATATCTTTTCAAGTTAGTGGCGGATTTACCTACTAACACAAATAAAAAAAATAAAACAAAAATTTCAAACAATATCACGCACGATTTATTCAGTTTTCACTATCTCAACTTTCTTTTCTCTCACCTCAGTACCTCGCAGACCTTCTCGGCCTTTCTCTCTCATAAAATCTCATACCTTCGCTTCTCCCTCCCATCATACGGCCTCACCGGCGGCGGCTTCGTGGACTCGGAGTCTCGGAACTCCTGCTGCTATTGCCTGGTAGTTCGTGCCTTCGTATCGTATAATCGTCATTGGGTGTTGACATGTCGTGCCTCGCAGACCCGCAGTCGCCGACTTGCAACCGCAGAAGTGGTGGGAATTGGTGCCTTGGTGGACGACGGTGGACGAACAACTTCCAAGAGTCGTGACTCGTGACTAGGTACATCTTAATCTACTCAATTTGCTTGATTTCTTGTTTTACTTTATAGATTAGGGTTCATCAATTTCATGATGATTGGAAAATAAATTGCAATTTCAGTTGTTATGGGTGTTTATATATCAGATTATATAATTTAGAATTATTATAAATGTTGGTGTTGTTGTTGTATTTTGATTTTGTTGTTGTTCTCTTCTCTCGCTAGCTTCACAGCACCACCACGTATCAACCACGAGGTGGGTTAATCACGTGTATTTGAAAGGAATAAACTGGTGGTGTTATGAGCCACCTAAATCTGCCTGCTGGAATTGGACTTGACTTGTCAATTCAAGGACTTTCGGAGAAGCAGGCAGGTAGGTGCTAAAAATCATCCTAAAGGTTGGTTTAGGAAGAAGGTCGTTCAATGTGCTCTTGCTGCTCTCATAATCTAGATATGGAAGCAACGAAATAGTTCTGTGTGGAACAATCTACTGATAGAGTTAAACATATATTACGAAATAGTAAACTCGATTTGTACTCTGCATGTATCTTCGAAGTCCACCTGTTCACTATACATATATTACTGGTGCTTTTTTTTATTGAAAAATCCCAATAAGTGAAAGCTATTAGCTATCATGTTGCGACTGGGTTTTCTCTTGAGCTTCTACTCTAGCCATCAACTTTTTGGGAAGAAATTGATGTATTAGTAACTGCTAATCCATCCACGCTATATGATTTTCATCCAAAGACATCAGTGATGATCAGAGGAACATGATTTGCGCCAATTATGTAGCTTAGTTTAGCTTATATCAATGACAGCCATGCTTTTGTCATTAAACTTTGAGGAGTCTGTAGTGGGTAAATTTTCTAACTTTGGAATTTGGATTATGATGGATTAGATCATATCCTTTACTTATTTTTTTTGCTGTGTACTGGTAGTGGTTGCCAGTGAGTTGCCTTGCTTCTGGTATATTTGATAAAACCTCTTTGCAATTGTAAGGTTGAGGCCTAGGATCAAAGAGGATTTTTTTGCAGCTCTTTGGTTAAGGTTGTATATGTTTGAGTCCACAAGCTACTAGAGATATCAGGGTAATGGTGTGATATGGTATGATATTATTGTCTCATAAATCATCTGAATTCTCAAAAGTTACATATTTCATATCCTGTTTAATGGTTATTACCAATGTTTAGGAATCTAGTCTATCTAGACATGCTGTCTCTTTATCCTGCACTGTGATCCTTCAAGCTTCCAGCCTCTTTGCGATGTCTTTTCTTCTCTCTTTTTGCGAGTTATTATGTTAAGAACTGACATAGCTAATTCAGCTTGAAATGATGATTAAGGACTGAAAATGGATTTGTATTAATAAAATGGAAATCGTAGAAAATATGTAAAGATAGTAACAAACTTCCAAAAGGCTTGATTCCCTCCTAATAAATTCTTAAAATCTCACCAGAACTCTCATTAATATTTTCCATGCTTTCCCTGATCAAACTTCCTCTATTTATAGAGTTTCTATCCTAACCAACTTACTTAGTCTTCAAGCCACTAACTTACGAAAGTACTACCAAAAGTTCCCCTTCCCCCTTATATCAATACTCAGCATATTACTGGGCCCAGGAGCTCGGTGTCAATGAAGGACAAGTATGCATCCCCTTATAGTTTTGTCATATGAACCTGGATGTCAGGAAATCTCTGACAGGTGACAAAGTACCTGAATTGTAGTAGCAAATAAACTTCGCAATTAGTTTGTCTGACTTCTTACTTGTCTCGTTTGGTCTTCATGCTTCTTCGACAAATAATGCTTATTGTACATGAATGTATTGCACTTGGTTCTAATTTCACTTGAAGTAAACTATCTCACTTATACTCTAGATTGCCGATGGAGGAAATGGTGCTACAATAGTTTCGGCAATAATGTTTTTTGCCTCAACTGTCAGCTATGTCCCAACATTGCGTTGCACAGTTTGTGTCCTTTCCTATCTTCATTTGTTCACTAGTAGAAAAAGGACGATTTGCGTCGCCCCATTTGCGTCGCACTGAAACGGAAACGACGCAATAACGAAATTTGCGTCGCATGCAAGGAGGAGTGCGACGCACAACATCGGTACGTGAGCACCAGTACGAGCTATATGCGTCGCACGTGCCTATGGTGCGTTGCAAAAGCTTAATGTGCGTCGGATCCTGAGGCCTATCCGACGCACATCGTTGGAAAATTTTGAAACTATTGAGGCCCTATCTGCGTCGCACATTGTTGAAGTGCGTTGCTAATTACTGATTTGCGTCGGACCCTAAGCCCATCCGACGCACATCAGTTGGGCCATCCGTATTTTCGAGCCCTAACATAATTTATTTACCCTCTCCCTCTTAACCTAAAACTCCAGCCTCTTAACCTAAAACTCCAGCCTCTTAACGCCGCTTCTTCTTCCTCCCTTTTTCTCTCTGCCTCTCTCTGCCTCTCTCTCTCTCCTTCTCTCTCTCCTTCACTCGTCGACATTCACCCATCTGTTCGTTCCCTCTTTCTCTTTGCGAGTGAAAAGAAACCTAATCTCACTCCTCAATTTCACTCTTTCGAAAAAACCCTTAACCGCAAAATTTTCGAGCCCTAACATGATTTGGTGATTTGAAGATCTGACGAAATAAGCAGTTAATCTTCATAAAGCGTTCGTAGAGCCGCAAAATTTTCAAAAGGATATTGAAGATTTGAAGGTTGGCATTTCAGTCTTTGTGACCGGAGGAATTGGAGGAGTACACAGACACGGAGAGCAAAGTAATTACTCTTTTTTAATGCTGTGATATGTAAACAAAAGTTTAGCACACTTGACCTAGACTAGCCAGGGTCAGGGGTGAACAAGGCCATAGTCACTCTAGAATTGGAGTATTTCACAAGACTCATACATTACATTGTGAAAGGTAGTTGATGATTTTGGAAATCTAACAAGCAAAGCTTTTCTCATTGACCTTGTATTATGCTTTTATTGAGTAATTAACATTCTATTTTAGTGTATCTATTTTCAGGACTAAATCGAAATGGCTAAAAACATTCCTGCAGCTCTTAAATGTGAAGTTCTACTACATGGTCATTGTGTTTCTAATCAAAAGTCCAAATAAAAAAAAATACCTTTCTGCTATCAGCCTATCATAGGGTGAGCCTGGATATACTTCACTCTCTTTGATATACCCCAGGCGGGAACCTCTTTAGAGGTATGTTTTAGAAGACCAGAAGTAGTATCTCTTTTATGAAGTCTTGGATTCTGGTAATGCATATCTGCATATTTCCCAGTTTTATGATGATGAGTATATGATGTTGATGATGTCAATATGTGTGTATATTTATATTTATCTTTATATATGCACCGATGTGCATCTTGACAGAATCATTTGCATATCTGTTAGATTGATGAAAAAAATTGTTTTGATAATATTGTATGCATGTATCGCGTTATAGAGTAGATTCAGGGAAGCCTGATGTCCTTGTATAAGAGGTAGTGACACTCCTAGTTATGTAACAAATGTAGCTTTCTGTTAATGGGTGTTTACTTGTTCTATTACAAAATGTGCAGAGTTTTTCCCCAGCCCTGCCATTATGATCATGTTGCTGTAATATATTTTAGGAGTGAGTTTGTTGATATCCAATAACAAAACTAATATCCACGGAGGCCAAATCCATAACTTAAGTTACCAAATGTTTAAGTTGTGTAATTTTAAAATTTGTCCCTGGATGTATAAGGAAAAATGTTGTCAGCTTGAGGTAATAGTGACCAACACCCTTTGTCCCTTATACATTCTTCTCGGTTATACATATACTAGTTCTAATTATAATTCTTTGTAATTATTTTGTAGTACTTTCTTGGGATTTCTAGCACTTATTTGCAAGAGATGATTGACGAGCTAAGAGATACGTGGGTGAAATATTTAAACAATCAAACACGAGACAATGGAGATTGAAGACAATGGTCAAGTTTCAATTGTACATATTATTTGCTCAAGTTAAAATTTTAATTTTCATAGATATCATTAGATTATAGAAATTTTATTTTTAAGACATTAATTATTGGAATATATTGATGCTTTGACTAGTGAAATTGTTTTTGTATGTAAATTATATGTAGCAAATATTTTTTACATTATTAATAAAGCAAGCAGAAATTTTTGTTTCATAAATTATTATTATTGTGGTTATTTATAGATTTGTTTTTTTAAAGGCGTATATACAAGGAACCGCAAATAAAGGAGTAGATAATGTATGTATATTGTAATATTCTAATTTAAAAAAACATGTAATACACCTAAGAAACCGGTTGTGGTTAATAACTGGTTTCAAAGGGTAAGGTAAAGAGACTGGTTATAAATGTTAATTGGTCTCCTAACCTCTTTTAACAGTATATGTACACTTATGTAAGAGACTGGTTTTACCTATCAACCGGTCTCCTAAATAAACAAAGAAACCAGACATTATAACCGGTCTCTTAACCTAGGACACCTGTGAGATGGAGATGTGTTATAGTCCGGTTTCTTAGGCCATTTTCAACCGGTTTCCTAGGCCCTTTTTGTAGTAGTGTGTGCTTTTATTTGGCAATTCACCTATTACTTGGCGCTCTAAGAAGCAAAGCACCATATCCAAATCATCTCCTAAGGCAGAATACAGAGCTATGGCCTCTGCAGCCTCTGAATTACATGGACTGTTAGATTACTAGAAGAACTTGGAGTAACCAATCTCAAGCCAATTGTTCTACATTGTGACAATCAATCAGCACTTCACATTGCCAAGAACCCAGTTTTCCATGAGAGAACCAAGCATTTAGAGATTGATTGTCATTTTACAAGAGACAAAATTTTTGATGGGTTGATCCAATTAACCTATTTATCTACACAATCTCAGTTGGCAGACGTGTTTACTAAATCCTTAGCTTCTCCTCAGTTTAAACACTTACTTTCCAAGTTGGGATTGTATCATCCTATGTCTCCTCCTCCCCCAACTTGAAGGGGGGGGGGGGTATTGAAGCTACTGCTCCTATATTGCTATACCTGCCAACTCAGCTAAAATCAGTTGCATCAGGAGTTTGTTATTCTACAACTAGTTGTACCTAATTTATCTCTTTCTCTCTCTCTCTCTCTTTTTCTTCTAATTAATATTATGAGCAGTCTATAAATACTCCTGTTCTTTCTCAGATTCATTTGATGCCCTAATGAAAAAAACTTTCTCTCTGATTCTTCCTTCTCTAATTAAATTCTCTCCAAAGTTTGCATTACATTTTTGAAAATATCATACATAGTCTACTTGCTGCATTGAAATGCTCCGAACTCAAAGACATCTTCTCCATCTTAGGCCACTATAGAACTTGATCATCTTTACGACACTGTCATTGCTGTAAGGATCGTGCTCCTGGATGCAGGATCTCCCCCATGAAGCACAACTATGGATTTAGGAGCTCCAGGATGTGGTTTATGATTGCTGATGAAGCACAACTTTGAAGAATCCATACTCTCCTACTTCTAAATTCTTCCTTCTATTCTCATCTATTCTAGTCTTATATTTCCTATACAGGTTGTAATTTTCTTTGGGCTAAGGAAAAAAATTCTTATGTCTTGCTCAAAAATATTATGCTCATGATAGGTCATTCATGTTTAAATTCCTGATTAAGTTCATGCGGTTACACTAGAGGAAAAAAACGGAAGGGCTGCGGTGCAAGGGCTATGTTTTTTGAAAAATGCAGCCCTTAATAGTGAAGGGCTGCGGTTATCCAAAAAACTGCAGTATACGAAGGGCTGTGGTCAATGCAAAAACCACAACCCTTTTAGTGAAGGGCTGCGGTTAGCCGAAAACCGCAGACCTATAAGTAATATAGGGTTGCGGTTTTTGGGCTAACCGCAGCCCTTTATGGGCTTTTCTTTAAATTTTATTTGAAAGGAAGGAAAAGTGGGCTTAAAATGTGAAGCGGGTATTTCTCGCAATCTCCTTTACTCATTCTCTCTCTCTCCTTTTTGACCTTCACGCCACTCTCTCTCCTCATTTCACCTTCATGCCCTATTATCCCTCTCTCTCTCCTCTTTAGAATTGCAAATTCCGTCGTCTCATCCGCCGCCAAACATAGATCTCTCTCCTCTTTCCGATCTTCTCTCACAACTAAATTAAACTTACTCTCTTCTTTTTTTACTATTTTTCAATTTCACATTTCTCTCAAAAACCCTCGTAATTGAAAACCCTTACAATTTATATATAGAAGATTGCTAATTTGGTACAATCGCAACAACAATAATCGCAGCAACAACAACAACAACATCTGAAACGACGTCGACGGTTCAGCTTCTCTCTCTCCTCTCATCTTCACGCCTCAACTTCTCTTCCTCTAACCCTCTCAATCACCTCTTAACCCAACATCGTCGACCGTTCGACAAGATATCAACGGCATCGACCGGCGGTTCGCCAGATGCAAACATCGACCATCGGTTCGCGAATTTGGGCATCAAGACTTTATAGTTCCTGGAATGCGTCTGGTCCTTCTCTCTGATCCTTCTAATGCGTCTGGTCTCTCTGGCCTCCTCGTTCTCCCGCAATCCTTCGGGTTCGTCTTCTCTATATCATCTCTCTCTCATGTTTCTTTGTTTTTGTTGTTGATTGTTTTTGTTTGATTTTTGATTTTTTAGGGCGATTTATTTGGGAGAGACGTTTTGTAGCTATATTAGTATTAATAAGGTCAGTTTTTGTTCCAGTTTCGAGGTTCGAGATATTATTATTAAGGTCAGTCATTGCTTTTTTTTTGTTTGTTGTTGTTAATTTTGTATACTAGAAATTTGATTTTGAGTGTAAAATGTTGCTTTTTTCTTGTTGTTTGGTGATTGAATTAATGAATGTGATAATCGGTGAATTTTGCTACATTACTACTAATAAGAGTTCAAGTTTCTGTTTCGTTGATTATGAGAGTAAATGTTGATGTTTTATTGTTTGGTGATTGAATGAATGTGATGATCAATAAATTTTGCTATGATCATATTGAAAATAGCTCCAGTTTCGAGGTGCAAGATACTTAGAAATTTGATTATGAAAGGTTAAATGTACGTTTGTTATTTTGTTATATTTTATCAGTTTGGAAATGATTTTCTGTCAATTTGACATAAAAATGCAAAAAAAATATTTTTTTTTGGGGTCCAAAAGGGCTGCGGTTTTGGGCTAAAACCGCAACCCTCTATGTTAAAAGGGTTGCGGTTTAGGCCCGAAACCGCAGTCCTTCCAAAACTGAAGGGTTGCGGTTTTGAGCCTAAATCGCAGCCCTTCACTTTTGCCGAAGGGCTGCTGGCCAAAAACGCAGCCCTTATGACTGTTTTGACCGCAACCCTTCCTTATTTTTCCACTAGTGTTAGTTACTTATTAGTTGGTTAGGAGAAAACTCAAGTATAAGAATAAGTGAAGATACTAGCATATTCTTTGTGCAATATCAAGGTACGTTATGTAGTTAGATGTTTTTGAAATGTGGTTTTATGTGGTAAATTTGTTTATTGATTTAAGTAGGGGTGTTCATAAAAAACCGAAACCGAAATACCATACCGAAATACCGAAAAACCGGTCTAAATGGGTGGTTACCGTACCAACAAAAAAAAGTTTGAACGGTACGGTTACCAAACCGAAAAAATTAGCGGTTAAACGGTACAGTTACGGTTATGATTTTTGAGTAAACGGTTAGTCGAAATACCGAAATCTTTTTTTTCTATTTAATTGTTGTGAAACATTTTCAAACAATTACATTAATTCTAATATTTGTTGCTAAGTTACAACAATTGGAGGAAGTATGTAATTATTTAGAAACTCTAGTACTAATATAAACACTGTAATTAGGAAATGAAGTGAAATTTTAGTGTTAGTTATGTTTTCCAATTGATTTATTATCCACTTTATAGTACATTTTATATTAGAGTATATATAATATTAAAATACATGCACAAAAAAATTGAAAATATATAAATGTACATTAAGTAAAACATAATAGTATAACTTAAACAACGGTGAATGGTTAACCGAAAAACCGTACCGAAAAAACAGTTAACCGCTTAGGCGGTAACTGGTTTAAACGGTTACGGTTCACAAAAAGAGCGTATCGAAACTTCCGGTTACCGAACTGAAATATTATTTCGGGACGGTTAACCACCCATGAACACCCCTAGATTTAAGGGTTGGATTGGTTTAGAAATTTGGTTAAAATGGTTACAATATTTTTTTTATTATTCACTCTTGGAAGTTAATGGAATGATTTTATCAATCATTTTTATATAAAAGTTTTCTTATCCTTTTTTTTGGGAAATTAAATTATTTTTATAAAGAAAAGTTTCATTACTTTTTATAAAATTTGAATGTTCAAAAGTTGTTTATGAGAAAAGCAGATTTATTCATGACTTACACGTCATATTATTATTCTTACCGCTTGATTTACATCAAAAAGGTTTTACTCATGACTTACAAGTCACATTATTATTATTAGCGTTTGATTAACATCAAGAAGGGCTTATTCTTCAAATTTCACTTACTGACAATTATTGTTACCCCTTGATATGGATCCATGATGGGATGACCAGTTTGGAGATGTGCACACTTAAAAAAAAGGGGAGATAAGAAGATGAATTATTTTCAAGATTATTTTTAATCCAAGTTATTGGGAAATAGTTTGTTCTTAAAGGTTATTCTTGAATCATTAGTTAAAGTGTTTGTAAATAGTTTATTTTTAAAGAGTTATTCTTGAATTATTAGTGATGAAGTTTTCGGAATTTGAATTGTTATGAACTAACAAATGTGTTACTTATCTATTGCATTTCGTATCAGTTTTTTACTAACGTGTATTTCATTTTTCTATTTTGCTTTGTTCTGTTTACCTTTTTGATAAGCAGTTTTGCAGGTTAATTTTAGATGTGCATGGGAGCATACTAGGAAGGGGATCTTCACCAAGATTAGGGTGTTTTTATTTAATTTGAGTATTGAGACAATATTTACTTTTATTAATAGAGAGTTATTATTATTATTTTTGGTTAAAGTCTTACACTGCAAGTTAATTAGTTAGTTACTAGTTGGTTGTGCAGAAAGCGTGTTAGTCACTTGGTGGTAATACTCCTAGTTTACTCAAATATTATTTACTAAATTATTTATTTAAAAGTGAGTAATTTGAGGGTGTTACAAGCTCACCATGTGCGCACAAGCCTCTGATTAACACAAGAATTTCCATCATCTTTGTCTTGCTCTCTCCAGTTTTTTTTCTTTTGATTTTCTCTCTCCCTCACCATTATTTTGTTCAGAGGAATCATTGCAATTTATCCCTCTCCCTCTTTTTCCTTACTTTTTGTCAGGAATTCTTTGATGAAAACCTGATTCGTATGCTAAATTAGGGTTCTTCCACAGTGTGGTGATTTTTGTTGGCTTTATATGGTGAAAAAATGGTTTTAATTGATTCATAGTGGTGTAGCTAGGGGTGTGCAGATAGGACCAAAATCTGAATTTTTTTGGATTGGGACCGGATCTAAATGATGGACTGTAATCTTTAATTATTTTAATTTTTTATTTAGATTTATACATATTTATAAATTTGATATATTTAAATTTAATAATTTTAACAACAATAATCTTAAAGTTAATAAAGAGTAGATTTTTAGCTTTTTAACTTTAAAGCTTTGACAAACCTTTAAACTATGTTTTCACTAAAAAAGTAGAAATTTCGGTCCATCGGTCCGGAAACCCGCAATCCTGATTTTTGGTGGACCGGGGAGCGGACCGTAATCCTCGGACCGGTCCGGTCCAACCCTATCCTTTGTACACCCCTAAGTGTAGCAGTGGTTGTGTAGTGGTTGTGCGTCAGTAGACTGGCCAGCAGAGGTAGGATGCAGGGGTATCGTGCTGCACTAGCAAGCGAGAGGGTGGCCAAGCTTCGATAAGTCGGTGGTAGGGAGGCAGACATTAGCGGTTTTAGAGCAGGGGAGGAGGTGGCAGGGTAGGGGAGTGGCGAGAGAGGGTGACAGTGCAGGGAAAGGGTGGCAAGGGTGATAGTTTCAAAAGTTTAGCTATTGTAACAGGTTAGGCGACATGCTAGGATCATTATTGTAAAACACCCCCAAAGTTGGGATCACTGTTGAATATTCAAAAGTTAGAATCTATTAAGGAATGGGAGTCATAGTTGAACCTGTTCTTGTCAATTGTTCATTCCCTAATTCATTATTTAGTTAAATCTTCAAAAGTAGTAGTACTTTTATTGAGATGATCAAATCAATCCGGTCCGAATATTTTGACCCTGTTCGACCCAATTTTTTTTGCTTCGAAATGAGTTTTGGACAAGTCAAAATTGACATTTTAGTGTAATCTTGATCCGAAAAGCCCACTATTCTTGGCTTGCAAGCCTTAGGTCCAAATTTTGGCCCGACTAATAAACATTTTTTTAAAGCCCGATCCGAACTCGGCCCGATCATAATCACCCCTAAATTATATTTTCAAGTCGTCATGGCACGGTTCCCTCCGAAAAAAAACGCCATGACCCATGGGAATTTTATAGAGTAGATTATTATCATCAATTCTTTTGTCAGAGGAAAGGGATTATTAATTCACTATTTAGTTAAACCCTCCCTAAAAGTGTCAAAAAGGTAGTAATTATATCTTCAAACTTGGCATCCTACTACAGTCTGACTCTTTACTTGTTTGTATCTTTATTTCCCAAGACACATGGCTGATGGCTCGCTCTTTATTTCCCCCTCGGCCCTCTCCCTTTATATATTCTGCGATTGCGAGTTGACGAATTGGTTACCCATAAAATAAAAAATTCTGTACAAAAAATTGAACCGATAAAAAAGAGAAAAGTGGGTTATATATGGAGAATCAGGCGCAAAAACAAGGTTGTTCATCGACAACTTCCGCAACCTGTAAGACGGCGGAGTTAGACGCTCCTCTCCACACTATTGGTTTCGAATTTGACGACTTATCACCTTCCTCTGTATCCGGCCATCTCTTCGTCACCCCTAAATGCTGCCAGGTTCATTTTTATTTATTTTCATAATATTTGCGCATATTATAAAGTACACCTTGGAGTGCAAGATAGATAGATCTATGTTATGTAAATCTCATTATTTACATCGTCTAGACCCCACCAGGAAATAGGCAAATTAAATGTTAAGTTTGTGCATTGGAAGTACTGTACGTATATTACTATTACTTGCCTCGAGTTTGTCGATTAATAAAATTAAAGTTAATATAATATGATTGGCAGCCGTTTAAGGTGTTGCACGGCGGAGTATCGGCGTTGATATCGGAGGCGCTAGCGAGTATAGGAGCGTATTTGGCTTGTGGGATGAAAAGAGTAGCGGGTATTCATTTGAGTATTGATCATATGAAGAGTGTTCAACTTGGTGATCTTGTTCTTGCTCAGGCTACGCCCCTCAGTTCTGGTCGCACCATTCAGGTATATGCTCTACTTGTCATCATTGTTTTATGCTTTATTTCATTTTTCAATGGAGTTTTTGTTGAGGACAATCTTTTTTATAACTTAGGAGACAATATATTCTTGTCATAAAGTAGGTGAGGAACTTGTACCAAGCACTCTTTTGGCTGTGTGATTCTGCAATACATTCTTGTTATATTTCACGGACTCTTAGGCAATTTTTTGAGAAGAAAAGATAGAGAGTAAAAAAAAAAGGGATCCTGTGAGAGGTGAGAGGAGAGAGATAGACAGAGTTTATTGTAAAAAAAAAAGTGTAGCAAGTAATGTGAAATTTCCCACAATGAAAATTGTAGTGAGTATTATGAAAGAGAGGAAAGTATTATATATCTGAAGTACTAAAAGTAGAATTTTGTGTTAATTTGGGAATGATTTTTCTAAACTACATTGGGAAGTCTGTTTTTTTTTTCACTTGTGGCTTGTTCTATGTTGTTCTTGTTCTGTCAAATCAGTTGTTGATATCCTGAATTCTTGGTTGATACTGAGGTGTTTGGTAATTGGAGGTTGGCAGTTAGTTCTTAGCTTTTTTCACTTGATAAAGTATGTTAATTTGCGATTTCCAAATGTGCTTAGGAGCATGAGCTATTGGTATTGGTTGTGGTATTGGTATTGGTATTGGTATTGGTATTGGTATTGGTATTGGTTTGGTATTGATTGTTTACCCGTATTTTTTTTGGATGTACTTTATTAGTTTATCCTTTTCTTTTGTTTCTATTTTTGGAAAAGATTTACTAACTTTTCATCACACATACATTCAACTTTAATATAAAATAATAGTTTTTCTTTCTTTCTATAACCCGCAACATTATTTCTCCTAAAACTCTGTGAAAAAAGGGGTAAACTAGTAAAGATTAGAGAAATTACAAATAAAAAAAAAAATACCAAAAGTAAAAGTCAATGTCGAAAGGTTATCTAGATGAAAAGCTGGTTTTTAAGCTATTAAAAATCGATTGGAAAATACATATTTTTGGTGGTTTGCGTACCTGAAGGCTGAAGAAGCTAAAAGGTAACTGAAAACTTAGAAAAAAAAAAAACATTTGTTGGGGAATATATTTATTATTTGTCAAGTGTTAGACTAGAATTTTTCATTCCGCCAGTTGGGTCTAGATATCGTAATTTATAGTTATTTAGAATTATAATTACTCGTGATTAGCGCATGTAGATGTTGATAATAGAATACTAGTGCATATTGGACTTTGGTTCCAATAGTTATAGATGTCAAATATTGACTATGATAGAATGATAGCAATTAGCCAATCAGTTTCATTTCGTTTGTAATTAGTCAAACTTGAAGATCTTCAAGAACTTGCTATGTTGATTTTCAAGTGTTGGTTTGGTAGCATAGCATCTTTGAACAGACTATAAATATTATTTTGTGATGTTAAACTAATTTTTATTTGATATCAAGATATTAAACTATTATTGATGCTAGAAAAAAGATAGGAAAAACGGATCAGAATACCCCCAACTTAGGACGGTCTGCTTTTAATACCCCCAACTTTGAATTATTTTTAAATATCCCCAACTTTGGGGGTGGTCCGCCAAAAATGCACCATTTACCTGTTATGACTGGATGAACTGGTAAACCAAAAACCCCACCCCCCTCTGTCACTAAGGAATTTTTGGGTTACTTGTAGCTGCGTTCAAGTGTGGCATCTAAGCTGGATTAAACAATAATGGAATGAGTATCGTTCATCTGTATATTATCTGGTCCTTTTAAGCTCGTAAGCTTGGAATTTGGTAGCGCGCTTCTAGCATTATTGTCATCTGTCTATTACTTAAGAGTTGTTGATTTGTTTTTTATTATTAGAAAATTAAGTCAGCTCAAGGGCTAACCCCTACAAGGCTACTAGCCTGTAGGAAATTCCAATACATTGGCTGATAAGACATGCATAGCATGTTAAGGAAATACTCCAGCATAATGTTGGGGGTAAGGATCGAACCCCTAACCTCAAGGGCCAAGTGGAAGCGCTCTACCCATTTGAGCTGACTTCTATCCTTACTTAAGAGTTGTTGATGATGATGCAAATGCAATTAATAGGTTAGGAAAATATGGAGAAAACTATTCCATTTAAAAGGTCTGAGTTAGAAAAAGAAAAGATGAGTGTTTGTTTATTTATTTAATATAGTTTGGGGGTTTGGTACAAAGGATGAGGAGTAATGTTTGAAGGAAAAATTGAAGAGTAGTCAAATATTGCAATCTCATAATAGATAACGTATAATATGGGTACTCATTAACTGCATGTGGTCATGCTTAAGGAGTCTAACTTTTTGGTTGATTGCTAGTATGACTTTAAGATCATGCTTGGTATGAGTTCTTATTAAAAGGGTTGAAAATGGAAATAATAAAGCAATCGTTATAAGTTGTTTAGTATGAGAGGTGGGGGTATGGTTTCAGTTTCTTAAGATTAACTATTTTGACCACATTATTATCTTCCTAAATCCTATGTAATACATTATGTTAATCCTATATTTATCATGTTTCCTTCCATTTATATTGGTCGATGCATTTGTTGTGGGCCTAATCTCCTATAGCTTTATCGTTCTCCACTGAAGAGTAGATACTTTGTCTCATAATGTGACAAAACTTGCTTTTGTTGACAAATATGATAAACTTCTAATAGGTAGATGTGTTAGACACAAGTTTTCATGTAACAAATATTGTTTGTGTATATAAAACATATTGTTTGTATATGTGAAAATATTGTTTGTGCAGATTTCCCTTATTTGTTATAGGAAACACAAGCAATATTTGTTACATACACAAGCAATATTTGTTACATACATAAGCAATATTTGTTACACGAAAACTTGGGTTAGATACATCTAACTGTTAAAATTTATCAAATCTCTCTATTGACTAATAGTCTAATAGTGGTGATAAAAATGATGCAATTGTTCACATGATTTTACATGAAAATTTTAAAAAAATTCTCAAAAGGAGGCTTTAGGTGACACTATATTCTCTGGCTGGTTGGTAGGTCCAATAAGTAGGATTTAGCCATGGTCCCAGTTCATTATCTGTAGTAGTTGATGAGATGGGATGATGCTTATCAAGTTGGTGTCATATGACGGGAGTTCTAAAACTAAAACTGGTGATTTCCTTTCTGACCCAGTCATTGGTGTAGCCCACCAATCTAAAATGAAATATGAAAAGGATATGCCTGTTGATTCACGGGAGTGAAATTGTCTCACAATAAACATGATGTTAATAGGGTTACTTTAACTTTGTGTAAAATCATCTCATGGAAGGCTTCTTAGGGGTTTAAGTTTGAGGATGGGTTGACGCCTCTTTTAGAGATTTGTTGGGAGTTTGTTGTCTTTAATGATCACTAGTTCTATTTGACATGTCATATTTTTATCATGTAACTAGTATTTTGGCCTATGCTATACTACAGATTAGTTATAATTATGAAATGTGAAAACTAAGCATAATTGAAAAATGAACGTTATGACATGATAAGTTGTTTAAACAAAAACATTTAAGGAATTGGGAGATTAGTAGTTGTGCAACACAGTATGCATGCCAATTGTGACATTTTAATAGGTGTAGGAAGAGGTTGTTCAAGCAGATGGATCGGGAGGTGTAATTAAAGATAACAACTTTAATGGAATTGACATAAAAGAATGTTATTACCATAATAAATGTGTTAGAGACAAAAATGAGATTGTCTATGTCTTTATAGTTAACTATAATATATAAGGCTTTATTATCTTTTATTTTGAAACACAAAATATTAAAAATGTACTTGATTGATGGTTAAACTCTCACAATTCATTTCAAACGTCATGTGTTCAATTCCTATAAGATTGAGAATGGACAGTGCCATGTGATTCTATTTCTTTGTAGGAATGTCTTTTCATATATTTGTATAGATGTTCATAAGTCTCGTCATGTTTTAAAGTGTTTGCAAATTTCTCCAAACGAAGATTATATTATTTGGTTGTATGGAGAGTCATGGGAGGCAATGTTGTAAACGAGTTTCGATTAAAAATTTACCATCTTAAAGAAGTCAAGACTTTACCAGCCATTTAGCAATATTCACTTGATAAAATGTTATTTGTTGGTTAATGACAGGTGTGGGAGGTAAGGTTATGGAAAGGCGATGCGAGCAGCATGAAGAACGAGTATCTGATATCGTCAGCTAGGGTTACACTTGTTTGCAACCTCCCTGTTCCCAACCACTTAAAAGATGCGTCTCAACCATTTCGGAAATATGCCAAATTATAAGTTTTCACACTGCCAAGAGTTGTATTAAAGAGTGCTGAAATTTTGCAATTTCTAATGCATTGCTCTATCATAGTCGTGTAAAGGGGGAAGGGATCGAGCAATACCTTCTGTAAAAGAGGTGTAGTTGAATTAATAGCAGGTGTGCACACATCTTACATTGCTAATTGGTACAAGATCAAGCAATCTTTTAGTGTCAAAGTCGGGTTTAGACTTTAGATTGTTTCTTTTGTTTATATTTTTCCCTTTTCTTTTTTCTGTGAGAAAAATTCGTGCGTGTATATTTCTGATTTTATATAATACATTACCTAGATGTTTGGATGAAAACTCAAGCACCCTTCTGGTGATGTTTTTATTTTATTTTATATTAATATATAACTAGTTTTTGAAGCACGTGAAGAACATATTATTTTTTTAATGTGGTTGAATCATATTCATGTCAGTGGGTGATAATAAATAAGATAAATGAATTATTTTCTCCATTTAATTTGGTTACATACAATTTCTTTTTTGTAATTTATTTGGGACATTTTTTCACATAAAGTATTAATGATTGACATTGAAAATAATAAAATTGTGTTAGTTAGGATTATCAAATTATAAGGTTATTTAGTAAACCTAAACTATAATTTTCTTTACATAGATTCTTGAAAAAGACGATCTCACATTAGTGTTAATGTGAGACCAGTTGATGTCATGCTAACATCACGTGCGTGCATCAAACCACATATTTTTGACTGAGAATAACAGCAGAATAGTTAAGAGCTTGCATCTATTAGTTATGGTAGTAAGATCATAACATTTCCCCTCAATTTATGTTTTTAGTTTCCTCTACCAACCCTCATTTCTCTATCCTATGCCCCTTTTCTCTACAAACTCTCATTTCTCTCTCATCCGCACTGCCATTTCCCTCTACTCCACCCAACTTCCATTTCTCTCTTTTGATGTTGTATATAATCAATCTGGAACGTAAAACCTACTTCTCTTTCTTTCTTTCTTTCTTTCTTTTTCTTTAACTTTTCCTTTTGAGCTAAAACACCAAAATTATCTATATTTGTTAGAGTTTAAACTTAATTGTTGCTAATTTTGTGTGAAATTGAGCTAAAGTAGGATAAATCAAATTTGAATTTAACCCTTTTCGAACATTTGAAGGTGTTCAACTAACATCCTTTTTTACATCTTCTTTAATTTTGATGATGAGAATTTGATTTTGCTTAGTTTAGTTTCTCCCACTTAAACAATGACATTGTTGCATCAAAGTCCCGTAAGTATATTCTTAATTCTCAGAGCTCATAGTTTCTGTAACACCCCCACGACTCCTCCTTTTATAAACTAGGAGAAATTGCGGGAGTTGTTATGCCACGCATGATAATACGTAAGGCTGATCAGATAATACAGCGGAAGTCTTTTAAGATAAACTGAAAATACTTTAATACAACGGAATAAGAAAGTATGTAAATGAATTACAAACTCCGAGACTATCCATACTAGTCCCATATTCAAAAGTCAAACCTTGACCCCATTGGTCAAGTAAAGTCAAATATAAAATTCAAGATAACTTAAATAAGAAAGTACTCGTGTACTAAAACTCCATCCGGATGCTTATGATTTCCATGCACATCAAGAACTTGTACCTGCAACTTCTTCTCTAAACTCTGCTCACCAAATGGATCATCACAGAGTTGTTGAGGAAAAACAACAACCAAAAGAAACAAAGAAACACATACATCAGCAACGCTGAGTACATAACACAACTAACTAATGCGAATAATAATGCATGCAATCCTCAATCACTTCGGCTTGCTCTTCTTACGACTCTACATGCGACAAACATATAACTGAACTTACTAAATACCTTCTTTTATTATTATTTGGCAATGAACGGGCACCGTCCTCCTCTTGGAGTCATACGGGCTACTATTACTTGTGTAAGAGATCCCACACCTCTTACTAAAGTTCCATGAACTTTAAATAACTTGACTCGAGAAATTTAAGCTTGTTAGTAATGAACGAGGGTGAGAGTGAGCCTCTAGACTCAACATCTCGGAGATAAAGAATACGAGTGACACCTAGTCCACTCAAAGATCTTGAAAATTGGAATTCCATAAACTTGCTTGATAAAATAAAAGCATTAGCATCGTCATGCTAAGCTATATGCAGGAGTATAGTTTCGCACTAACTCCCCCCTTATGTTCAATACTCATGGGGGATCCATCCCAAGAGTTTTATTGCCAAAGCCCATTATGTGAGACACAATCACAATAATACATCTAGCAAATAAATTAATTTCTTATCTTTCTTTAACAAGTGAATGCAACAAACACCATAATTAACTCAATTCTAAATTCTTTGAGACCTTGCTCATCTTATTACTTTAATGACTCCATGAGTCCTTTTTCTTACTTTCTTAAGGATCCATGATCCAATCAATTGAGTCATTGCTCAATGATTCAACTACTTGTGAGTCCTTGCTCAATAACTTTAACTTGTGAGACCTTGCTCAATAACTTGAAACTTGTGAGACCTTGCTCAACAAAATATACTTCTCATGAGACCTTGCTCGATAATATATAAACTTCTAATGAGACCATGCTCAATAAAATATATAACCTCAAATGAGACCATGCTCAATAAAATATTCATAGACAAGCCATAACTTCAAGAGTAACTTTAATAACTTTAATCATGCTCAAAAGCAATAATCAACAATCACATGCTTTTCAAATATAGGAATAACTCAAAAGTTCCATTCCTAATCTCCTTTCTAAGTTCTCAACATATACTCCAAACAATTTCAAGGCATAAGCCTCTCCTTACTCCTCATGCTCAATAGAATATATATATCCTTTGAAACTACTAAAGTCAAGGTCAAAGTGTATGTACCTTGATTACACAAAAATCAACAGTCAAAGTTTGACTGGCTTTAATTATTCTTGAAACCTACCAACAATAAAGTACTATTAATTAGTACTTCCAACAACAATTCAAAGCTACTAATAAATAAAAATCAGCATTTTAAATATAATAATAAAGCTGATTTTTCCTTACAAATGCTTTAAAAACTATTTTAAAGTCATAACTTGAAAACCTTTACTAGTAGGCAAAACCCACTACAAACAAACACTTAAAACTTTATAAAAACTACTAATTTACTTAATAAATTACTGCTGTAAATTATTAAAATAATAATAACAATTTCTTTTTTTTTTTTTTTTACAAGTGGTTCAAAAACCACAAATCTGAAAAACTAACCCAACCGGCGCCACCACAAGCACCACCCGCACCACCACTGACACGACGGTGGCAGCGGCGCTCGTGCCAGTCGCCGGTCACCTACTGCTGGCCGGCAGTGGCCGCTTCTCCCGACGGAGCTCGCCGGCGAACCACCACCGTGGTGGCCGGAATTCGCCAACAAAGAGAGGGGCGAGAAGAGAGAGAAAAATATGGAAGAAACCCCAAAATTTCAGAAAAATCATTACCTCTTTGCTTCCCTTTGATATTTGCAAGATCTTCCTATAAATTTCAAAAATAAAACTAGATTAGAAGCTAGAATTATTGAAGAGGATTACTTGAAAAACTTACTTGAGGAAAAACAAAGGTTTGAGAGGAAAAAACCACTTACTCTCTTTTTGAAAAATGGTGGCTAGTGAAGAAGATGGAAAAATGGGAAACTTTAGGTTTTCCCCTTTTTATAGTGGTAGTCATTTTGGGTAAAAGACTAAAATGCCCTTACTCATCAAATTGCCAAAATACATTTGATGATAAATTTCCAAAATAATCTTCCTACTAATATTAAAAAATACTTTCTTAAAAATACTAAAATACTTCTTTGTGGAATACTCAAATACTCTTTTGGTAAAATGACCAAAATACCCTTCTGCTCTTAAATACCGAAATTAAATAGCTTTAATAATTAACAATGATTAAACTATTTAATTTAATATCTTAAAAATATGGGGATTACAGTCTACCCCCTTAAAAGAATTTCGTCCCGAAACTTAAACAAAACCTCCTCTCTTAATTAACTTTCAACTTTGAAATTTATTAGCATTACGCCATATATAGTTCTTCTTAAGAAGTAGCCAAATAATACGCTACTAATAAACAGTAGCCAAATAATACGCTACTGAGTAAAACAAGTAGCCAAATAATACGCTACTGAGTAAAACAAGTAGCCAAATAGTACGCTACTGAATAAAACTTTTGCCTTGAATATTCAAACTATGAAATACTTACTTTGCTTGAAAAGTTTTTCCTTGAAAACTCTAAAAATGTGCACAAATGCAACAAATTCTTACTAATTTCTAGCAAAATGCGCGCACGCACTCTACCCCCTTAAAGGAGTTACGTCCCGGAACTCAACTCACCTAGTCGAAGAGCTCAGGATACTTCTTTCTCATCTCGTCTTCAGCCTCCCAGGTAGCCTCTTCGGTACGCTGGTTAGACCACAAAACCTTGAGTATCTTTATATCTTTATTTCTTGTACTCCTCACCTTAGAGTCCAAGATCTTTACTGGTCTCTCTTCAAAAGAAAGCGTCTCATCCACTTCTATAATCTCGGGATCTAATACGTGAGACTTATCGGGCACATATCTCTTTAGTTGGGATACATGGAACACATTATGCACCTTTCCCAAGTTATTTGGCAAATCTAAACGATAAGCCAATCTTCCAATTCTTTCAATAATGTCATAGGACCTATAAACTTCGGGCTAAGCTTTCCTTTTTGCCCAAAACGCATCACCCCTTTCATAGGTGACACCTTCAGTAAGACTTTCTCGCCTACTTGATATTCGCTATCTCTTCTATTCTGATCTGCATAGGCCTTTTGACGATCCTGGGCCGCCCTCATCTTCTCACGAATATATCTACTTGATTACGGTATCTTCAATCATTTGCGGTCCCAAAGTAACCGTCTCGCTAATATCGTTCCAGCACAATGGACTGCGACATTTTCGACCGTATAGAGCTTCAAAAGGAGCCATCTTAATGCTAGAATGGTAGCTATTGTTTATATGAGAATTCTATTAAAGCCAACATCTCATCCCAAGTCTTAGGGTAATCTAAGGCACACGCCCTCAACATATCCTCGAGAGTCTGAATGGTTCTTTCCGATTGACCATCAGTTGCTGGATGAAAAGCTGTACTCTTAAGCACATCGGTCCCAAAAGCTTTCTGTAATGCCTCCCAAAAATGAGATAAGAATCTTGAATCTCTATCAGACACAATAGTGGAAGGAACTCCATGATGCCTCACCACTTGGTCCACATATACTTTACCACATGTTCCATCGACCAATTGTCCTTCATTGGAACAAATTTTGCTACCTTAGTTAGTCTATCTACATCACCCACACTTTGGTGAATCCTTTCGCTGTCTTAGGAAGACCTACAACGAAATCCATTGCTATGTCATCCCATTTCCACTCAGGCACTGGTAACGGTTGAATCGTCCCTTGAGGTCTCTTGTGTTCGCTCTTCACCTTCTGACAAGTCAAACACCTAGCAACAAATTCAGCTACTTCTCTTTTCATATTGTTCCACCAGAACATTAGCTTCAAGTCCTTATATAATTTATCCCCTCCAGGGTGGATAGAATAAGTCGTGTTGTGCCCTTCTTTCATCACTTTTTCTTTCAACTCGGTGCAACTTGACGGTATGCACCATCTTCCATTGAATCGGACACTTCCATCATCATGGATACTAAATCCTTTGTCTTTTTCTCCTCGATGAGCTTCTTTATCTTCTCCATTTCCTCATTCCCTTCTTGAGCCTTTAAAATTTCTTCATTCAATTCTGACTGGATTGAAATGGCATTTAAGCATGCTTCCACTCCACTACTCCAACAACTTCAATGTTGAGCTTCCTAAACTCGTCACACAACTTCTCTGGAAGTACCAAAGTACTTAAACTATGGCTAGACTTACGACTTAACGCGTCGGCAACGACGTTTGCCTTTCCTTCATGGTATAAGATCTCAATGTCATAGTCATTCACCAACTCTAACCATCTTCTCTGTCTCATATTCAAATCCTTTTGAGTATACAAATACTTCAGACTCTTGTGATCTGTATACAATTCACCTTCACTCCATATAAGTAGTGTCGCCAAATCTTCAAAGCAAACACTATTGCGGCTAATTCTAGATCATGGGTTGGGTAATTCACTTCGTACGGTTTCAATTGCCTAGAAGCGTAGGCTATAACCTTTCGATTTTGCATCAACACACACCCTAAACCATTTTTCGAAGCGTCACTATATACCTCCAACTCAACATTTTCCTCTGGCAACGTCAAAATCGGAGCTGTAGTCAACAACTCCTTAAGCTTCTTAAAGGCTTTATCACACTCCTCGGTCCATATGAACTTCGTATCCTTCTTCATAAGACTAGTCATTGGTTTAGCTACCCTCGAAAATCCTTCACAAAACGTCTATAGTAGCCAGCTAGACCCAAGAAACTCCTTATATCAGTAACATTCCTAGGTTTAGGCCATTCGCTCACTGCGGTTATCTTCGACGGATCTACGGAAATTCCCTTCTTTGACACAATGTGGCCAAGAAATGCCACTTCTTCCATCCAAAATTCACACTTCGAGAACTTTGCGTAAAGCTGATTCTCCCTTAGTGTAGACAATACTGACCTCAAGTGCTCTTCATGCTCCTCCTTGTTCTTCGAGTAGATAAGGATATCATCGATGAATACGACTACAAATTTGTCCAAATACTCTCGAAACACTCTATTCATGAGGTCCATAAACATCGCTGGTGCATTGGTTAAACCAAATGGCATCACGGTGAACTCATAGTGACCATACCTCGTCCTAAAGGCAGTCTTTGGTATGTCCTTCTCCCCAATCTGCAATTGGTGATACCCTGACCTCAAGTCTATCTTCGAAAATATTCCTGCTCCTCTTAATTGATCGAATAGGTCATCAATCCTCGGTAACGGATACTTATTCTTAATAGTCACCTTGTTAAGATCTCTATAATCAATACATAGCCTCAAGCTTCCATCCTTCTTCTTTACGAAAAAACAGGCGCTCCCCATGGGGAATAACTAGGTCTAATGTACCCTTTCTCGAGTAATTCCTCTAGTTGCTTATTGAGCTCCTTCATCTCTGCTGGAGCCATTCTATAGGGTGCTTTTGATATAGGGGCAGTTCCAGGAACTAAGTCTATGGTGAATTCTAACTCCCTCTGAGGTGGCATTCCCGGTATATCTTCCGGAAATACGTCTGGAAACTCATTCACCACTTTCACATGCTCTATCTTAAGCTTCTCTTCTTCCAACCTCTGCACATTACACAAGAATAACGGAGCTCCCTTCTGCACTTGCTTCACCAAACTTAAGGCTGAAATGATCTTAATTCTACCTTCTTGTGGTTTAGTCTTGAAAGTCACCTTTTTCCCATTCTTATTCCTCAATCTCACTTTTTGTTCTCCACAAAGAATCTCGGCTTTATACTCCTTAAGCCAATCCATTCCTAAAATAATCTCCAAGTCTTCCAATGGAAACTCTATGAGGTTGGTTTCAAAGTCTACATCCCCAATTCTCACAAGGACGTTTTCATATACTCTTGAGCAAGTTACTACTTCCCCAGATGGTAACATAATAGGAATTTCAACATCTTAGGGTTTCCTAAGCCATATTGTGAAACAACTAACTTTGAAACAAACGAACTTCGGCTCCTGAATCAAATAAAGCTTTAACAAAAGTGGAATTAATAGAAACATTACCCGTAACTACGTCCTTGGACGTCTCAGCTTCTCTAGCACTTATGACATTCAATCTTGCCACTGCAGGCACACTAGGACCAGCTCCACTCAAAACAGTCTTGTTGTTCCCATTTTGCTTGTTCCCACCTTGATAGTTGTTGCCTCCTGATGGTTTCGATTACCCTGACCAAATTGGTTTCCGCTCTTGCCCTTGTCAGTCTTCAACTCAGGGTTCTTGGAGAAGCACTCATACTCTCGGTGACCCAATTTGTGGCAATAGTTACACTCCACCAGCTTTCCTTCACAATCCTTTCCAGGATGATTGTATGGGCACCTCTTGCAGAAATACACGCGTTCGTCTCCTTTCTTTCCCTTATTAGAACCATTTCCACCCTTCTGTGGTTGATATTGGCCTCCATTCCTTTGGCCATTAGATTGTCCTCCTTGGTGAAAGTTATTTTGAGGCTTGAACTTCTTGTCGTTCCTCTGGAAATTCTGACTAGGATTCTCCTTCCTCTTATTGTTCGAGCTCTCAACTCCAGCTTGTTTCAAATAAGAACCTAAATGAGCAGCTCTATCGTACACTTCCTCTAAGGTCCTGAAAGTTGAACCTCCTAGCCCAAGCTTCACCTCAAGACTAAGTCCAGTCTCGAACCTAATTGCCTTTCTTTCCTCAGTAGGTACTAACTCTGGAGCAAACTTCATCAATCCTACAAACTTCTCATAGTACTGCTCCACAGTCATGTCACCTTGCTTCAACTCATCAAACTCAGTGGCCTTTTGCCTCCTCAAGAAATTGGGATAAAATTTCTCCTTCATAGCTACTCCAAAAGCCTTCCAATCAAAGTCAGGCCTTGCCATTAACGTCTCCTTATGCTGCGACCACCAAAAGTCAGCTTCCTCCTTGAGGTAATATGCAGCTATAGCTACTTTCCTATTATCTGGACATTGATAGCATCGAATAGCTTCTCGAAATCCCTAACCCAGTTCTCAAGCTTAACAGGATCACCCTTCCCATCATAAGAAGGCGGTTTACTATCACTAACCCTCTTAAACCATCAACAGACTTCTTCTTGAAGGACCTCTTCTAGCTAAATTCGTAGTCACTCGGACTAAATTCCTCAGCTGAGCATCAATTCTAGCGTTTCTATCGGTCATTGATCTGCCAAAGAAAAAAAAAATTTGACTCAAAAATCGCTTATTGACCCTCAATATAGGTCAAAAATACTAAGCAAATGCCACGCTGACATTTAATTCGCAATCTCCTTTCTAAGGAACTTTTATACTAACTCTCTTACTAGAGTAGTAGATTAAAGCAAAACTAGCACTACTTTGTAGTCATACTACACCTTTCAGTCCAAACTGGACTCCATGCAAGTAGAAAATCCAATCACGTTGCAATCAAACACTTAGTCACATAAAACACATCAAAAGTGCTACTAGAACTTAGAGCACTTACTAATCTAAGACACATAAAGACTTAGTGGCTAATGCGACGCAATGTACATATGCTCTAAGACACATAAAGACTTAGTGACTAATGCGACGCAATGTACATATGCATATGCAATTCCCTTCCCCTTTTTGATATTTGACTTTGAAATACTTTTAAGTTCGAAAACTTTTGTAAAATAAGGTAATATAAACCTTGGAGCTCTGGTTACCACTTTGTAACACCCCCACGACTCCTCCTTTTATAAACTAGGAGAAATTGCGGGAGTTGTTATGCCACGCATGATAATACGTAAGGCTAATCAGATAATACAAAGGAAGTCTTTTAAGATAAACTGAAAATACTTTAATACAACGGAAATAAGAAAGTATGTAAATGAATTACAAACTCCGAGACTATCCCATACTAGTCCCATATTCAAAAGTCAAACCTTGACCCCATTGGTCAAGTAAAGTCAAATATAAAATTCAAGATAACTTAAATAAGAAAGTACTCGTGTACTAAAACTCCCATCCGGATGCTTATGATTTCCATGCACATCAAGAACTTGTACCTGCAACTTCTTCTCTAAACTCTGCTCACCAAATGGATCATCACAGAGTTGTTGAGGAAAAACAACAACCAAAAAAAACAAGAAACACATACATCAGCAACGCTGAGTACATAACACAACTAACTAATGCGAATAATAATGCATGCAATCCTCAATCACTTCGGCTTGCTCTTCTTACGACTCTACATGCGACAAACATATAACTGAACTTACTAAATACCTTCTTTTATTATTATTTGGCAATGAACGGGCACCGTCCTCCTCTTGGAGTCATACGGGCTACTATTACTTGTGTAAGAGATCCCACACCTCTTACTAAAGTTCCATGAACTTTAAATAACTTGACTCGAGAAATTTAAGCTTGTTAGTAATGAACGAGGGTGAGAGTGAGCCTCTAGACTCAACATCTCGGAGATAAAGAATACGAGTGACACCTAGTCCACTCAAAATCTTGAAATTGGAATTCCATAAACTTGCTTGATAAAATAAAAGCATTAGCATCGTCATGCTAAGCTATATGCAGGAGTATAGTTTCGCACTAACTCCCCCCTTATGTTCAATACTCATGGGGATCCATCCCAAGAGTTTTATTGCCAAAGCCCATTATGTGAGACACAATCACAATAATACATCTAGCAAATAAATTAATTTCTTATCTTTCTTTAACAAGTGAATGCAACAAACACCATAATTAACTCAATTCTAAATTCTTTGAGACCTTGCTCATCTTATTACTTTAATGACTCCATGAGTCCTTTTTCTTACTTTCTTAAGGATCCATGATCCAATCAATTGAGTCATTGCTCAATGATTCAACTACTTGTGAGTCCTTGCTCAATAACTTTAACTTGTGAGACCTTGCTCAATAACTTGAAAACTTGTGAGACCTTGCTCAACAAAATATAGCTTCTCATGAGACCTTGCTCGATAATATATAAAACTTCTAATGAGACCATGCTCAATAAAATATATAACCTCAAATGAGACCATGCTCAATAAAATATTCATAGACAAGCCATAACTTCAAGAGTAACTTTAATAACTTTAATCATGCTCAAAAGCAATAATCAACAATCACATGCTTTTCAAATATAGGAATAACTCAAAAGTTCCATTCCTAATCTCCTTTCTAAGTTCTCAACATATACTCAAACAATTTCAAGGCATAAGCCTCTCCTTACTCCTCATGCTCAATAGAATATATATATCCTTTGAAACTACTAAAGTCAAGGTCAAAGTGTATGTACCTTGATTACACAAAAATCAACAGTCAAAGTTTGACTGGCTTTAATTATTCTTGAAACCTACCAACAATAAAGTACTATTAATTAGTACTTCCAACAACAATTCAAAGCTACTAATAATAAAAATCAGCATTTTAAATATAATAATAAAGCTGATTTTTCCTTACAAATGCTTTAAAAACTATTTTAAAGTCATAACTTGAAAACCTTTACTAGTAGGCAAAACCCACTACAAACTACACTTAAAACTTTATAAAAACTACTAATTTACTTAATAATTACTGCTGTAAATTATTAAATAATAATAACAATTTCTTTTTTTTTTTTTTTACAAGTGGTTCAAAAACCACAAATCTGAAAAACTAACCCAACAGGCGCCACCACAAGCACCACCCGCACCACCACTGACGCGACGGTGGCAGCGGCGCTCGTGCCCAGTCGCCGGTCACCTACTGCTGGCCGGCAGTGGCCGCTTCTCCCGACGGAGCTCGCCGGCGAACCACCACCGTGGTGGCCGGAATTCGCCAACAAAGAGAGGGGCGAGAAGAGAGAGAAAAATATGGAAGAAACCCCAAAAATTTCAGAAAAATCATTACCTCTTTGCTTCCCTTTGATATTTGCAAGATCTTCCTATAAATTTCAAAAATAAAACTAGATTAGAAGCTAGAATTATTGAAGAGGATTACTTGAAAAACTTACTTGAGGAAGAACAAAGGTTTGAGAGGAAAAAACCCACTTACTCCTTTTTGAAAAATGGTGGCTAGTGAAGAAGATGGAAAAAGATGGGAAACTTTAGGTTTTCCCCTTTTTATAGTGGTAGTCATTTTGGGTAAAAGACTAAAATGCCCTTACTCATCAAATTGCCAAAATACATTTGATGATAAATTTCCAAAATAATCTTCCTACTAATATTAACAAAATACTTTCTTGAAAATACTAAAATACTTCTTTGTGGAATACTCAAATACTCTTTTGGTAAAATGACCAAAATACCCTTCTGCTCTTAAATACCGAAATTAAATAGCTTTAATAATTAACAATGATTAAAACTATTTAATTTAATATCTTAAAAATATGGGGGATTACAGTTTCCCTCTATCAATAGGTCTAAACTCTAATGTATCTCTTATTACGACTTATGATTTTCTGATAGTCATTTACAATTTTAGTCATAATATATGTTGGGTAAATAGTTATGATTTTTAGGTAATTAATTATCATTTCTAGGTAAATAGTTATGGTTGTGGGTAAATAGTTATATTTATAAGGTTAATAGTTATAATTTTTTGTTAAAAGTAATTGTATATATGTTATTGGTTATAGTTTTCATGTTATTAGTTAGATTTTGGGTAAATTGTTATATTTTTAAGGTTAGTACACTACAAAAAAAACTACATATAGAGGCAATCCAAAATTGCTTCTAAATATATATTTGTAGCCTCTAATGGTGTTTAGAAACAATTTTTTGGTTGCCTCTAATTAGTCCGTCGCTAATTATAGGTTGCCCCTAATGCCATGTTTTAGAGGCAGACAAGTTATGGTGTTGCTAAAGACTCTTATGTTTAGAGACAACCATATGCTTGTCGCTAATTATAAGTTGCCCCTAATCCCACGTTTTAGAGGCAGACAAATTATGGTATCTGCTAAAATTAAGTTTAGAGGCAAACATATGACTGTTGCTAATTATAGGTTGCCCCTAATGCGTCATTTAGAGGCAGACAAGTTATGGTGCGGCTAAAGACTGATATGTTTAGAGGCAACCATATGTCTGTCGCTAATAATAAGTTGCCCCTAATGCCACCTTTTGAGGCACACAAGTTACAGTTCTGCTAAAGCCTCTTACGTTTAGAGGCAACCATATGTCTGTCGCTAATTATAGGTTGCCCCTAATGCCACCTTTTTGGGGCACACAAGTTATATTGCTGATAAGACCACTTATATTTAGAGGCACCATAAATCCATCTCTAATTATATGTTGCCTCTAATGCAACCATAAGTTAGTCGCTAAAGGATGTTTTTAGGTGCAACTTTTGACATTTTTGTTAAAACTATTAGGGGCAACTACATATTTTACAGTTTACGATTTATGAATTGATACATATATATGCTATATTAATACTAAAAGTAAACAAACAAAACAATTTAATGAATCGATAAAAAGCTACTATATAGATAAAAAATAATTGTCATTTATATAAACACCTTAATCAACTAGCATGTCTAGTTAGTTGGTTGTTCACAATTGTTACAGTAAAAAGAAATTGGAAACTACAAGAGAGAAAAAAAAAAGATATCTAATAGTTTGAATAGTGTCATTCCATTTTTCAATTGCCTCATTCTTTGTTAGTGTCATGCTATTTTCTTCCTCATATTATTCTTCAATTGTTTGAATAGTTGGATTCCGCAAGCACCTGCAACACATGCATATAGTAAATATTAGTTTAATAACAAATATTAGTTTAACAAAGCTGTAATAACTTGTACAAAAATTGGCTTAACTGGTAGTAGTAGCACGCAATGGCACGACAACTTGCACCGAAAACAACTAAAAAGCATAGCAACCGCTGCAATAACACAAGATTAAGTACATGAACAACAATGATCGTGCAAAAACAAACATGAGCAAGTCAGCAGCACAAACCTTTCCATATTGACTAAAAATACTTATTTAACAGCATCAAAGCCACAACTAGAAGGATTCAAGTAGCAATTTTATTCACCATTATTTACAACCGTTATAGTAACTATAAATATCTATTCATGATATCTTGAATTTTGAACTTCATTAAAATAATTAGAAACTTACATGAAAACCACCTTATTTTCCTTAATTTGACAGCTCCAATATGATACCATGAACAAATATCTGCACCAAAAGATTGAAAAAAAGAAAAGACATTTGTTACCCAAAGATAAGATCAAAAAAATTTAACATCATAAATGCATATAAGATAAGCATAACTCTATACCACTTAATCTAACAGTGGAAACCTGTTTTTATACTCTATACCAAAATCACATAGCAAAATTAGAGAACTAATGTAATACCCCATATTTTTAGTATTTATTTAAATAATAAAATATTTATTTTATATTTATTTTCTAAAATAAATATTTTAAGCAAAGGGTATTTTAGTATTTTCAATGATTTTTAATTATTTTGGCGGGAATATGGCCAACCAAAATTGAATTTGTTAAGCTTTTGGTATTAAATCCTAGTCAAAAAATTTCAGAAAACCAAAAAAAAAAAAAAAAAAAAAAAATTTTTTTTTAAGGGCCATATATTCCTACGGGGATTTATGGTGATTGGAGGAAGTTTTGTTTTCCTATAACTTCCAAATTTATGATGGATGTTACAAATCTTGGTTTAATCCCCTAATTTATGGTGAAGGTTATAAACTATTTAATTTTTGAAATTAAGTTCTACCTATTCTACTCCTATAAATACCCCACACCTTTAGTCATCTTTTCCACACAAAAACTTTGAAGAATCTATAATTTCTTACTTCATAGTTCTTCTTTCTCTTCCTATGTATTCTAGTTTTATATTTCTTATTCAAGTTTCAATTTTCTTTTGTTTAAGAAAAATATTTTCATATTTCTTACTCAAAAATATTATGCTCATGATAGATCATTCATGTTTAAATTCATGATTAAGTTCATGTGGTAGATTGCTTGTTGGTTGGCTATGAGAAAGCTCAAGTACAAGAATAAATGAAGATACTAGTATTAGTTTGTGCAAGATCAAGGTACGTTGTGTAGCTAGATCTTTTAAAATGTGGTTTATATGACAAAGTTGTTTATTGATTTTATAATGGTTGGATTGGTTTAGAAATTTGGTTTGAAATGGTTAAAATATTTTATTATTCACTCTTGAAAGTGAAAAGAAGGAATGATTTTATCAATCATTTTCATATATAGAAGTTTTGTTATTCTTTTCGGAAAAATTAAATTATTTTTACAAGGAAAGGTTGATTGGTTTTTATGAACTTTGAATGTTCAAAAAGTTATTTATGAGGAAAGGAGGTTTATTCATGACTTACAAGTCATATTATTATTATTTCCGCTTGATTAATATCAAGAGATTCAAAGTCCACTTGTTGGCAATTATAGTTACCCCTTGATATAGCTCCGTGATGGGATGACTAGCTTGGGGGGTGTGCACACTTAGCAAAATAGAAGGGGTGATAAGAAGAGGAATTGTTTTCAGGATTATTTTTAATCCAAGTGGTTTGGAAAGAGTTTGTTCTTAAAAGTTATTCTTGAATTATTATTCAAGTGTTTGGAAAGAGTTTGTTCTTAAAAGGTTATTCTTGAATTATTATTCAAGTGTTTGGAAAGAGTTTGTTCTTTTTCTTGAATTATTATTAAGTGTTTGAAAATAGTTAATTCTTAAAGAGTTATTCTTGAATTATTGGTGATGGAGTTTTCGAAACGAAAAAATTATTATGAACTAACAAATGTGTTACTTATCTAGTACATTTCATACTCAGTTTATACTGACGCGTATTTCCTTTTTCCTATTTGGCTTTGCCCTGTTTACCTTTTTGGTAAGCAGATTTGCAGGTGAATTTTGGATGTGCATGAGAGCATACTAGGAACGGGATCTTCACCTAGATTAGAGTGTTTCATTTATTTTGAGTATTGAGACAATATTTACTTTTATTAATAAAAAAGTATTATTATTATTTTTGGTTAAAGTCTTCCGTTGCAAGTTATTTTGGTTAGCTAGTAGTTGGTTGCTGAAAGCGTGTTAGTCACGTGGCGGTAATACTCCTAAATTACTCAAATATTATTTATTAAATTATTTATTTAAAAGTGAGTAATTTGGGGGTGTTACAAAGTGGTATCAGTTTTTCAGGTTGTAAAAAGATCAAAGTTGAACATTAAAATTGATGGGTAGACATAAGATAGGCATATAGAGTTTCGCATTTGCATTATAAATTATTTATGTTAAGTTTAATTGTTTTCTTTTTGACGATTTGTATAGACGATGCATCTTGCTAGTACCACAAAAATGTATATACTTCCTCCGTTTCAAAATAGATGGTACATTGTGATTAAAACGGACTCCTAGGCAAAATTTCATAAGTATGTTTAAGTAGTATAAAGGGAGGTAGATTAATTCTAGTGGTCCCATGTGAAGAGGAGGGAGAAAGAAAAAGTTGGGGACCACATGTATTAATTAAGTAAAATGGTAAAAGTGTAAGGCAAAAGTTACTCAATAAGGAAAAAAAAAACAATGTATCATCTATTTTGAAACACCCATAAATAGACAATGTATCATCTATTTTGAAACGGAGGAAGTATATTTATTTATTTTTTATTTGGAAAGATAAAGGGTGTAGACATGTTGGGGTGACAAGCTCTGTCTAGGATTAGGAAGGCTCTCCCCGACGCTGTGGGTAACTTCCTTACCTGGGAGCTATAATCACCTTGGCTATTCTATATCTCGAAATCAAGTACACTTTAAAATTTTTGAAATAAATATTTTAAGCCATAGTGGTGCATTTAGTACAAATTTTGGATCATATTTTTTTAGTTAACATATATTAATATTACTTTTATGATGTTGTTGTAATATTTCTTTTTTTTTTTTTTTTTTTTTTTTTTTTTTTTTTGCTTTTATATGATTGTTGTTGGAAGTTGAGGAAAAAGTTTATGTTATTCCCTATGTATGGGATAAGCAAGGAGTTATGCTGCATTGGCGAGCAAATAGTAGTACTATATGTATTTTTTTTTTACCTCTCGAAAATACTCAGGCCAGTCTGATTATATGGCCATTAATGAGTTGGAGAATGTTATATAGACAGAATACGTACCAGAGTTTGAAGTCTTCAGTAACCTAGACATAAATAGTTTTGTTTTGGCCATGAAGCGGCCTAATTGTCTTAAGAATATTTTGATACACTCAAATATTCTAGTAGTTGTTATGTATAACAGTATAAGGCCTAATATTTGGCCATGATATATGAAATATGTGATTGCTATGTTTTGAATTAGTTATACTTACGTGCTTATTGAATTGTTTGGTAGTTAGACAACTATTCTATGAATGTTGGTTGAAATTTATCCTCAAACACCCTTATATCTAGAAAAATGGCAGAAAGAAGGAGAAGGAGTATAAGTTCTATGGTTAGTAGGGTAGCAAAGATGCCTGAAAATGTCATTCAGGTGATAGATGATCAAGAAATCAAGTAGAGTGAAAAGTTTTCGTGAGGTCAGCAGTCAAACCTTCGACTTACTATGGGAAAGAAGACCCAACTGGCTTAGAAAACTAGATATGAGAATTCGATAAGCTTTTTAATGCTATAATGTAACCTGAAAACCTCAGGGTTAATAATGTTGTTTATTATTTGAGAGATGTGGCAGACCTATGGTGGAAACAAAGGAAAGATGATCCTTTAGAGGATCCGAACTTTGGGTGGAACGAGTTTAAAGATGCCTTGAGGACTAAGTTTTATCCTTCGTACTTAAGGAAGCAAAAGGCTATGGAGTTCACCAATCTGAGTATGGGGACTATGTTTGTTAATGAGTATTATAGCAAATTTTTGGAGTTAATGAGGTTTGCGCCTGAGATAGTACCATCTGAGACTTTGAAGGCCCAAAAGGGTTGACCTTAACCCTCCAAAGTAAGTTGGGAGGAGTAACTTTGAAACTCTTGATGAAATTTATGGTAGAGCTGCTCACTTTTATGGGATTAAAGTAAGAGAGCTTGAAGGGACCTTCTTTGGAGAAAAGAGGATGCATAACAACAATGGGAACCAACAAAGTGGAGATAAGAAGCCTAAGCCTAATGGTGGATTTAACCAAACTGAGAAATACAATAGGTATCTAGTCGGAAGCCTAATGGGAATCAAGGTAATGGGAAGAAAGCTGAGAAACTTTTTTTTTTCTGCAAAAGGTGTGATGAAAAATACACTAGAAAGGATTGTCAAGGCAACTTGGTGACATGCCATTATTGTCAGAAATTAGGGCACCGTGAGTATGAGTGCTTTAGAAAAGCTGGTGGAGAACCTGCATTCAAACCTGACCCGAGTAGTAAGGCCCCTTAGAATGATCAACAAAAGTTAGCTTCTTTCAATGCTGGTGATTAAACCAGAGGTGAGGAATTAGTCTAAAGATAGAGTTTTTGTCATGAACCGCCGTGAGGCTCAGAATGTTTTTGAGGTAGTAGTTGGAACCTTTTCCATTAATTTCCTGTCTGTCAAAGTATTATTTGATTCAGAAGCATCTCATTCATTTATTTCTAGCACTTTAGTAGAAAAGCTCCACTTAAGTAGTCTAATGTCTATTTCATTAGAAATTGCATTGCCATCAGGGGAGATGTTTAATTGTACTAGGTTACATAGTCAAGTACCTTTAGTGATAGTTTGGGTGAACTTTTCATCCGACTTAGTTGAGTTTGCCTTGTCAGACCTCGATGTAGTTTTGGGGATGAGATGGTTGGGAAGATTGAAGGCTCAAATTGATTGTGAGGCCTAGAATGTGTCCTTAGTTGGTCCCAAGAAAGAAAGGGTGACTTATAGGAAGCTTGGGAAGGAGAAGGGAATGAAGATAGTGTCTGCGATGAGAATTCAATCTTATGTGAAGAAGGGGTGTCCGTTATTCTTTGTGGAGTTCAGAGGATTGAAAAGGAAGATGAGAATAGGGAGATCCCAGTCGTATCTGAGTTTCCTGATGTGTTTCCTGAAGAGATACCGGGTGTGCCACCGGTTAGGGATCTTGAGTTCATCGTAGACTTGATGCCAGGAACCGGACCTATTTCAAAGGCTCCTATAGAATGGCTCCAGCTGAGATGAAAGAGTTAAAAGTTCAGTTGGAGGAGTTATTAGAAAAAGGGGGTATAAGACCTAGTTCGTCTCCTTGGGATGCACCCGTATTGTTCGTGAAAAGGAAAGATGGTAGTTTGAGGTTATGCATTGATTACCGGGAGTTGAACAATGTGACGATCAAGAATAAGTATCTGCTTCCGAGAATAGATGATTTATTTGATCAGTTGAAGGGAGTGGGAATTTTCTCGAAGATAGATTTGAGGTCAGGCTATCACCTATTGAGGATTGTTGAGGGTGATATTTCTAAGACTGCGTTTAGGATGCGTCATGGTCACTTTGAGTTCACAGTGATGCCATTTGGTCTGAAAAACGCACCTGTAATGTTCATGGATTTGATGCATAGGATTTTCAGGCCATACTTGGATAAATATGTGGTTGTGTTTATAGATGATATTTTGATATATTTGAAGGAAAGTAGTAGTCATGAGCTGCATTTAAGGAAAGTTTTATCCACTCTAAGAGAGTATAAGTTGTATGCCAAGCTCTCTAAGTGTGAGTTTTGGTTGAATGAGGTTGCATTTTTAGGACATGTTATCTTAAAGGATGGAGTTTCAGTGGATCCTGCTAAGATTCAAGCGGTGCGCGAGTGGCCAATACCAAAGATAGTGTGTGATATAAGGAGTTTCCTTGGGTTAGCTGGTCACTATCGAAGATTTGTAAAGGATTTCTCGAATATCTCGAGACCAATGACTAGCCTGATGAAGGAAGAATGTAAGTTTGTTAGGAATCCAGAGTGTGAGGAAGTTTTTTTTTTTTTTGAAGGAAAGGTTGACTACAACACCTGTTTTGGCTCTACCTGATGAAAGTCAGCAGTATGATGTTTATAGTGATGCTTCGAAATTTCGTTAGGGTGTGTATTGATGCAGCATCGGAAGGTCATTGCTTATGCTTTTAGGCAGTTAAAATCATATTAGGTGAATTATCCTACCTATGATCTTGAATTAGTTGTAATAGTGTTTGCTTTGAAGTTATAGCGAACTACTTATATGGGGCAACGTGTAAGTTGTACACGGATCATAAGAGCTTAAAGTATATTTCACTCAGAAGGAGTTGAACATGAGGCAGAGGAGGTGGTTGGAGTTGATCAAGGATTATGATCTGAGATCCAGTATCATGAAGGGAAAGCTAATGTTGTTGCTAATGCATTGAGTCGAAAGTCGAGTTATTCAGTTAATGCAATGGTGCTGCCAAGGCAGTTATGTGTCGAGTTTTAGAAATGTCTATTGAGGTACTAGAAGAAGGAGGTGTTAAAGAATTGTTGGGTTCTTTGTCAGTTCAACCCTCAATCTATTGAGATTAGGAGGTCTAAAGGATGAAATTAGAAAAGATTCGAGAGAAGATCCAGGATGGTCAGGTATCGGATTTTCAGATAGCCGATGATGGAAGTATTCGTTCAAGGAGAGGTGGTGTATACCAAGTAATAGAGAAGAGTTGAAGCGGAAATTAATGGAAGAAGTCATAGCTCACCTTATTCAGTACACCCAGGTGGTGATAAGTTGTATAAGGACATGAAGCAAATGTTCTGGTGGCCAAACATGAAGCGAGAGGTAGCAGAGTTCGTGGCTAAGTGTCTCACATGCCAAAGGTCAAGTTTGAGCACAAGAGGCGCAAGGGAAGGTTCAGCCCTGGATATTCCGAGTTGAAAATGGGTTTCTATATCAATGGATTTTGTGTCTGCATTACCAAGAATAAGGCTGAAAATGATACAATTTGGGTGGTGGTAGATCGTTTAACTAAATCCGCAACATTCATACCTATGAAGAGTACTTGGTCGATGGATCAATTGGCTAAAGCATATGTGAATGGGTGGTGAAATATCATGGTGTGCCTAAGGACATTGTTTTATCGTGATTCACGTTCTTATCAAATTTTGGTAGAGTTTGTAGAAGGCTTTGGGAACTAATTTTATTATTGAGTAAAGCTTTTCATCTGGCTACAGATGGAAAACAGAACGAACAATTCAGACTTTAGAAGATATGTTGCGATCTTGTGTTATGGAGTATCAGGGTTCGTGGGATGATTTCTTGGATTTGATAGAATTTTCCTATAACAAACAGTCATCATGCAAGTATATTGGTATGGCTCTGTTTGAGGCTTTAATGGTCGGAAGTGTAGACGTCCAGTCTGCTGGAATGATATTAGTGAAACTGTGGTGCTTGGACCGAATTCCTCAAAGAGAGGCGAAAGAGGTGAAAGTGATTCAAGAAAAGATCAAGGTTTAAGAGTTATGCTGATTTGAAGCGAACGGATGAAGAGTTTCAGGTTGGGGAAAGGTATTGTTGAAAATATCTCCAATGAAAGGGGTGATGCGATTTGGGAAGAAGCGAAAGTTAAGTCCAAAGTATATCGGGCCATATGAGGTGTTAAAGAAGTTCGAAAAAGTGGCATATAAGTTGATTTGCCAAATGATTTAAGTCGAGTCATGATGTTTTCCATATATCTCAGTTAAGGAAGTATATTTCGGATGTGTCTCATGTGCTGCAACCTGAGGCCATTGAATTAGATGATAGTTTGACTTACGAGGAAAACCTGTAAGAATCCTTGATAGTAAAGTTAGAAGTACTCAACTAGGATGTAAGATTAGTCAAAGTATTATGGTCAAACCATCAATATGAGGAAGCAACATGGGAAGTAAGCGGATATGCGCAAGAAATATCCGGCGTTGTTTTCCGAGGTTAGTTGTCGAGTTACGGGGTCGTAACTCCTTTTAAGGGGGGTAGAATGCAATAGAGTTTCGCGCTTTACTATAGTTATTGCATTTTAGCATATTTATGAGTCATTATATGCATTTTAGACATGAGTGAGTCAGAAACTACAATTTTGAATTTTAATCCGTTTTTGGAAAGTGTTATGACTTTTTGTCGTAAGTTTCGAGGTCGAAACTTCTTTTGAGGGGGGTAGACTGTAATACCCCATATTTTTAGTATTTATTTAAATAATAAAATATTTATTTTCTAAAATAAATATTTTAAGCAAAGGGTATTTTAGTATTTTCAATGATTTTAAATTTATTTGGCGGAATATGGCGCCAAAATTGATTTGTTAAAGCTTTTGGTATTAAATCCTAGTCAAAAAATTTCAGAAAACCAAAAAAAAAAAAAAAAAAAAAATTTTTTTTTAGGGGCATATATCCTACGGGATTTATGGTGAATGAGGGAGTTTTGTTTTCCTATAACTTCCAAATTTAGATGGATGATGTTACAAATCTTGGTTTAATCTCCTAATTTATGGTGAAGGTTAAAACTATTTAATTTTTGAAATTAAGTACTACCTATTCTACTCCTATAAATACCCCACCTTTAGCCATCTTTTCCACACAAAAACTTTGAAGAATTATATTTTACTTCAAAGTTCTTCTTTCTCTTCTGATCTATTCTAGTTTTATATTTCTTATTCAAGTTTCAATTTTCTTTGGTTTAAGAAAAATATTTTCATATTTCTTACTCAAAAATATTATGCTCATGATAGGTCATTCATGTTTAAATTCATGATTAAGTTCATGTGTAGATTGCTTAGTTGGTTGGTTATGAGAAAGCTCAAGTAATAGAATAAGTGAAGATACTAGTATTATTGTTGCAAGATCAAGGTACGTTATGTAGCTAGATCTTTTAAAATGTGGTTTATATGAAAAGTTGTTTATTGATTTTAATGGTTGGATTGGTTTAGAAATTTGGTTTGAAATGGTTACAATATTTTATTATTCACTCTTGAAAGTGAAAAGAAGGAATGATTTTATCAATCATTTTATATAGAAGTTTTGTTATCTTTTTGGAAAATTAAATAATTTTTACAAGGAAAGGTTGATTGGTTTTTATGAACTCTGAATGTTCAAAAAGTTTTTTATGAGGAAAGGAGGTTTATTCATGACTTACAAGTCATATTATTATTATTTCCGCTTGATTAATATCAAGAGATTCAAAGTCCACTTGTTGGCAATTATAGTTACCCCTTGATATAGCTCCGTGATGGGATGACTAGCTTGGGGGGTGTGCACACTTAGCAAAATAGAAGGGGGGATAAGAAGAGGAATTGTTTTCAGGATTATTTTTAATCCAAGTTGTTTGGAAAGAGTTTGTTCTTAAAAGGTTATTCTTGAATTATTATTCAAGTGTTTGGAAAGAGTTTGTTCTTAAAGGTTATTCTTGAATTATTATTCAAGTGTTTGGAAAGAGTTTGTTCAAATTTTTCTTGAATTATTATTAAGTGTTTGAAAATAGTTTATTCTTAAAGAGTTATTCTTGAATTATTGGTGATGGAGTTTTCGAAAGAAAAATTATTATGAACTAACAACAATGTGTTACTTATCTAGTACATTTCGATACTCAGTTTTATACTGACGCGTATTTCTTTTTCCTATTTGGCTTTGCCCTGTTTACCTTTTTGGTAAGCAGATTTGCAGGTGAATTTTGGATGTGCATGGAGCATACTAGGAAGGGATCTTCACCTAGATTAGAGTGTTTCATTTATTTTGAGTATTGAGACAATATTTACTTTTATTAATAAAAAGTATTATTATTTTTTGGTTAAAGTCTTCCGTGCAAGTTATTTTGGTTAGTTAGTAGTTGGTTGCCGAAAGCGTGTTAGTCACGTGGCGGTAATACTCCTAAATTACTCAAATATTATTTATTAAATTATTTATTTAAAAGTGAGTAATTTGGGGGTGTTACAACTAAAGTCAACTGAGAGGTACTAACCTTAACAATTTGCAGTTGCGCGAAAATTAAGCATCTAAACAGCTTCGATGGGCTAAATCGATAATCTAAACAAAAGGATATCCGTTTAAGAAGGGACAAAGAGCTGAATGTGACTGCAGGATCAAATAAATAAGCAAAAAAATAGAACCAGTGAGCAATGGCCGCAATAGAACAATCAACAATTAAGTTGTCTTATTTCTCAAATCATTTTCATCTTCATTACACCGCTGGCATAGCTCATTCTCTTAAACAAATGAGTGGCAAGTACGGGCTTTGACAAAGGACAAACGCTGCCTCCAAAGTTCGTTATGGAGCCCAGCATACTACCCCCAAGGTTCGTTATGGAGCGTAGCCGACCGTATCAGGTCAAAAAGTAACCATCCTCCACCCATACCTTGCCCACTTTCTATTTTCAGTTCATAAACTAAGCCAGCAAAACATTTGCATATTCATATTATCAAATAACATTTCCACAATCCACACATTCATAACTATGGCCACAATCCACATTCAGGGAGAAATACACATTCAGGAGAAATACAAAACAAACGAAATTCCCAAATGTCCTTTGTCCAAAGCCCGTACTTGCCACTCTACTAATAACATCCCTAAACAAGCAAGCAACTAATTTTAATACTATGAAAATAAGACAAACTTAATTATACCATTATCCATTAAGAAATTGAAACCTTAGTGTAATTGTTTCTTCATCACAACACACACCACAACCCACTAAAAGAGTAGCAGCGACAACACTAACAACAACAACAGACAACAATAATAGCAACAACAAACAATAGCAACATCCACCCCACAACAACCTCTACAACGCAGCATCAACAACAAAGATCACCATCACCAACAATAATATAACACCAACCCGACACCACGCATCAACAAACAGCAATAACAACAGCAACTTAGCTAAACAAAACTGGAAATCAGAGTTTCAAGAGGAAAAGAAAGAGGTTGATTTACCTCTGCTCAACAGAGCAGGGAGAAACAAGGGAGCACAGCTCCGACGATTCGCCGTAGTTTGTGGAGCGACGCGGATCTGTCAGCGGCGAACAGGCGGTGCGACGCAAAACAACAGCGAACAGGAACAACACCACCACAGAGCCACCAGCATCACCATCGCGACAACACACGAGCAGCAAAGCAACGCGGAACACGAACAGAGGAGGGAGAAAACACGAAGGGGAAAAGAGCGCGGCTCCAGCGAACAAGGGCTGACGGCGCGGCAGCGAGATGCGGGTGTGAGAGAGAGACGCAAGGGAGAAGGATTTTGGTTGGGGTTTGATTTTCGGGTTTTGGGGTTATGAGAGAAATGACGAGATAAAGTTTGTAGTTGGGATTTGTTCATTAAACCGACAAAAGGGAAAAGAATTGAAGGGAAAATCGACTTTGACTTCATATTTGACCAAATACCGCACAATTTAGTCGTCAATAAGACCCAAAATAATTTTAATAATAATATTTTCATAAAATTACAACAATAAATATATTACAAATACCACAATAAAATTCATACTTCTCAACTCAAATAAAATAATAATTTTCGAAACATAATTAACTTAATGAATATAATCAACATTTAATAATTTCTCTTAAAACTATGGCTATTACATCGGATTCGACTAATTATAACTTTAAAACCAACGAAGTATAATAAGAAGAATTCATATTAGATTAGGAAAATTTATATCATATAAGAAAATTTACACCAACCCAATTGTTAGTTGCAGATGATCGCCACTGTCAATAGCGAATCGTAAACAGATCAGATTATCCAAATAAAACTCAAATATGAACCCACATCCTGTATAACATAATGTAAATTGAATATAATCTAGAAAATTCGAAGTAGTCAAAGCCAAAATTCGAACTAACTCGAAGCAGAATTTTACCCCAAAACCCCTCAAAATTCAAAGCCCCAAACCCACATAATTTAAGATCCCAAATTTCGAACTTAATCCAGAAAATTCGAAGATAAAAAAAAGTTGAGATGCACCAAATTGGAGAAAAAGAACTTACCGAAATCGCAATGAAGGAGACGGTGAAGTGAGAGAGATGAAGGGCAACGAAGGGAGGAGTGAAGGTGAGGTGAGAGAAAGAGATTGAAAGAGAGAATAGTGTCGGTGTGAGGGTGAGTATTTTGATATGTATGTGAGGTGAGAGAAAGCGAGTGAAAATGTGAGGTAATGAGGTGTATCTCGCTATGAGTGTCGTAGATTTAGAGGTTTCAATTCAAATCAATCAAGTATGGACTTCTAGATTTACAATCCCTTGCTAAACCTAGTAGTCATAATCCAATTTAGACCTAATTTTAGGTTGATTACTCCTATCCTTATGAATATTTAAAATCAAATGTCACAATCAATCAATTAACTCTTATCAAGTACTCATCATGCAATCATTGCAATACTTTGACTTCTTTTTCTTCCTCTAGCAAAGAGAATTGATTAATTCATTCATGATAATCGGCATACGAAATCTACAAAGAGGATTGAAATTAAAACAATAAGAAAATTTCATATCAAATTAGTATAATTAATGAATGTGCCAATGGTAGCCACTAAACTAATTTAAGATAACAATATGATATTTGAGTTAATCGTCTCTATGTGAAATGCATTTTGAAACATATAACATATGATTGAACTAATATGTAGTTATTAGGTTAGATGGACGATGTATCAATATAAGTCATTGAGTTGATTCAACATAACTATATTCTATTTAACTTAGTCATATTTAATTTCAACTAATTTTAAAACTTAAAATATCTCATTGAAGTAGAATAAGTTGTTGTCGGGTGAGATTAACGAACATACCAATGTAAGTCGGTAAACTAATTCAAGATAACAATCATTTATTTAAGTCTTCATATGTTTTAATATTATATATTATAACCAACTACAATAATAACGAGTAGACGATCAATTCCAAACTTTGTATAAATGATTTATTATTATAAGCATTATGATTGATATATAAGTTTGTAAATAGCTATGATGGTAATGAGAATAATAATACTAATAAACATAAAGCGACAACAATAATAGGTAAAAATACAAATAATAACAGTAATAGTAGCAATAGTAATACAAATAAGAACATGAATGCTAACAATAACAATAACAATATAAATACTAATATGTCGAATCATTTTAATATATAAAATTGATATCAAAATAATTGTAAAACCAATCTAATATTCTATTGATTATAAATTAGTATAGCGACAGTACGATATAATAATATTGGAACCATTATAGCTAATATGTGAATGATTATTAATGAGTATCGACTCTTCATATGCTGTAATAGTATAACTAACGATATAATAACGAGTATTATATATTAACTACGAGTATACGATCAATTACTGGATTTATATAAAATTTTAATGACTCGATTATGGTAAGCATTATGATTTGAAATAATAATAATAAAATAACATGATAACAATAACAATTATAATATAAATGATGATGATGATGATGATGATGATAATAATAATAATAATAATAATAATAATAATAATAATAATAATAATAATAATAATAATAATAATAATAATAATAATAATAATAATAATAATAATAATAATAATAATAATAATAATAATAATAATAATAATATATTGTTAATTGGTTATTCAATAATTTTTTTTTCTCATAATCCATAAACATTATCATTCTCAAATCTCATTGGTCAAAAGACAAACACATGAATCCTAATTTTTAGCCTTTGATTTGTAAAAGAGCAAAAATCTTATTGATCTAATAGTCCAAAATGATCCAATTTCTCCTTCTTTTTCAGAAATTCTCATCTCTCCTTTCTTTCTATCCTAACCATTAGATCTAATCCAACAGTTGAAACAACCCCAAATCAACCCCCCTATAAAACCAAACTCTAAAATGAAACCCTAAATTTCTATCATTTCTCTAATACTAAACCCCAAACCGGCGACCTCGACCCTCTCTCTAACACGAACCATTTCTTTCGCTCTATTCTCCACCACCACCCACTTTGACAACCACCACACCACCTTACTTAAGCACCCCCAAACCGTAAGAAACAGAGTAAAGCAAGAAGATAGAGAGAGCAGAAAACAGGGGAAGGCTGGCTGGGTTGTCGAAAGCAGGAGGATGGAAGGTGGTCGGAGCAGGAGAGGTGATGGTTAGATTTGCGGCTGCTGTAGGCGGTCGAAGGAGGCGACGAACAAGGCGCAGGTGATGATGCGGCTTAGGACGGTGGAGTGGTTCGAAGGACCAGGCGGGGGTCGCGAGGATTTTGAGGGTATCGGAGATGGTGGTTTCGCGCAGGGGGGTCGGCGGCGGTGTGGTGCGATGCTAGGCGATCGGTGTGGGCTTAAGAGGAGGGGGAGATTGTCAGGCGATGTTGTGCGGGCAGGAGACGTGAGGGAGGTGGTAGGCGCGAAGAGAAGACGGTGGGGTTCCAGTGGGTTTCTGGTGCCGAATGACCTGGGAGGTGATGGTGGTGGTGCGCAGAGGAGGTGACCGGCGTTGGTTTATGCGAAGAAATGGAAAGGGCAGCCACGGGTCAGTCGTGGCGTGGGGATGAAGCCCACGGCCGGGGCGTGGTGTCTACTGCCTACTGGGCGCTGCTACAGTGCTAATGCTCCTTGTTCTAATTTGTTTTTTTAATATCCTTTTCAATTCCAATTTCCACCTACAATCACAAAAACCAACAAAAACACACCAAAAATCACACAAAAAGAATGAAAAATCGAGTTTGTTTTTATTTTCCGGTAAAATTCTGTATCAATTTAAATCCTGTTTAGCAATAATTACTATCTTATTTACAATTTCGGAAGGAAGTTGCATTTTTTTCTTGATGATAGTAATATGTGTGAACTGTAAGGAAAAAAAAAAATATTTGTATTGTTTGAATTAGAATATAGATGCTATTAATATTGTATTTGAATTCCATAAGTAGTTTTCTTTATACTTTGTTTTTTATTAAAGGGTTTGGTTAGTTTCAGATTTGGATTCTATAAGTTATTCTAATTTAGTTATTCTAATTGCTTAGTTAATCGGTCCCATCTTCACATGCAGTTCTTGATCATAATTGATAATCAATGTATAATGTTTGCATTTAATAGGTTATTTTTATTAATACAATGATTTCTTGATCTTTTTATTTCATTTGATGTTTTGATTATCTTACAGTTAAGATATGTTGTCTTTCACAATACTCCATCTCGTGACTTTCTCCACGTTGACAATTTATGACAAAGGGGCCACGTACAATATGCTATCTGATTTGTCATACAAGAGTAGAGTGTGCTATTTTCACTAATCTAAACTGATCATTAACTAATATGAATTTGTTAGCCCTAAAGTAGAAATATCAGACTTGAATTAGGGGCTCATCGAGTTTAGATGCTCACAAGTAGCTTATGTTCGACTCAGTTAAATTATTCAAAGTTCAGCTCAAGTTCACTTGACTTAAATGCAAAACGAGTGGAGTCAAGCAAGACCCAACTCAACTTGATTAACTCATGAGGAGCTCGATAATTATCTTATTAATTTTTTAGTTTATTTTTTTAAAAAGTAGTTACAATTGAGATATTTTTTCTCATACCTTTTTTACAAAAGAAACATACACTAACTAGTCATAAATGCTGAAAACCTAAACCAAACATTATATTGCTTTTGATCCAAATAACCAAAATAAATACGCAAGGGGTGGATCCTCATAAAGAAAATGAAAACAGGTCAGGTTTGAGGACTGATCCTCACAGGTCGAACCAGGTTCAAGTCAGGTCAGAATCAGGTTGATCCAGCGGTCAGATCTGTTTCTGACACCACTACGGTCAGGTCTGGTAATCCCAGGTTAGGTTTCGATCAGGTCTAGAGACTGACCCTCACAGGTCGAACCAGGTTCAAATCAGGTCAATATCAGGTTGACCCAGCAGTCAGAAGAGTTTTTGGCACCACTAACGACAATTCAAGTGACACTAAGAAATATCTTTAGATGCAACAATAATCTATGTGATGCTGAAAAAAAGGCTATCGAGACAACTAATTCATGTGACGTTAAATACATGGCTTTATAGACAACTAACTACAGTTGATGCTGAAAAATGGCTTTAGAGACAACTAAATTCATGTGACGCTAAATACATGGCTTTAGAGACAACTAACTACAGTTGATGCTGAAAAAATGGCTTTAGAGACAACTAAATTCATGTGACTCTAAATACATGGCTTTAGAGACAACTAACTACAGTTGATGCTGAAAAAAATGGCTTTAGAGACAACTAAAGTCATGTGACGCTAAATACATGGCTTTAGAGACAACTAACTATAGTTGATGCTAAAAAAATGGCTTTAGAGACAATTAAAATCATGTGATGCTAAAAATATGGATTTAGAGACAACCAATATTCATGCGATGCTAAAAACATGGTTTTAGAGGCAACCAATTCATCTATGCTAAAATGTATCTTTAGAGGCACCAGAATATACTTGACACTAAAACCATATAATTAGAGGAACCATGTTTATGTGATGGTAAAAGGGGGTTTTAGAGGCAAGTCGGCCAAATGATGTGCCTCTATAGCCAATTTTTTTTGTAGTGGTAGTTGTGGTTTTAGTTATTATTAATTGTTTACACATTGTTAGTTATAATTTTCAAGATGAAATATGGTCTTCGGTGGTACTAGATAGTTACGGTTTGCTTGTCATTTGTTATGATTTCGGTTTAGTAGTTATTGTTTTAGATTTTTAATTATAGTTTTAGAACAAAAGTGATTGTCTTGGGTTATAATTATGATGGTTTGGTTGTTGTTATGGTTTTGGTTGAAAATTGAGGTTTATTGGTTAATAGTTATGAGCTTTAATTATTTAGTTAACATAATTTCATTAAAAGTTATTCAGTAAAGAGTTTGCACATTGTTTTGCAATTAATCAACATTTTTTATAATTTAGTTGAATTGTACTGGTAGATCATAACCAAACGCATGTGTCACGTTAATCTTATAACATGAGAAGGTCTGTTAAGAGGCTTATTCTTTTCTTATCTTAACCATCATGAATCTATTTTATTTTATGTTATTTTTGAAATTTCTATTTCATTCAAAAATTATCTGAGGATAAATGTCATCCTGATGTAGATAGTTATATTATAGTCCACTTATTATTATAATATTTTATTATTATTGGGTCCAATGGTACAATGGAAGTAATATCCTTGAAAAAAAAGTATTTACCAAATACCCCCACATTTTTCAAAATTCATCAAATACCCCTGACCTTTAAAAAAATTCACAAGATACACTTTTTTTGGCGGACGTTAGTCCTCCGTTAGCGTTTATTTACAAGTTTGCCCTAAGTCAACCTAATTAGGCCTAAGTCAACCTAATTAACCTAAGTCAACCTAATTAACCCTCTAACCCTCTCTCTCCCCTAAGCCACTAGCCCCTCATTACCCAACAACCCTAACTCCATCAGTCCTCAGCCCACCACCCCCACCCTCCACCAATCCCAACCAGCCCCCTCCCACACAGCCGCAACCGCGCCTCCCCCTCCCCCGCAGCCGTAGCAACGCCTCTCCCTTTCGAATCCCGATCCCACCATCCCCAGCCCGCGTCAAATTCGGGGCAAACTGAAAAGTAGAAGAAACTTACCAGCGAACTGGTGTTGAACTAACGAGATCGAGTAAGTGAGTGAGGGAGGGAGAGAGGGGGGACTGGTGTTGAACTAACGTGAACTGGTGTTGAACTGACGTGAACTAGTGTTGAACTGACAAGTGTAAGGGAGGGGGAGGCGCGAGGAGGAAGGGGAGGCGCAAGGGAGGAAGGGGAGGGGGAGGCACGCGAGGGTGGGAGAGGCAGGGGAGGGGGAGGCACGAGGGAGGAAGGGGGAGGCGTGAGAGAGGTCGGAGGGAAGGGGGCTGCCGGGGAGGAGGAGGGGGTAGGGCAGATGTGGATGGGGTTGGGTTAGGGGGAGATAGAGTTAGGGTTTAGTTAGGTTTAATTAGGTTTATTTAGGGGTTTTTTTAAGGTTAATTAGATAATTAGTTAATGGAGCAGTAACGTCTGTTAGCCAAAAGGGCATTTGGGTAACTTTTTTAAAGGTTAGGGGTATCTGGTAAATTTTAAAAAAAAAATTGGGGTATTTGGTGAATAAATTTTTTTTTTGTGAGGGGTATTTGGTGAAATAATTGTATTCTTATTCATACTATGATTTATATTTCTTATAGTCCTACTCTTGTTATTCCTTCGATTCCTCAAAAATCTTCCTATTTCAACTTTTCACATTTTTTGGTAAGTCATATTAAAAAAACCACACACCAAAACAACCTAAAGGAAGTTAGACAAGCCTAGCAACCACACAACCAACCTTAACAATCCTTGTTTATACAAGCCTTCAAGCCACATTCTATCACATTCTTTTACTTTAGAACTTAGAATCTGTACAATCCTATTTTTTTTACCATATATTTAATCTTTATAATTTTTTCCCTATAGTCATAATCACCTGATTCCAGTAAGCAGAATTCATGTTTTTCCATATCATATATACAATAGCAGTAACTGAAGCCAGAACCACCAATCTTCTAAATTTTGTACCTATATTATAGAGATCCTTTAGCAATCCACACAGTTGCAGAAGGCCTCTTCCTCCCCGTCTTATGCCCTTGTAATACATTGTTCATTAAAAGCACATTCAAACATCAAGTGCCTAATAGTTTTAGTATGTTTCTGACAAAATAGACATGCCTCATCATCACACATATTCATTTGTTGCAATCTCTGTCTTGTTTTCAATCTCCTCCATAGCAAGCCACACAGTGATTCTATGTTTGGGTTGTGTATATCTATTCCATATGTATCTACTCCACTAAATCTGTCTCTCTCCCCCCCTCAACTTCTTATATTGATTTTTAATGCTAAATTGTCGATTCATCAAACACTGTTCACTGTTAACTTTCATAGTCACTTCATTTTTTGCTTGATACACATATTTCCAAGCCCAACTAGCATGTTTCAGGGGCCACATAAGGACCCCATTGAGAGTCTTTTATATAAACCTCATTCACTCACGTCACCCATAAGTTGTCCTTTTTCTATGCTATGGCCCAAACCGACTTACTAATTGCGACAAGGTTTCATTCCAAGTCTCCTTGAATCCCAAGGCTTTGCAACCTTGGTAGTGCATAATCTTTCCTAAGCAACTGCTCCTGCCTTGCTGTCAGTGTGGGCACTAGTCCACAAAAAACACCTACAAATGAAGTTCACTTCTTTAAGAACATCTTTAGAGATGATGAATAGTTGTCCCCAATAGGTTTGTATACTCATCAACATGATGTTAACCAGTTGGCTCCTAGCAGCAAAAGACATATTCCTAGTGCTCCACACCATTATTGTGCTCACAATTTTTTCAATCGAAGCTTGACGGTCCTTCACTAGTAGAATAATTACTTATTGCTGCGGTCATTAAGTGGGGCATATTACGGCGGTCTTGGCCGCGTAGCAGTTAAGGGCGTAGCAATAGGTAATTAACCCATTGCTTGGACTTTTGACCGCAGTAATAGGCCAAGCTATTGTTGTGGTTCCTGGCCAAAATCGCAAAAATATGTTACACCTATTGCTGCGGAATTGGTACTAGTACAGGTAATTATTTTTTTTTTTTTGCACTTTGCCATCAAATTTGAAAGATAAAAATGCTAAAAGAAAATAAAACACACGGGTTCCCTCTAGGTTTTCTCCTTGGGAGGGTTTTTTCTCTCTAGGGTTTCTCCTTGGGAGGGTTTTTTCCTAGTCTCCATCGCTAGGTTTTTTTTCTTTTTTAAAGGTTTTTCCTTCATTCTTTCTTCTTTCTCTTTGGTTTTTCATCACTTTTCTTCTTGGTCTCAATTGTGAATCTTTGTAGGGGCTTCCACTGGTGTTCGTACCGGTGGTAAGCCCCAAAAACCTTTTTGATTGCTTCCAATAAGTATATCACATCATTAAGATGGTATTTATTTTAGGATGTTCCATATCTTTTTTTGTCCGTCTAATGAAGAAGGAAGATCTAACAATCACTATTCTCTGTAAGAATCTAGAAGGCCACGGAAGTATTGTCACCCAAACGACTATGCATCAGCAGAAGTTAAGCCGAATCAGGGCGAACTCACAGATTGTATTGCTTTAGATAAAGTTTTCTATTAAGGCTATTTTTTATCAAATATGCGATGTATCTAGTTCTAAGGTGTTATATACCTATGTTGAAATTTTCGATTTTTCAAGAATTGATTGTTAATGTCGTTTGGCTACCCCTTATCAATGAAATTATTTTTCTTCCTGTCAAAAAAAAAAAAAAGAAAATAAAACACAACAAAATCAAAGTAATGAACGGCCAACCAAATAACCAACGACGACGAACTTGAGATGCGGGTCTCCGGTTGAGAATGATGATTACCAACCAATTAGTTCTTAAATAAAACAAATGACAATCATACCAACCTAAAAAAAACAGATGAGAATTGAATTAAAAATTAATAGGTGTATGGTAGGCGTTAGCCATGTACTCCTAACCAAACATAATTAACTTACTCTCATGCACACTAAGCAAGTATAATGGAAGTAGGGATCGTATCCACAGGGAGAAAAGGAACTTGATCGTAAATTAGTGAACTAAGGACCCTAGTATGTGCTATGGCCAAAGTAACCGAATTGGGGGGGGGGGATTTGGAACAATGCAAGTAAGCTAAACTACGCACAATATTACAACACAAATAGATTACAATATAAAAAGGCCTTGGACTCGATTAGCATCCACCCTAACCTAGTTTGTGATCACGAACCTTAAACCCCGACACTTCCTATGGTCACCTATCGAGAAGTCTAGACCTCTATCCTCCTAGATCTTGGCTAAACACACGATCCGCGTGGTTTGAACCACCCTTACTATGACTTAACTCAAATGAATCGCACTTAAGTCCAAACTAAAGTAGCATTAAGGTCGAGGAACACGATAGGATTACTAATGTTATCAAAGCAATAACATTCAAATAATAAGCAATGCTTCTCTAAGTGCAAAAGATTAATGTTCAGCATTTAATCAAACACCTAGTATGCTACATGTAGCTAGGAACACAACAATCCGATTATGCACCTAGAACTAGCATTAGACGAATCACACAATAATATTAGTGACGTTCCTAGCAAAGATTATGCAAGCATCATGAAAGTAAATACAAGAAGCATCACAATGACCATAGAGAAAGTAGAAGATAACAAATTCTCACAAATAGATTAGAGCTTCAACAACCAAATCCAAGATAGATGTTTAAGCTAGCAAAGCCATAGAACCCAGTACAAATCTAAAAAAGAAGAGAAGAAGAAACCCTGGGAAGCAATGTTCTTTCGACCCTCTCTCGTAGCTAGAACAAAAACTAACTTAACAACATAACCCTCTAAGGGAGGAAAAGAAAATAAAATGGGCGGCTGACGCAAGGGTCGCAACTCACGACAACCCTTACGACTCGCGACCAAGGGCAGGTCGCGACTCGTGATACTGATCGCGGGTCGCGACATAGCTCCTACCTCTAAACCACTAAAACAAACCACAAAGACGGAAAAAGAGGGAGAACTTGGCTTTTGAATTAGCCATGAAGCTGCAGAACCTAAGTGAAGACGATCCTCGGATGACGAGCAAACTAAGAAGCGTAAACCACAGACCTCGGAACTCGGACTCGGAACTCGATAATCAGATTCGGAAGATCTCAAACAAAGCTCTGAAGCCTCGGAAGATGCGCCATAGAGGAACCAAGGACAAGGATCCCAGGGCACAAAAAGTGACCGGAGGGCCAAGATTGGCCCTCAACTACACCACCACGCAAACCGTTCCCTAGACTCCTTAAAACACAACATCCTTCGACAACAACTCCTAACGTCAAAACTCTCCTAAATCCCGATACTAAGCTCGAACTGACACCAAAAACGACCCGAAATCCGCCTAAGATTGGCGGATAACTTGGACACATCAAATCCCCCCACGCTTAAACCTTACTGGACCTCGAGTAAAAGAAAAAGAGAACTCGACACACCCAAGCACCAAAACGCACCATACCATGCTAACCTCCGAAATCGCCATCCACAAGACAACAAAAGCCAACCGACAAAATCTACCCCAAAAGAATTCTTCTATACAAACGAATCTCGAATCTCGGTAGGTTTCGGGACACAAGTATCAACAATAACCGCCCGACTCCAACCTATCCAAAATGCAAGGAAACTAAGGCACGAGGGTAAATGATTCCCTCACGCTTAGCTTCATGCTCTGACCAAATCATACGACAAGCAACAAAAGAGAAACGAGCCAAAAAGAGATGTAAACCCCTCCCTCAAAGGACACAAAACAAGAACCTAATCTAGCCCGAAAACACCGACTCCAATGCTGCCACCTTATGACGCCGATACCGACAAATGAGGATCAAAGCAATTTGTTGACCCTTGAGTTTTGAAGATGACCTAACCACAAAAGACATAGTATATTTTATTTATGTTGTTGCAAGGTAATTCATGCTCGAGCTAAGAGAATACTTGATTGAAGATTAAAGCGGAGAATTAATCAAGATCGAAGTAAAGATGTTCGAGAAATGAAGAATCAAGCATGGAATGAAGATTAGAATACATTAGGGTATTTATTAATCTTCTTGTTAAGGTTGAGTAATGCTTTATTAAGTTCGTGGTGAATTCTCAAAGGAACTTGGTTCTGTTCCCATGAAAGGAACAGACCTGGCACTATAGGAACAAGGCTTAGGAACAAGACTTAATAATTAGGGAACAAGACTTTAAAACTAATTTAGGAACTTCTAAGTGACTAATATTGTGCGCCTAAGATAATTGTGTGCCCAATATAGTTGTTAGAGTTTTTAGGGATAATTTGACTAAGATCCATAATTTTAGGAAGTTAGTTTAAGTTTGTTAGGAAAAGATTTTAAATAGATTTTCTGATTTTAAAATAACTGATTTTCAAATCTTATCTTTTTAAAATATATATTTTATCTTTTATATTTTATTTAAAAGATTTAGTTTTCAAAAATATATTATTTCCGGTTTTCAAAATGTTTCGGATTTTTGAAATAAAAAACTATTTTCCGGTTTTTATAAAAGATTTTGAAAAAGATATTTTTTCCTAAAAACTAGCTAAAGGATTTTATTTATTTATTTCCTAAATTCTAGATTACACGCCTAAGTTTACTGCTACATGTTTATGAGTTAGTGGATTTAGTGGCTTAAGTTAATTATCCTCCAAGTATTTAATTAAATTAAATAAGATTAATTATTCTCCAAGTTTGCAAAACCACGTAATTGTTACTGCTTCTATGAAGTGAAGTAATGGATTAGTGGATGCTTACATGACATGGAATAATTAATTTAATTTAATTAATTAATTAACATCATGGAGAACATGTGATAATGGTCTAAGTTAGTGGAAATCATGTCTTGTCTTAATGTCTATAAATAGGCGCCTAATTCATTGAGTAAAATTGTGTCTGACTTTATTAGTACACAAATGTGTCTGACTTAGTTAATTTGTCTTAAGTTATCTAAAGTGTCAGTGCCTTTCCTTAAGAGAATTCATACTTACATTAATCGAGTTTTATTACTCTTCCATTGTTTTACAAAGTGTATTTTTGAGAAAAAGGGTTTGAGTGAACTCTTGTAAGTGTGAGAAAGCTTTGAGTGAAGCAAGAGAAGAGAAGAGAAGAGAAAGAGAAAGAGAAAGGAACTTCGAGTGAAGTTTGAGAGAAAACGTCAGTTGTTGGGAACTGTCGTTGGGAACTTGAGTTGAGTGACTTAAGTTGAGAATCGAGAGAAAAGTAATAGGTTGTAATCAGAGTTGTTTTGGCCTATTATAGTGGAAAGTTGTTTAAAATCCCTTGTGGTCGAGGTTGTTTCTTCCTACTAGGCCTAGGAAGTTTTTCCTCGTAAAATCTCTCGTGTTCCCATTGTTTGTTCCCAAGTTTACTTTTAATTCCGCAAAAAGTAGTGCTTATTCTCTCACTATAATTCACCCCCCCACTAGTACAGAAACAGCGATTTGCGTCGAATCCGAGGCGCCCATTTGCGTCGGACACGGGTGCGACGCCAAAGGCCTCGACGCAGATGACCCAGACATGATCTGCGTCGTATGATGAACGACGCAGATATATTACCTATTTGCGTCGCACCTTGTATAGGGTACGACGCAAACTACAAATTACAGCCTCAATACAAGGGAAATTTGCGTCGCACATAGCACAAGGTGCGACGCAAATTAGGCATCTGCGTCGCACATGGCACTAGGTGCGACGCAAATGACATTATATGAAAAAAAAAAAAAAAAAAACCAGTACCAAAGCATGAATGCTTTAGTACTGGTTTGGAGGAAAAAAATTGCCAATAATTAAAAAAATGAACCTAAACAAAAAACCAGATCTAGCAGACAAAGAACTTGATAATACTAAAAAAAGAGATCTAACAAATATTAAGAAAAAGGTGATAATAATTAAACAAGTGAAATAATGAAATTAAGAAACGAAAAAATCTGGACAGATGAATATATATCAAAATTATATATTCAGATACAAAAGACGAAATTAAAAAAAATGAACCTAAACAAAAAAACTAGATCTAGCAGACAAAGAACTTGATAAAATTAGAAAACGATTCGTTCTAACTGCACCACCTCAGTCTCTTCCATTACTGTTATGCAATAATCATCCCAATATTCACCTTCCAAACAAAACCCAATTCCAAAAATTCAAGCTTTCGAAGAAATGGAGATGTTCTGCTAACCTCAACACCAGCAAAATCAACCCAGAAAAAAGGAAGAACCATCAACGGGTGAAAAACGAGTTGACCCAGTTGGATTTCTCACTAGACTGGGCATTACCCAGATATGAAAATGAAAAAAATTAAATAAAAAAATCAGATCTAAAAAATGAAAAACAAAAAAACTGAACATTTACTAGTAAATAATATATATTTCAGCACGATTTTCGTTTGTTCGTTTGTTACCCGTATGAATCTTCGTTTGTTCGTTTCTTCGAAGGAATCACGATTTCAGCACATTGCGGTTCTTCATTGTTCGCCGGAGAATCAAACACAAATCTGCAAACGGCGGTTAAGAGGGTGAGGGTGAGGGTGAGAAGGCGGCTCTTCGTTGTTTCGGCGATGAATTTCACAGAAAATTGTTGCTGCGAATAAGTTAGATATAGATTTTTTGAGGTTTTTCGCAGGTAGTTAGATATAGATTTTTTGACGAATTTTGAGGTTTAGGCGGAAATGGAGAAAGATTGAGAGCATGTATGTGGTGAAACTGATATTTTTTTAGGGTTTGAGGGAGGCAAAAGGGAGAGAGAGAGACGCCAGAATGAGAGAGAGAGTGAGTGTGAGGGAAAGAGAAATTTTAGGGTTTGAGGCTTTTTAATGTGTGTCGCGTGCGTGTAGGTGGTTATATGTTTGATGTGCGTCGCATGCTATGTAGGTGCGACACACATGAGCAATGTGCGTCGCATGCTCCGTATGTGCGACGCACATTGTTCCAAAAATATTTTTAATGTCAATTTTTTTTTAAAATGTAAAGACGATTTGCGTCGCATGAGTCAGGGTATCCGACGCACATTTGGCTTTTGCAACGCATGTAAAGCAGGTGCGACGCAAATGGGTCATGTTGTGCGTCGCACTCCTCCCACATGCGACGCATTTTCCAACTGTGCGTCGTTTCCGTGTCTGTGCGACGCAAATCAGGGGACGCAAATCGTCTATTCTGTACTAGTGCCCCCTCTTATAGTGCTCATATTATACAACACAATTTTTTTCTCTCATTTTTCCTAGGACCCCTTTCGGGTTTTCATACTAGCTTCTCATTTTCATTTTTGTTTTTTTTTTCATTTCTCTTCTTTTTTCGGCTCACAAAACTCACCCGCTCAACTAGCTCTTTTTTGCATAGACCGCCCTTTTGGGTTTTCGACCTATTCGAGCCCCCAATTTTGCCCGAGTCGCCCGCCCTTGCGGGTTTTCAACTCAGCGGGATTCCTTTTTTTCTTTCTTCTTTTGTCACTTTTTCTCTATTTTTTCATTCATTTTTTTTTTCAAATTTTCATCAAATTATAATAATATATACGAAACAAACCAAAACAGAACAAACTAAAACAAGCTAAAATACCACCACATCTAATCAATCTATCCCCCACGCTTATTATGCACATTGTCCTCAATGTGGAAAGGACAAGCACGAATAAGAGGGAAAGGGAAAGGGAAAGGGAAAAGCTCTAAGAGCCCGAGGGGTCCCCGCGCTCAAATCTGCAGGCTGCCCTAACAGCCTCTCTCTCCTGGAGGCGTATAATGCGTGCCGCCTCAATCTCGGATATGGGATCGAAGTACCAGGAGTCCTAGTTCTCCAGTCCCTGGGGTGGATAATGGGACACAAAGAAGTTGTTCATTGCCGAAACCATGGAACCAACTGAATAGATCTGGTCCTCCATCCCATACATCCTATCCTACATCTCTCCCAAATCGCCTCTAACACTAGATAGTTGCTCAGTTACTTGAGCCTGAAACTAGGCATGAGGGAAGTAACCCTGCTCCGGCTACTGGTACTGCTGAAACTGCTGGTACTAGAACTATTGTGGCTGAGGCTGAGGCACGGGCTGGACCTCTTCAGGGTCCCTTTGACCTAATTTCTCGGCCACCCCCTAGGCATACCTCGCGTCCGGGGGAAGGAAGAGCTCCTCATATGTGGTCTGCTCTGTAATGGCCACCCGCTCCTACGGTAAAGCCATGTATCTGACATTCCTCGCCCCAAAGAGCCACACAAACCTCGTATCATCGCCTATGGTTTTAAATTGGAGCATAGTAATACTCCTCAAGGTAATGTTGTCATAGCGGTTAGAATCAAGGGAATATCAACCACTAGCTATCCCTAAAAGGCTCAATTTGGGGTTTCCCTTCTTATCCACGGGCACCTAAACACCTAGTTGGGAGGCTAAAAGGCTAATCATGCCCCTTATGCTCTACTTCCCCGAGGTCTTCCTCTTAGCCGACTGAGCTAAGAACCTATCCACCTAAATTTTCACCCAATCTGGACACCCCTCCCTTGAGGTGTCATGGCCCAAAGACATTTAAGGTCAAACTCGGGTAAATTAGTGGGCTCTCATGCATAAAAGACCGTCATAGACAAAAGACGGTGCACGTAACGCAAGGCGGGGTGGGGGATGGCGCTTCTCTTGCAGTGGCTATGCCACGTCCGACCACCAGTGATCTTGTACCGAAACACAACAGGATTATAGTGTTCGGTTTCTAAAAAGTCATCCTCGGCCATGAAGTCCCAAGCAAAAGCAGTCTCTATCTCAAGGAAAGTCATTTTATATGGGTTGTCATTAAGGGAGAAAGAAATGTGTTCAGCTTCGTCATCAGTTTTGGTATGTTTTTGGAGGGTCGAAAGGAACTCGAGGGTGTACCGCTCATAAGCTCGGGTCCTCTCCCATAGAAAGTTCCGGAGGCCAACCTTGTTGAGAAGAAACTCAACCGAGCTAGCTAACCCCAAATTTTCTAGGGTAGAGTAATCCGCAAACTTAGTTTCTTGTATCACCCTCCCCGGTCTGTCAAGGCGGTCTCATCGCCTTTTAGCTTGGTACTTAGCTTTTTAAGGCCACAGGAGTCAATTTTGGGGACGGGTTCGGTTCGACTTCTCTTGCTCATTATGCTCTTTTTTTTTGTTTTTCAACTGATAACAACTAACAACAGCAAGGGTTTGACACAAAGACACAACAAGACCACTCTTGCACTCCAAACACCCTCCACACAACAATAACCAACCCCCAATTCCCAATTTAGTTCAACAATCACACCAACATCACCACACAACTCAACAACTTCAATCAACAACTACAAACAATGACTCAAATAAACAAGTTACAACTCTACAATTAAGCAAGAACAAGATATTTCAAGCAAAATCAAAGAGAACTAGGAAAGAGTGTATTATACCAAAATGGAAGTGAAGTAGTGTTACATAGGGTGATTAGACCTTCTGAATAGCTCCCCTAAACATGTGGAATGAACCCCCAATCTTCAATTTGGATGGTGTTGTTTTAGATTAAAAAACCCCCAAATTCTAGGGTTTGGTAGAAGTTGATGATTTTTGAGAGATTGTGGAAGGATTATGGTGTGAAGGGGTGAAGAAAGTAGTGAATTTGTGTAGAGAAGTGAAAAGGAGAAGATTAGAGGAGAGTGAGAAGTTGTTGTGAAGATTTGAGAGTGGGAGATGAGATGAGGGTGCTTGAGAGATTTTGAGAGTAAGATAGTGTGTTTGGGGAGTGGGGTGTCGGGTGAAATGGGTGGGAGAGATAGATGGGAGGGGTAATTTAGCTCCGCTTAAAAAAAAGAGAGAACGGACGTCGCGACTCACGAATAGTGTCGCGAGTTGCGACCTAATGACCTCGCGAGTCGCGACCTGCACAGTTGCGACCAGCGATGGCCATCGTGGCTCGCGAGGGACTTCCTGTAATTGATGTTTGCTTCTTTTGATACCTATAATATAGAACTTGAAACATAATGGATGTAAAGATTATAAAGATACCTATAATTGTTTTTTTTCGGTAGCAAACTCGTGCTGATAACGTGTTATGAAACAAAGAGAACAGAAAACTTATAGAGTGAAAATGAGAGAGAAGTGATTCTTTCTTCCCAAAGTTGTATCTTGCTACTTATGGCAAAAGCCATATCTATACTACCAGAGATATATTACAAGTCAACATGTGTACACTACCCTAGTATGTAGGTTTAGGAAAAACTTACCATGCATTAAATACATGGCATTCATTTTTTGACTTCATGATAGTGGGTTATATATTTGTAGGGTTAAATTTTTAAAAAATTGATATAATATGTGTTAGTTATCAGTTTAATTCAATATTGTTGAGATTGTAAGTAAGGATATGTTGTCCCTCTATTGCTTGACCTAATGGAAGAGTTGCATTGGGTGTGTGACATTTCATGTTATTGTAGATTTGCAGTATTAATTGAGTGAGTATTGTAACAGGAGTGAAGGTGAAAAGTTTTGGTAAAATAAAAGGGAGGGTTTGATTTTATTGGGTAAAAGTTCTTCAAGTATCCCATATGAAATGTGGGGAATTAGGAGGGTGGTATGCTTGAGATGAGGTATGTTATCTGGTTTAATGAATCTTCTGAGAGCCTGTTTGTGGCTAGTTTCATATCCTTCAATCCACACGGGTTCGGATTCTAGTGGTGGACGCCAAGAAGGGCTTCTATGGTATAAGAACACTGGGCAGCATGTTAATGGTGAATTCTTAATGGTTGTTGTTCAAGCCAACAGTCTACTTGAGGATCAAAGTCAACTCGAATCAGGCAGCTTGAGTTCACTCGATTTTGGTCCCTATGGTACCTTTGTTGGCGTATATGATGGGTATGGTGGCCCAGAGACTTCGCGTTATGTCAATGATCACCTCTTTAATCATTTTCGTAGTAAGTATCATGACACGGCTTTCAAATTATGAACTGTGTAATATTCTATGGCTGTCATTTGGTCTGGGAAATGGAAATGGAAATGAAAGGGATGAAAGTATGTGTTCCTACTTTTATAGTACGGATATGGAACAAAAATTGAGTTCTCTTTTTTCCAAAACACTACTCTCGCTAGTGGAAAAAACCTTATCTGTCACTTAGTAATAGATTCGGTTTTTTGTAAAATCGCATCCGAAAATCAACATTAAAAATGGGAGGGAAAGCTGGCAGGACAATATGATGCGGTTCTTTTGTGGACCGGATCAGATTTTAGAAACTGCGCAAGTCATCTTCATCAACAACGAACTGATTTTCTTCATCCCCTCTATTTTCGTCGTTTTCGGCAAGTCCTTTAGTGAATTTTTAGGGTTCTCTGTGCCGATTTTTAACATTTGAATTATAGTTTTCTTTTTATTATTTTTCTCTCTGATCAAGGTTTTTGATTTATATTTTTAGAAAAAATAACGAAAATCTGATCTAGTTCGTAGTTCATTTTAACTTTCATTTTCTGTAATTTACGTTTTTTAGTTAGATCTTGTTTTTTTTTGTAATTCTCGTTCATTTTCTGTAATTTATATTTTTAGTTAGATCTAGTTCAGTTTTTTTTTTGTAATTATTGTTCATTTTATGTAATGTACGTTTTTTTGGTTAGATTTAGTTTTTTAAAAAAATTTCGTTCATTTTCATTTTTGGTTCTGAAATTCCAAACCTTCAGTCATTTCTTATCCTTTTTTTGTAATTTTGGTTTTTTTCATTGTTGAACTTGAAATTTTGGTATGTATATGTATATATACGTTTTTCGAAAACTGGAAAATGAAGAAATTTTTGTATGTATTGTTATTGTATATATATATGTATAGATACGTTTTTTTAGGTATACAAATCTGGTCTTTTTTTTATATATATGTGTTCCTTTATTATTAATGTGAGCGTGAGATTTAAAAGATAGGTAAACCTGCAGGATACAGACTTGCACCTTTTTTTGACATAAATTTCAAAAATCTGGTGCGGTATTAGCTTAAAATCGGATCAATAAATAATTTACTAATTCGATTTTGGACCGGATCAGTTAATACTTGAGATTTGTTGTGAGTCCATCCGATGCGGACCAAAACCGAATCAGTAAGCCCGATTTTGACTACATCGGATGGACTTTTTCCACTAGTGTCTCTACTTCTTTCTCCATTGGGATGTATGTATTTGTGTTGAACTTCAAACTGAACTCATTATTGGCTTATTGAGATAGTACTACACTAATAATACTATTATTGGTAGTGTTAAATTCTTTTTATTATAAAAATTCCCATTTGTGTCGCATGTTACCTAACATGTGAGGCAAATGGCTTTTTTTAACGTATATCAAAAGCTATTTGCGTCGCATGTAACCTTACGTATAAGAAAAGCTATTTGCGTCACATATGACCTTACATGTGACGCAAATGGCTTTTTTTATACGTATAAAAATGACATTTGCGTCACATTTGACCTTACATGTGATGCAAATGGCTTTTTTATACGTAAAAAAATGTCATTTGCGTCGCATTTGACCTTACATGTGATGCAAATGGCTTTTTTATACGTAAAAAAACCCTTTGTGTCGCATGTTACCTAACATTTGACGCAAATGACTCATATTTTGTGTCGAACACTAAACCGACGTAGATCACTTATGTGCTATTTGTGTCGAAACCTTTACTGTCAGACCAATGTCCGATGCAAATGGTGGTCCCGAGTTCGACGCAAATCATCAATTATGTACTAGTGCCACCAAAGACATGCATATATATGGACTTAAACACAACACAACCACCACATTAACCTCAACCCACCAAAGACATGCATATACATTGACTAAACACAGGACAACCCCACATTAACATCATCACACGCTAAGCATGCATAACCATTTATTTAAACACATAACAACACCCACATTAACATCAGCATATCCTAAAAAAACTACCAATATATCACAAACTTAGAGGCAAATTTCATCAAAACCCACAGTGAAAGCCAACAGATTTGCAACCCTAAACACCCTAAACAACATAACCCTAACAAACTACCAACATATCACAACCCCACAGGCAAAATTCATCAAAAACCACAGCGAAAGGTAATATATTTGCAACCCGAATCAACCCTAAACAACAGAAACCCTAACAAACTACCAACATATCACAAACCCACATATCATTAGCATATCACAACCCACAACCAAAATTCATCAAAAACCACATTGAAAGCCAACGGATTGCAATCCTAAACACCCTAAACAAATGAAACCCTACCAAACTACCAACATATCACAACCCTACGACCAAAATTTATCAAAAACCATAGTGAAAGCCAACATATTTGCAACCCTAAACAACAAAAAACCTAACAAACTTCCACCAACATAACCCCAAAGCCAAAATTCATCAAAAAACACCATAAATACCAACAAATCACAGCCACACACCGAGATACAACTGAAGAAACTTAACTAATCCACATGAATACTTTAGCATAAAATGTAACCCTAATAAACTGATCACAATTAAGGCCAACATTTTACAACCATAAAAAGCTAAAAAAAACACTATTAATCTACCAGCAATTCTACCCACGGAAAAAAATTCATCACAATTCATCATAAATATCAACATATCACATAGATTAAACATGACTTTAGGAATATTTCACCAGAAATGGACATCATCATTTATTTTACGAACCCTTTTTTTAGGGTTTCCTGTTGAAGAATTAGGTAGATCAGCTCCTCTAGAATATTGATCTGCCGCAGCACCATCTCCCATACCTACAACAACAACATCACTATCTCCAGCATCAACGTCTTTGAGGGAACTTGAATCATCAAAGATGATTTTATTCCTAACAAAATCCAGATCCAGAGGCTTCATCATCAGAACTGAAGTAAAGCTCTGGCGTTCTGAACTTCGAAGTCATAGTTTTAGACTTACGCCGCACATAAGTCAAGTTCAAAGAAGAATTATAAGAAGAATTGTGATGGTACCGATCCAATTTACGCAGAAACCAAGACTCTTCTTCCGATCACATTTCAGATTCACCGAAAAGCAACTCGCGTGTATCATTAGAGGCCATCTCATATCTACAAACAAATGGTGGAAAAAAACCCAAAAGCTACCAAAAAATTAGGGTTTGTGTAACAATGATTCACAAAGAGGCCAAAAAAATTAGGATTTATATGAATAGTTGAGAGTGAATCGCAAAATTTTTTCAGTTGAGAAAGGGAGAGGAATTAAATCAGTCGAGGAAGAATCGAGAAAGTGAGATAGAAGTAGAAATTAGGGGTTCTTCAATTTCAGAGGAGAGAGAGGGGAAGAAGATCAGTTGCGGATGAGGTGAAAATGTGAGAGGTCATTAGAAATTGGGGTTCTTCAATAATTGAGGAGAGAGTGTGAGAGGAATAAGAACAGGTGAGGAAGAATCGAGGAAGTGAGAGAGGTTTCTAAAAAAAATCTGATGGGTTCATGGTGAAGTTGGGTTAAAGGGGGGCGGGGGAAGGTTAAGGGATCGGAATTAATTGGTGTTAGGTGAGTGGGTGAGTAATTAATGACTGTTATGTGAGTTTGTGGAGTAATTACATAATGGCACTATTGTAATAAGTAGGAAATTCTTTTACCATTTACAACTTGCTTTCACTTATTGTAAATATGTCATATAAGGAAAGTGTTTCACTTATTGTAAAACGGAAGAAGTATATATTAATTGACAACTTTCATATTTTATATTATTGTATGTATAATAACAATTACATATTTACCTTTCTATAAGTTATAATCTTAGACTTAGTAGGGTACTAGGGTCTAAAGAGTAAGAGGAAGAAAACGCTAAAGAACCTTTGTTAAAAAAAAGCAAGAAAAAGAAATGCAAACGGAAGTCAGCTATAGGAATCGGTCATACGACTTTAGACGCTTCTATGATTTTTCCCCTCCCTTACCTCTGAATCAAACATCAGTTATGAACAAAGTCTGCATGTATAAACTATATGGATTTTTCCAAATTAATGGGGTACAGTTGTACCCAATGCCCCCCTCTGATTCCGTCAATGCGATCAACCCATCGCGACACTCCTTGGTGCCTTGGGTCAAATGCCCTTCCCAAAGGGTCTAATTTGGTATTTAAAAGCTAAGTTATCCACTGTAAAATCTATGTTCAAATTCTTGCTTAGAGCTTTCACGCTTGTCAAAATTCTACATGCCCTTGGCAGAAGTTAGCAGCAAAAAATGTGTGACATGTTTGCTCCTTGGTGACATGTTTGTGGCAGCAAAAAATTGACGAATAAAAGGAGAAGAAGGAAATTTGTGCCCTAATTTCGCAAAAGGATAATCGAAAAAAAACAGCCAAACTTGGCAAGCCAAATCCGTCCTCTCTTCCTCTATAGGCAACATGAATATGGTACCATCAGGGAACACGTAATTTTGCCTAATAGTTTAACGTCTGCCATGATTAGTGCACTACATAAGCTATTTTTGTCATCTAAGATTTACAAAGGACGAAAAACATTTGCACCCTCAGGGGGAGAGTCGCTTTTATAAGAGAGCTTAGGGTTTTCTCTAGTCATGGGGAAGTGAAAAAGACAAAGAAAAAGAAGAAGGTGATTTTGTGTAGATATTGAAGCGAAACAGAGAAATTGACAAGACTTTGAAGAAAAGTGCAAAGAAATACAATAAAGAAGACAGAGAGGTTACCTGAAAGCCTAGGCGAGCAAAAATGGAGTAAATAAGATATTTTTAAAACCAAGAAGTTGCATCTATAAGAATAGTTGGAAGTTGAACGTTTAATCACTACATGCAAAAAATGTCATCACTGGCGCGCTTAGCGAGCCTGTTTTGTGTTCAAAAGTAATTTCTCTTCTTTCATTTGCCGCCTAAAAGTATTAGGGGCTATTGTTAGGGAGCAGTTTTTTGTCCATGTGGCAGCAAGTTAGTCGAGATATTTTTGTTAGTTTGCAAGGCCAAGTGGCAATAGGTGATTAATCTAATAAAAGGAAGCGGAGGATCGCTGACATGGCAATCAATTGGCGCTTCCTACAATCTAGGAAGAAGTGTGTTGCATTGAGAAGGGAGTGGAGCAAGCCGCAACCGCTTTGTTGAAGATATTCCAGGATCCCCTCATACTAAGATCTGAAGACAATAATAGTCCAAGGGATAAAACGGCTATGATAGCAATGTTCATATATATGGTGTTTGATATAAATATAATTATTCACTAGCTTGCATTGTAAACACAACTGAATCATCTCCCTCTAGCTCTAGTACTCTCTTATACTCAAAAAGCAAACTCAAGCATACTTAGTGAATTGGCAGAATACGATGCTCCCGTGGTTTTTCCCTTCCTATCCAAGGGTTTCTCACATAGAACTTGCTTTGTGTCCTTTACTATTATTCATACTTTACTTCGCTTATTCCTTATTTATATTGCAAGTTAATTGTCAACCCCTTCTCCAAACAAATTAGCCTTACGTTGTACATGTTTAAAGGTATTCCCCTTGTTCTAATAAGTTGAAGATGAAAGACTCTGGTTAGGCCGATGTGAAGTTTGCCTCTTATACATTCTAGTTTGGTTAAAGTTTGACACTCGGCTATTGGATCTAGTTAAGTTGGGTTCATATGAATTAGTCAAAATTTGGCTATATAATATTCGAATTCGGTGAGATAAACATTGTTAAATCAAAAATCTACATGAAATAATATTTACATTAACAAAGGTTAAAATAAAATATAATGTTAGATTACATAAAATTCTATAGTGAATTGATATTGATCATAAATTTGAAAAAAATATATACGTGTAACAAATAGTAAAAAAAAATTAATGAAAATTAGAAATTTGTATGACCATTTGAGTATTATTGTTGTTTGGCCAATTTAGACTTGAGCCCAGTCATAGTTAGATTATTTTTGGGTCAGGTTTGTTTAAAATTTCACGGATCAATTCGGGTTAAATTCAGTATTGTTGGACTGATATATACAATTTCGATTCTTCAATTTAAGTCTATATTGAGTCTCGAATCGGATCAATCAAGTACATCCATATTGCTAGGTCTAATCACACATTCACATCACCTATATATCCACTATCTAGTACTTCCTCCGTTTCTTAATAAGTACAACATAGAAAAAGTGGGGGAATATCAAGGAATGTAGAGAGAGAAAGTTGGGACCACAATAAAGTAGAGTAATTCAAGTGATGAAACAAAAAATTCATGCTTTTTGGTGGCATATTTGTAATAATATTGAACTGTTTTTACCATTTTGAGCTTGGTTGCACTTATTATGACTATTCCAAATAAGAGAAATGTTGCACTTATTAAGAAACGGAGGTAGAATTTATTAATTTTGTCGACTGCTCATCCACCACCTAAATTAAACTGATACTACTTTTAGAATTAAAGAAATGAAAACTCTGAATTTGTAATAGCATTTCAACTGTACAAGTTTACATTTCATCAGCACATTGTATTGACATGCAAAGACTACTTATAAAAATGCCTTAAGTTTTGTATGAAAGGTATAATATATACTACTATTGCGTTGAGTGTTGTATGAAAGGTATCAATGTATAATATATACTACTATTGCGTTGATTGTTGTATTATGTAAAACTTATAAAAATCCTTAAAAGTTTTGTATAAAAAGTGTCATCTACACAATTTTTGTGTCCTTTTATTATATTTTATATCTTGGAGGTAGATCTAAGACGGGTACGGTTTGAGAAGATAGGAGTCAGGTGGGTATGGATATCCAAACGGGTGATGTGGCAGGTATTATATCACATTACTCCTCGTTGAAGGAAAGATGGGGACAGATTTCGGACTCGCAATAGGAAATTAGGAATGGGGATATTAGGTGAGGATAGGGATGGATAGAACAACCTCCCCCCGACCCTCTCTATTAATATTTCCAATCTAATTGCACCTTTAATCAAGACCTTTGATGTGAAAAACATAAAGCAATATCGGAAAAGATACTGCAGAAAAAAGTCACAAAATACCAAAGGACAATAATTGTATAATTCTAGTCTTGTGAACAATACGTTTATGAATTATGGGGGCCCATAATCCCCATCTATATATATAAAAACAAACAAAATGTCATATTGTCACATGTACTCTTTTTTCTCCTCTACATAATTAAATAAATAATAAAAATGTGTGTTCAAGACTTGTATTCATGACTTTTCATTTGATATGTTAATTCATGTTGATCTTTAGAGTACTCCCAGTGGTTGCCCTCCTTGTGGGTTATGAGGAGAGTGTAAAAGTATTATTAGTTTATTAGGAGAGAGAAGAAAGTTGGGCAAAAAATTGATGTCCAGCTCTTCATGATGGACGAAGAAAAAGAGGAGCAAAGAAGGAATTGGAAGAAAGAGAAAATATGGTGGGGTAGGTGGAAGAGTGAGAAAGTAATAGAATAATCAATGACCCCAAACTATAGGACAACCATTAGTTGTGCTCTTATGGAGCAAGGAAAAATCATTTAGAAACAAATATTTCTATTTTCGGAGATTTCAAATGCATGTCAGTAAATAATCCAGTGTTTCAAGACTCGAACCCATAACTTTTCATTTGACATATTAATGCACTAACCAACTACACTACAATGCTCATATTGATCTTTATTTGGCGAAAAATCATTTAGAGAATAATATTTCTATTTTCGAATATTTCAAATACATATCGATAAATAATCTGGAGCGTATAACCCGAGACAAAAACTAGTATAATTCTAATTATTACTAGTAAGTTGTAGGAGTATAAAAGAAAGGAGGGTCCAAAAGTAGGCCAACGATAGAACCACAAAATGGAATACCAACAACCACCATCATCCTCACCTTCTTCCTCTCCATCTTTATCTTCTTCGTCTACATCTTCACCATCTAAAACAGAGGAACTTGACTATCCTCTCCATGCTATCGGTTTCGAAATCGACGAAGTTTCTCCCGCTAAAGTTACCGGACATCTCCTTATCACTCACAAATGTTGCCAGGTTTCTTTCTTTTCTTTGCAATTTCCCTGTTTTTAATTTTACTTGTTTGTTTAATGATTTGTTTATCATCTTGCGGATTTAATTAGTATGTTCAGTTTAGTATAAAATTGGGTGATTTCTTGACACTTTCATCAGCAATTCTTAGTTATAGACATAGCTCCTCCTCCCAACAAAGTTGTTACTACTATTAGTCTATTACTATGCTTGGTCATAAAAGTTGGGCAAAAGACAGGAAGTCAGGAAGTACGTAATGTTTATCACTTACATGAAATATCCGTGGATTTTCTAAAACAAAATATGTTTGGTGGGAATAGATACATTATATATATTTACTTGTTATTCTATACCCTCCGTTTTTCTATCGTTAGCACTTAGAATCTTAACACTATTTATATTTAGAGAGAATCTTCTGAATTTTCTTCAATTTATAAGAAAAAAATATAGTAATGTGAGATTTTGTTTGATTCGTTTCAATTATTATACTATTGATATTCAATTATTATAATTTTACTAATATATAATGAAAGATATTTAAATTAAAAAATGTGCATTAGAAGATGCGCACAGGGAAGTGAGAAATACAAAAAAAAAAAAAAGTGAGTACTTATTTGGTTTTTTTTTTATAGTTTATTCACCATACACCGAGGTGTAACATGTGTATGTTATACCTAAGGCTAATTGTTTACTTATTTGCTCATTTGGAATTTTCTTTTTTTAGTATATTTTGCTCATTTGGATGATTTTAAATGAGCAATGGGGAAAAAAAATAGCCTTAAACGTACTATTCTCACTGTACACCCTGGTATATAATAAACTTTTTGTTTGTTTTTATCATGCAACAATATGGTTCTTATCCTTTCTTTTACTGGTATATAAAAATTTAGAAGTACGCATTTGAAGACAGAGATGAGTAGGGATGGCAAAAACTGACCCAACTTGATAACACGACCTAAAGCTGGCCTGAAAAATTCGGGTTTGGGTTGAGATTTTCGACCTGAATATACAATGGGTTAGGTTCGGGTTGATCTTTTGAACTGAAAATATCCTGAAATTACTTGATTTAAAAATTAACTTATATTATGTTAGGTTAGCTTTTAGCCGGTTAGGTTATAATATTGTGCCAAGCCCAACTCACTTCAACATGAAAATTCCGGCTTTAAATGTTGAAACTTAAACATGTTATATGTACACTACCTTTCTGAATTAAGTTGGTAGTGTTTTGATCATTGGATATTTAGATTTTTATTTCAAGTCATATTAGGTTGGTTTTGGGTCAACTCGAAAAATTTAAGGTTGGGTATGAATATGATAAGTGACCTGAAATATAAATCTAGTCCACCTGAAACTGACCCAACCCGACTTGATTGTCAGCCCTAAAGATGAGTGAAAGCAAACATAGGAATTAAGTTGTTAAGATCTTGAGAAATCTTAGTTAAGCTGAAGTGAGCAATTAGAAATTTAAATTATTAACCAAGGATGTCTTGGCCTAGTGGTTAAGATTGAGGTGTTGTGAACGATAGGTCATAGGTTTAATTCCCCCTCTCCTTCTTTGTACTTTATACTGCCTTCGTGGCTCATATGAATCAAAAAAGAGATTAAAATTATTACATCTATGGAAATTCTTGTTTTTAGCTAAAAACTGGAAGTTAATGAGATTTGAGAAATTGCCTTGAGATTGATTGGTTAAGATGAGTTTGATTGTTTGATTGTTTGTTATGTGAGGGAATATTTGAAATTTAGGACGAAGACCAAGTTTATATCTTCTCCTTATATAATAGAGATGTATACCCAACTCAAATGATGCAAGCTAAGTAAAAAAAAGAAGTTTTATTATTATGTACTAGTATACTCTCCCGGTTCAAATTAAGTTGCCAAAGTTTCTTTTTCGGTAGTCTCAACTCGGGGTGATAATGAGCTCGACCTATACGTAAACATTTCGTGCTCGTCTCGGTAAAGCTCGACTCATGGTAGCTCGACTGAGGTTCGAACTCGATCAACTCAAGACCTTGATGAACAAAGTCGAATTAGGCCAAGCTCGACTCAAAAAGCTCGTTAACAGACTCGATTATTATTTTATATAAAAAAAAAATTAATATAACTTAGTGTTTAAGAAGGTATTATATGCTAATACACTTTAAAAATTTATTATACGTGTCCTTTTATACAGATTGATACATTGAACAATTCATTTGTTTTCTGTTTATATCCTTTTAGATCTAGTTTGTCGATTTTTGTGTATATATGTAAGTAATTCATTTGGTTAACATTTAAAAATGAAAAAAAAATGGGATCTTTTTGAATTGAGCCTATAATTCTACTAGATTTGTCAACAATTTGTTTAAATGTCGAAAATGAATTTTCTATTTGGTTTAATGTTGTGTTGATTTATTCTTAATTTGTTTCAAATCGAACTCGAGCTAAAACTGAACGCCTAAGTCGAACCGAGCTCCTGAGACTAGCTCGAGCCTTGAGAGAAGCTCATGAGCTCGAGCCGAGCACTTATCGAGCTCGTCGAAATCACGAGCAGAGCCCGTATAGTTCGAGCTCGACTCGTTCCATAAGCACCCTTATTCTCAACTTGTTTCCCAAAATTTCCTTTTTAGCCATTTTTATATTTGTTTTTTCTCCACATTTAGGCCCTACACTAAGAACTCCGTTCACCCCATCTACCATTACACTTTCCTTAAAAAATTGCATCAAAATGATTTATGGCAATTAGTTTTGACAAAAGGTGAGTGTAATACGTTCTGAATGATCAAGGGTACAAATCAAATTGTTGCAAATTCGGTGATAGAGAGGAAGTATCTAATAGTTTGGAATTACACAATTGAAAAGAAAAGGTTTGGTTTGGATCTCATGAGAGTTTCAAAAATAATCAACCCCCTTAGTGAAAAGTGCCTAAGAGAAAGTTTAAATTCTAATCGACTCGATCTAGACTTTATGTCGAACGAGTTATACGCCGTACAATGTTACTAACTAATTTCTATACTCCTTTCGTTTTTAAATACATGCAACATTTGTATGAATCCTTATTAATTTAACGACCTTATTTCATATTCTTTAATTTCACAAATGTATAAGAAAAAAATATATTCATTAAATGTAATTATTCGTCTGAATGTATGCTTTCATAATATCAATTTTTTATAGTTCTAATTATACATAATTAAAGATATTAAAGAACAAAGTAATGCATTGAATAACATGTATGCAGAATATGTTGCATGTATTTAGAAATTGGGAAAATATATTTTTTGTTACAAAAGTCTAACTAACTAATTAGATGCTTTTGAAATAGTGTTTTGGCAAAAATTAGCTAAACTAGGTTGATATCAGTCTGGCTAGATGTCTGTGATCTATGTATGCAAATATTGTAAAACGAAGTAAATGGTTTGGCAGCCATTCAAGGTTTTACATGGTGGCGTTTCGGCGTTGATATCGGAGTCATTGGCGAGCATGGGGGCGCATTTGGCGAGTGGACTGAAGCGGGTTGCCGGGATTCACCTGAGTATCAACCATGTCAAGAGGGCGGAGATGGGCGATCTCGTTGTTGCTCAGGCTCTTCCAATCACCCTCGGTCGTACCGTTCAGGTATTTTTGCTGCCCTCCTTTCTTACTTGCTTAAGTGAGCTTTTGATGATAGTAAAAAACTTATATGGACTTGGTCCATACTAACTTAGTGTGGACCTAATGTTAATTCATGTGATTTATGAAAAAAGGTTCCAAAAAAAAAAAAAATAGATATAAAAGATGAGTAGATATAGATTGTGAAGTTTGACTATGTGAAAAAAAAAGTTACTATGTCACAAGGTGAGAATTTTATCATGATAAACTAATGTGAGAAAAAGTGATTATATTAAAAAAAAATGTCACTATGATAGATATTAATTGTTAATATAACTTAAGATTTTAAAAGGTTACTATATGGAAAAAAGGATCACTATGTTAAATAAGTGGATTTGGTCCACAATTATATTATTGTAGACCAGGTTCACGCAAAAGTAACTCTTGATGATAATGCTCACACAAAACTTGTAAAGTTTTGGATCTTAAATTCTCACCAAACTGATGCTTCTATGAGTTAACTCTTGCTGTATTTATCCTAATGTATCATTCGAATATATCAAAGTTTGATAATATGTACTAATTTGTAGATTAAGGGATCAAGTAGTGCATTATTATACAAAATTAGTAAAAATTATGAAACTTTGAAGTGTATTAGATATTAATAATTGTAAATTTTGATTTTCACGTTTGCAATACACGATCTTGACCATTAATATCTCTAATTACTTATTTGTAAAAAGCATAAAAATTTGAAATCTTGTAAATATATATTGTGATAAGTATAACAATATCTTACATGTTAACATTTGTATTAATATTAGGCACAAATTTCCGGTTAAAGTAAGCACATTAATAATGCAAAAGTCAGAATTTTATAATTATTAAAAAAAATATTAAAAAATCCATTATTTAAGGATAAAGAAAGGATTAGTTTTTGAGATTTTTTTCATTATTCGCATTAGGGTTTTGATATATATATGCAACCCTTGTGGTTGCAAATAAGCATTAAGTGCATTTCGTAAAATAATACTCCCTCAGTTTTCTTTTGTTGTTTCTATATGGAATCGACGAAGAAACTAATGCAATTCAAAAAATAAGCAAGATTTCACTATTTTAAAAAATAAAATTAATTAAATAGAAAGATTTTAGACCTTTGAGTTATTTTATGTAAAACAACTAATGACACAAAAGTTTAAGGGGTAAAAGAATAAAAAAAATGACTACAACATAGTGTAAACACATTTTTTGTCCTTTTAGTTACTCTATGTTAGGCAACCAATGAGACAAAAATATGAAAGGTAAAAAAGTAAAAACTGATTATTCAATAGTGTGAACACATTTATTGCAACTCAAAATTAATGGAGAATTTAATTCATGAATTTCAATATGGGAAGATCAAAATATGAACGATATAGTGAAATTTTCAATGAGGAATACAAAAACAACAAAAGAAAAAGAAAGAAATATTATTTGAAGAATTTATCACGCAATCACGTGTTAATTGATATAATTAATGCTTATTTAATGTTTAATATTTCCATCTTTATCTTTTTATGTACAAGCTACATTTGTGGATGGATGTTTTCATGTTGAGTAGATACAGCTTTTATTTATGGGCTTTGCTAAACGACGCCCTACAATTTCCTACTAACGCCCTAAATACAGTATTTTTGTATTGTATTTATATACTTTGTATTTTTTTTTTCTCTCTCCTCCCCTTAACTCACCTCCCTAACTCTCCTCCAATCTCAAAAGTTTACTTCCACCACCACCACCATCAGCACCACCACCACACCAGCAGAACCAGCACCACCACCACACCATCCGCACCACCGCCAGCAGCGCGTCCACCACCTTACCCCAACAGACCACCACCTTCTTCCCTGTGTTTTTTTTTTCCTTTTTTTCTGAATTTTTTTTTAAAAAAAATAAGGGGGCGCCCACCAAGGACGCCCCACCACCGGTGGAGGCGTCCTTGGCAGGCGCTCCACCACATGGTGAGGCGCCTGCCAAGGACGCCTCCACGGTGGTGGAGCGTCCTTTGGGCGCCTCCCTTTTTTCAAAAAAAAAAATCAGAAAATAAAGGGGCGCCCACCAAGGACGCCCACCACCGGTGGAGGCGTCCTTGGCAGGCGCTCCACCACATGGTGAGGCGCCTGCCAAGGACGCCTCCACCGATGGTGGGGCGTCCTGTGGGCGCCCTTTATTTTCTGAATTTTTTTTTTTTTAAAACAAAGGTGGTTTGACAGGGCATTCATTTCTTTGATGATTCTTACAGAGGTTGTTCACGCAAGTTCTATGAATCAAAGAGATTCTTTATGAGTTAGTAGAGGTGAAAGCAACTAAGCCAAATCTTGCGGCATATACTGCAGAGTTGATAGCCAGTGATGGTCCTTTCTCAACTTAAAAAAAGATGCTAATGCTAAAAGTATAATGACTACACTTTGATTGATCTTCCCACATTCATGGACTGCTTCACAAGCTTTTTAATTGAAGGTTGATGATGCCTTTGGGAAGTGATTTAGAGTGTTGGAAATATTTGTAATCTTGTGGGAGTTGGGTTTTGGAGGGATATGGAATGTGGTAACTGTGGATCTTCTTCCATAATGGGATTGCATTTCTTTATTCTGTTTGCCGGCGCCGGTGGGGTGTGTCGGAGGCAGTGGTGGAGTGGAAGATGATAGGAAAGGGAAGTGAAGAAGGAATGGGAAAAATGAGAAAATAGATGAAGTATACTATACCGTATTTTTATACATGTATTTAGGGCGTAAATAGGAAATTTTAGGGCGTAATTTAGCAAACTAGTTATTTATTGGTGAGGTTAATGTTACACCTACCAAGCTAAGCTATTTCATTTTTAAAAAATCGTGAAAGGAAAGACAAGTGAGATGCACAACGCGTCGAAGCCCATCTAACAATCAATTTTTTCTGTCAAAAAAAAAAAAAAACAATCAATTTTGGGGGTAGGTAGGCTTAGTGACTCATATTGACTCGTACCGACCAGCGATTGTGATTGAAGTAGTCTCCAACTATAGAGACCTATATCCATATACTTCCTCCGTTTCAAAATAGATGGTACATTGTTGACTAAAACGCTTGTCGAGGCACTACTTTGACTACTAATATCTTTAATTATGTATTAGAGTAAAGTATAAAATTTTGATTTTCTGAAAAATATACATTAAGACAAATCCAACAACATATTACATTATAACATTGTTTACCTAATAGTAAATAATGCATGGTCAAACCTCATTCATGAATAGTGGAAAAGTCAACAATGTAGCATTTATTTTGAAACGGAGGAAGTATATTGAAATGTGTTTTTCATTAAGAAACTATCACATGTGGTGTTCTGACTTAAAGTATCTACTTGATGTACTAGATATACAATACAAAAATTAGAAAATGCATCTATGATTTCAAACTTATATGTTAAAGTAACCACTAAATTAAGTAATGTTTCGTGTTATAATTTTGACATAAAATATTAATAAATGAAAATTATAATTATAATTACCACTAGCATAACCCATATTTAAAAACTAGTTAGAAACTACAAAATGTCCACTATTCTTTTATCATTATTATTTTTTTACTATTGGGGATTGAATTGTAATTGTTAATTTCCTTCGTTTTGTATATTGATAAAAAGAATTAGTATCAGACGGACTAATTAGAGAATTTTTATCATAACACATAACTTTTAACTTATGTTTTTTTGACTTTTAAGTTTGTGAAAGTATTGGATCAGACCGTCTGACGTATTGTTTACTGTCAGACGGGCTGAGCCCAATACATCTTCTCTCTGCTTCACTTTTTAGGTCACATTCTCTCTCCTCTTCTTCTTCTCTGGATTTTCATATAATCCACCCAGTTTCGATTCTTAAGCTGCAATAATTTCATAATCTCCTTTTATAATCCCAATTTGTTGTTTCTTTCTTCTTCTTTTTTTCTCCTTCTTCAACTTCTACAACCTTTTTTTCTCTGTATTTGTGGAATTTATTTGTTTCATTTCTTCAAATAGTACAACCATCCTTCAATGGCAGAAATCATAATAGCTATTTATTACCTTTTTAGAAACTTCAAATAGTACTACTTACTTGAGAAACTTGTTCTTCCCTGTGATGAGTATATTCGGCTCATCATCTTCATGAAATTCTTCATGAAATTCTTAATGAAGATAAGACTTGGAAGATTTTCATGAAATTCTTAAGTTCTTTCATAAATCCTATTTTTCATGAAATTCTTAATCTCAGTCTCCATTCTTTATTGATCTAACAAGAAGAAAAAAATCAGCTAAGAGGAATGAAGAAGAAGGAGAAAGTGAGAGAAAGCAGAGGTTAGTGTTTTGTTTTTCAGTTGAACTTTGTTTTGTTTCAGTTGGACTTTGTTTTCTTTCAGTTGGACTTTGTTTCGTAATATGTATACCAACTGAAACAAATAATGGACCAACTGAAACAAAAAATGGACCAACTGAAAGAAATAATGGCCAATTGAAAGAAATAATGGACCAACTGAAAAAAAATGAAGACTACCTGAAAAAAAAATTAAGACTACCTGAAAAAACATTAAGACTACCTGAAAAAAAATTAAGACTAAGTGAAAAAAAATTGGAACCACCTGAAAATAATGGACTTTGTTTTCTTTCAGTTGGACTTTGTTTTCTTTCAGTTGGACTTTGTTTTGTTTCAGTTGGACTTTGTTTCGTAATATGTATACCAACTGAAACAAATAATGGACCAACTGAAACAAATAATGGACCAACTGAAAGAAATAATGGGCCAACTGAAAGAAATAATGGATTAACTGAAAAAAAATGAAGACAACCTGGAAAAAAATGAAGACTACCTGAAAAAAAATTAAGACTACCTGAAAAAAAATTGGAACCACCTGAAAGTCGTCCGACCAAAGATTATGGTCGGACGAGTCCGACACAATACGTTCTCTTTAAGTTTTGACCGTTTGTGTATTGATATTTAACAATTAACTTATTACATATTATTTGTAACTCTTAATACTTTATATGATGGTTAGACTGTTAGATCATTTTTTTTAAGACTTTGCGGTAGATAAATTTATTAGTGCATGTTTTGTTGCTGAACCCTAAAGTATGAGGATGGTGAAAATTAATTCCAAAAGCAATAGAAAAAACTACTTGATACTCTCTTTGGGTTTTTTTTTTATCTTTCTCACTTTCCTGTATACATCTCCCAATGCACATCTTTGAACTTAAATATCTTTCATTATATATTAGTAAAAATTATAACGAATGAATATTAATAATGTATTAATTGAGACGAATCAAACAAGATTTCACATGACTATATTTTTTCTTATAAATTGACAAAAATTGAAAAGATTCTCTCTAAGTATGAATAGCGTCATGATTTTAAGGGCATGTTCTCCCCAACTTATTTTCAGTTTAGTTCTATTCAATTCAGTTCAGTTCAATTCAACTCTGAACAATACTTTTACTCTCACATATCACTATTTATTTCCGTTCAGTTCAATTTAATTCAATTCTGTTCAGTTTAGTTCAATTCAGTTGTTTTATGCCGAAGAGAACAAGCCCTAAGCGAGAATAGTAAAAGAAAAACAGAGGGAGTACGAGTTAGGAGTAAGGTAAATATTAATGATAGCAACAAATATACATTGCTTTGGCACAAATATAAATATTTGAGTCTATCGGAAAATAAAAATCCAATTAGAAGAGTATTCTAAGTTTTCGTCTTTTTCAAGAATCATTGGTGCCTATAATTAGAATAAATAATTAGTATTTTGGTACGGGGTAATGGCTTGGGTCAATTACAACTAGCAATTTATGCATGTAATGCGTGCCTAACTTTTTTAGAACATAATTTATAATTTTTTTGCGCATAAACAAAGGTAAAATTTGAGCATTAGACATGTTTTTTGGGCTAGCTAATTTTTTTGATTAAGCCTATATCACTTAACTAAACCCGTCTTTTATTTTTTTATTTATTTATACTTTCTTTGAGATTTTTAAAATTAAAACCGATGAGCGTTAAAAGAAGGTTACGCAGATTTATTAAGAATTTCTTATATTTTTATCAACAAAGTATTTTGTTTTGATTAAATCATTTCACTTTGTCAATTGATTGTATTTTTCTTTTTGATTTACTACTTGATTGTATATTGATTGATCAAATATTTGATTGATATAATTTTCTTTGTTAATTTTTTATGCTATATTTGAGTTTAATTTTCTTTTATATTTTTTTGGTAGAGTGGTTGATTTACTAAAGGGTAATTAAGTAAATTTAGTAGGGGGCATCATAGCTCCTCCATTCCCTTATATAATAGAGATAAATAAATATTTCCTCCATTTTTATTATTTGTTCTTCTTATTTTGACTTTCTTGTCTATAAAAAATTGTTCAAATAGGAAGAACTAAAGGGAACAACAGGAGTATGTTATTATTCATAAATTCCGTAACTCATTTGCTAGTTTTCGTATGTTTTTGTCCAGTGAAAAATTGACGTCATGGCGTGATAAATAAAAAAAAACCTTCAAGATTTAAGTTCAAAAATAATAGTTTAAAAGGAATCGGGGTAAGAGAGTATGTCATCAATAGTTATTGGTATTACCGTAATAAGAGTGTTAGAGATTTAAATATTTTGCTTGTTTGAGTTTTTTTAATAAAATAGTATTATTATTATAAGATTTTATCATATCATATTTGAAACATTAGACCATAAAGCTATGTATTGACGGTTAAGCTTTCAGTTTCTCATTCCAAAGGTCACTTGCTTGAAACCTTGCAGTTTCACAACATTATTGGAAAAATTCACAAGAGAGAGCCCAACTATTACCCATTTTATTTTATAAGTCCCAACTATGAATTATTCCCTGCAGATCCCAAGTTTATTATCTTGTAATTTTCATAGGTCTTGTGCTACTTATAACCGGTTTAGAAAGTAAGATTTTTAAATATTTACCATCTTCGAACACTTGCAGCAAGTGACAAAGACCTATAAGATGGGGCCAACGTTTAAAAATCTTACATTTTAAACTATTTATAAGTAATTCAGGACTTCTAAAAATCACAATATGGTAAACTTGGGACCTGAAGGGAGTAATTCATAGTTGGGACTTATAAAAGAAAATGGGTAATAGTTGGGCCCACTCTTGTGAATTTCTCCTTATATTTTTTGATTGGGGGTCTTCACATGGACAAAAAATATTTGCATAATTAGAAGTTTGTGGAGAATGTCACATGACATATAGGCTTTTTTACGAACGCCTTTTAGTGTATTTGTATAAATGATTCAATAATTCTTGATAAGAAACGGTAACAAAATATTCTAGGGAGTAAAATAATGAAGAATGACAAACTTGTAGCAATTTCTTGGCTTTTATTATCATTCAGCAAGGAAAATTTTCAAGAAACTACCTTCTTTAAGAAACGTTTTTTTTGAAAAAACTATCTTTTACAACAAATTATTTGAAAAAACTACCAAATGACAGTTCTCGTTAAATTTAACTGTTTATTTAGCTATTGACTTGTACCTCGTATTCACGTAATCTTCTCTAACCTTCTTCCCATCATTTATGACGCGACTGTCATAGGGCTGTTCATTAGAGATGTCGATCCGATCCGTAATTTCAGATATCTGAAAATTTCCTATCAACGTGAAAGTTGTTTTCCATCAGAAGGTTGTTTTGTAATTCCACTCTCGAGTATTTGACATGGTACCGGCGCGAAATAATGAATGGATTCCCAAATGCCAACGGCTTGGATTCCTTGTCCTTTTCAAGAAGGGCAACAACCTCTCCCTGCGCTTCAAGTGCATTTCGCTTGCTGAAAGGTACGCCAACCAAACGACTCCTGCCAGGTAGTTGTCTGGGAGAAATGCGATCTGCATCCGATTTACCGAAATCGGATATACGAAGTTTGGGATCAGATATCTGAAAACTCAAAAATTAAAATTTTCAAACGAAAAGTTCATAAAATAAATTTCGGATCGAATCGGATCATTGGATATTTCGGATATCCAGCTTTAAAAACGGATATTTCACATCGTATATTTGAAAAAATCCCATATTTTGGATATTTTTAGATATCCGAAAATGAAAATTTTCTATTCGTACCCGATCCGAAATTTTTTGGATATCCGAGCCAAAATATCCGAAAACTAAAAAACAGATCGGATATTCGAAATCGAATCGAATATTTATGAACACCCTGTTATTTGGACTGATTCGTTGGACTAATCCGTTCATTCCGAACTTTAAGTGAAGGTGAAACATGTGACGTTATTACCAAGCATAAGCCAATGATGAGATTAAACAGTCAAATTAAATAAAAATTGTTATTTGGTAGTATTTTAAAACAGATTTCTTATAAAAGCTAATTTTTTTAAAAAAATAATTTTAAAGGTAGTTTTTCTAAAAATTATTTCGTTTTGTAAAAGGAAGTTCTTTGAAAATTTTCCTTCAAAACACAATATTAAATTTTTAATTATATGTTGCTCCCTTTTGATTATTTTGCTATTGTTTTGGATGTATAACAGGTTTGGGAAGTGAAACTATGGAAAACAAAGCCCGGTAACTTGGACTTAGAAACCAAATCGTTGGTATCATCATCCAGGGTGACTCTTCTTTGCAACCTTCCCGTGCCAGAACACGCTAAGGATGCTGATAAACACCTTCGAAAATATGCCAAATTGTGATGAATGAATCATTAAAATTTATGTGTATATAACATATCACGACATCAATTCCGAAGCATTTATATCAATAAATTGGTTGAAAGTTCTCAAATTGATATTTTAGATTATCTTTTATTATTATCGTTGTAAATGTCGTATAATTTATTAATCATAATTTCCCTATTTCCTCCAAACAGAAGTTCGTGTAATATAAATCCTGAGTTAGTAATATCATGATGATGATAAATTGAGAAGTACATACATGTTGAATGAGTCTTCCAAGACTTGGAAGTGCATTACATGTAGAGTCCATTCATGTTATACCTAAAGGAAATTTTATAATATATCCTGTAAATGAGCAAAATTCTACTCATTTCCAATGACTTATTTCTCTATTGTTTTTCCTAATCTTCTTGATTGTTTCTTTAACCTCAAATTTCTCTCTCCTCCATGATATCTCACCTACCATAAAGTTTATGTCTCTCTTCCATTGTATCTCACCTCTAAGTTTCTCTCTTCTTCATGATTTCTCTCTGATCGTGACCAATCAAATTAATAAATAGTAAAATACGATTTTAGAAAGTTGGGCCTCATCGATGACAACAACCAATATTGAAGTTTCAGATTTTATCTATTGAGGACTTAGTTTCACATTTGAAATCAACATTGCAGTTTCAAAATGAGCAAACACTTATGATCATTTGAGAAAATGAACAAAAAAATTCGTGGGCACAAGTGTTTGCTCATTTTTCTCAAATGAGTTAAAGTGTTTGCCCATTTGAGAAAGTTCGTTCATTTGTTCGAATGAGTACAAGTGATTATAGTTGAGTAGAATTTTGCTCATTTGAATTTTTTTTCAAACGAACAATAAGCAAAAAATAGTCTTTGATGCACCATAAGCATGTTACACCCAAGTTTTTATAATTTATAAATTTTCTCTTGAACGAGATTATTAGACTTTTGCAAGTAGTTCTTTACATTATAAGAGAAAGGATGGTGGGGAGCACTATGGATTAGCTCTTTTCAACTTAATTTTGCTTATCCAAACTTATTTGAACTTATTAAAACTTATTTGAGTTATTTAAATTTATTTGAATTTTCAAGACCTTTATTTTATGAGTGTACCAAACTTTGAATTGAACTAATTAGAACTACTCCGAACTTAGTAGACATTATCAGTTTTTTTAGACTATATTTAAATCTTTTAAGAAATGAAAATAAGGTAAGCAAAACAAACCCTCTTTATTCAAATTGCAAAGTTACCTTCCTTTCTTTGTTGTACATTAGAAATGTTAAGGATAAGAATCTAACTTGGTCAAAATAGAGTCAATAACCTCACGTTTTTCTTTTTATTGTTCAGGGTTAAGGATCTCCCATCTAACTTCCCTTTACTTTCAAAATAAAACCTATACACCCAAATATACATTTTTCACATTTACTAATCTACCTTTTATTTTCTCTCTTCTCTTCCCCTTCTTCCTTGATGTTCTCTCCCGCTAATGAAGTTTGTCACCAAAAATTTGTTTGCTTTCCGTACAAACACAAAAGCAAAGAAATATGTAGAAATAGGGAAGGAGGGTTGTGTGGAGTTAAGACTTAGGGGGTAAATCCAGAGAGGAAGAAACTAACTGGATGGAAAGCTGGACATAGTTACCCTCAAGAAAGGGACATTACCCCTACTCCACATACCAAACATGTAACATGTAACATGTAACATGTAACAATAATAGCTTTTATTTCTGCTTCCAACATTTAAAAATGTCATATCAACATGCTTTTAAGTTTTAAGTTGCCAAAGACAACACGAGATGTAAACATTAGCACCAGAAGTTAAATATAGTTCTACCTTACCGAAGAACAAACATGGATATGAAAGGTTTTGGAAAAAATTGAGTTCATATGATTGGCTGAAGCCTAGTAGATATTGTCTATAATAAAGCAAAAGGCATGCCAAGATCTAACTGAGCATACATCGTCACCATATTAAACACATTGCTTCTCATACTTCCCACATTTGCAAGCAACATGTTAACCGGAGATTTACAGTTCTTTACTAATGTCAAGTTGCACAAAGAATGATAAAAGCAGTGAATTTGACCTATTTTTTCTTTTTACCACCCTTGCCAGATTTAGCAGGTGCAGTACTGGAGCTAGAGGCTGATTCCTGCTTTTTTGTGGTTCTTCCAATATGCCGGGGTACCATTTCTGCGATTCGCAACATCAAATGCTTCCCTGCATTGTGGAGGTAAAACGTGCAAGCAGTAAGAGCATCAGATACTACACATCACAATGGAAATTTCAAGGGGAAAAGGAGAAACAGTAAGTTTTGTGCGAGAACATCTCACTGTAAAAGCAGAAGGCCATCACTAAGAGATCCATAAAAGTTACCCAAAGTGTTAGAAAATTATTTATATGTAAAAAATTATCTTTTGAGCAATCTATGAAATGTTATCCTTTCTTAGGGTAAATGAGAAACTTTTTCGCTAAATATGGGGGTTTCACCATGGGACATTGTAAGACTTATACAACTTTTTTGTCCAAAGGACAATATGTCCATATAACCCATATGTACGCAAGAATTTTTCAACACTACACATATCTATGGTCACAGTACTACAAGACATGAAGACAAGCATCCATCTAGCCTAATACTGAAGACAAGCTTTGTTCCCTCCACCCAAATAGCATAGTCATCTTTCTGCTTACAAGAAGGTATAAATACATGTACACTTCTCTGTCCCTAAATCATAGGCCACATATCTATTGCGTTGCTCCCAATTCCCAAATTAGTTTCACTAGCTCATATTACTCTTGACAACCCATTTGATAGGTGGTAATAGATGGTGTTAAAGATAACAAATTTTCTGAAGAAACTTGTGCCAATGTCTTATATCTTTTTAACTTCATAGACTTCAATCATAGTTTTCACTACTTGAAAGGTGGTCACAAGTGACAACGGATAGATATGAGGACAAATGTATCTAGATAGAATTCCATTACCATGGACGTGTGAATGGGACACCTTGCAAAATTATGAACAAATGCATTACCACAACCACAATTTATTACCAACTACCAAACATGTTGTTAATGATATATTCAACTGATACAACATCACGAAGAGAAGGATTGTCACGTTCTTTAGGATAAATTCGTTCAAACAAAACTCCCAAATCTAATGTGCTCCTATTTAGGGACGACAGAAGTAGTGCTTAACTCTCATGAGTCTCATCATCAGCAAACCATCATACGAAGAAGACCACTATGAGTTGATCATATCACAATGTACAAGAAAATAATTGAGTAAGCACCATTCCAGAGAGAAGCAGAGTCATAGCAGGGGAAAGAGAATGAAGGAAGAGGGCTCTCCTATATGATACAAACCAATTGAAGAATACCTCAATCAGCCAATACAAAAGAGAATATTAAGTAAACATTTCAACATTCATATGGGAAAAGATGAATTCACATTACAGATGGAAGGGGAAATGCAGAACACCATTACCAAGTCAGTTAATGTTGAATACACACAATCTATCTGTACCAATCACTCAAAACGAAATTGTTTAGCTCATCACATAACTATACTAGATTCATTAATAAGCAAAGTAAGTTCTTAACATCATGTTATTGTCATTCCAAACATCACTGTAAAACCAAAAAGGACCTTCCCTTCTTAAACATGATGATCAAGGGACTGAATTTTTTTACTAGTAATTATTTTTATTATATTAGTACAAAGGAAGTATATAAGAATAAATAGATATTATCATGTGGGATCTTGCTAGCATTCTTTAGTCAGTTTTCTATACATAACCTTTCTAAATATTTTAAACACAAAACTAAAGATAATGAAGGTCAAATGTGTCCATTGGAAACCATCGAAAAAGTTGAACAAGTATAAAGAAACTGAGGGAGTATTTCTAAATATTTTAAACACAAAACTAAAGATAATGAAGGTCAAATGTGTCCTTGGAAACCATCGAAAAATTTGAACAAGTATAAAGAAACTGAGTGAGTATTTCATATATCAACTTGTAGCTTCTTAAATGTATTGCATTTTCCTTATTAATAAATAGAAAAAAAAGGAGAGTTTTCATACATTAACTTTTAGCTTCTTACATGTATTGCATTTTCCTTATCATTAAATAGAAAAAAAAAGGTGATATCCTAAGATCTCTTACGAGCAAAAGAATAATTTTAGACATTTTGCTATCCCATAAATAGTCATTTTGCTAGGAAATCGATAACATAATTTTAGACAATCATAATACTGATTGCCTTGATGCATAATTTAAATTTAGGGTAGATATTTTCAAGCTCACAGGAATAGCTTACAAGAGAACCATTTGAAATTAGAAAAAAGAAACCTTCACAACTAACTCTGGGCGGTAACTCACTATGATGGTAAGTACAACGATCAGGCCTAGTTCAGTACACACATAATAACCAAAGAAACATTTCAAATGATAATTTGTGACTAGAGATTTTTACATTATGGCAAAACCTACAATAAAGAAATCACACAGTCAATTGGCAAATGCAATGCACAGAGAGCAGGAAAGAACAAAAAAATATCTCTGTGCTCGATTTCTCTATCATGCACGCACTTAGCTCTCTTCCTCTTATTCGGTGATATGAGTCTCCTAGAACATAACAGAATGCCATCAATCATTAACCTACCCTATTCCAAATGCCTACAGCACAACATCTGTAAACACATTGTTTCTCTATCACTTTGAAGTATTAATTGGAGAGCTTTTTTTTTCACCAATCCGAAATAGGTAATTAGGTCACATTAACTATATACTACATTGATATCTTTTTCTTTCTTGCTTTCAGTATTATTGAATTGGCTAACTATATATTATCACCGTCATTTGTACATGAAATCGACCAGGGGCACAATGATTAAAAAAATTCATGTTTGCAGGCTTTATTTTTCTTGAATTAATAATATGCTGATGCATTCAAGGAGCTTTTCCACTTCTCTTTCTCCATCTTCAACTCCCCATCACTTGATATTGGGCAATATTAAAGTGATGCTACATGGTCATGATGAAATTTAATGCAAATACTCAAGTAAATAGTTCACTTTCTTAATTAAAAAAAAAACAGCAAAACATCAATTAGATTGAAACAAAGTCCTCCAATAATCACCTCAACAATCTCTTTTTTTTTCTACCCAAAGAAATTTGTGCATAACTAATCTTCTCCTAGTCAAAAATATCAACCAAGTTGTTGCAATTGTTTTGAACAAAAAAAAAAATCCCAATGATAAAAGATCAATTAGAAAATCCCCAATTACGACAACAACAATGTCAAAGTATTAGTGTATTACACCTTGTTTGGATAGCAATGATGGAGAGAAAAGTAGAGGAGGGAAGAGTGGGATGGGGGAGAAAAGAAGAAGAGAGAAGAGTGAGCTTGCATTTCCCTTTCAAATCTTTACAACATTGGAAGGATATGGTTTTCTAAGGGGGGGAGCAAAAATTAATCCTTCATATTCCCTTCCCTCACATTCTATCCAAACAAGGGAAAATGAACTATCTCTTTCCCTTCTTTCCCTTTCTCTCCAAACCCCCTCCTCCAAACAATCTATTAAACCCAACAAATCGAAACGGGTGGATGAATAAAGAAATAAGATTTGGCTGTTTACATGGATTTTCTGCCTCCATCCTATTCTACCAAGTGGTACATGCTCTTAGAAACTGAATTTCTTCACATCGATTCTAGTACCCTCCATCAAGGCATCTTCAGCCTCCCTCTCCTTCAAAAATATGTTGTATCCTAACCTTCAAAGTAACCTATGCATTCACTCTATATGCACAGACTTGGGTACAAGTGTTTGACACGAGCACAGATCCTAGTATCGGATCCTCAAAATCAAGGACTTAAGGACACGTTTCAAAAGGATCCGAAGCTGGAATTTGGCCTCGAGGATATGATAATTTTTATAGTTTTAATAGTAATTTTTGGAATTAGTTTTTCTATTAAAAAATAAGCAATAAAAAGCTTTTTCAAGAAAAAGTACAATAATCTGTTAAAATAGTATACTTGTTGAGTACATAAACTTAAATTTTGTACACAAAAAAGAATAATATGATAATATGTTCTCTTGACTGCATGAGACATACACATAAAGTAACAACATAAAGAAAGTGTTTAGAATCAGATAGAAGAAGAAAAGTGCATAAAGCACTCTCGACCTCCAGACACGGCCGCCAGAGGAAGGAACAACAAGTCCAATTTTACCAGCCCAGGTTCAATCTGCATTCCATGTCCATACCAGGGTCGTGTCGTTTCAACATGGCTACGATGCGGTAAACCAACATCCCAGACCTATATAATAACGTTCGTCCATCATTTATCTTATAAAATTCTTCATTTAACCTAAGAGGCAAACTATGGTCGAACAAGATCGCGATTTTAATCCCCATTTTAGCCACCTAGACTAAATCTTATGCATCCCATTTTGGTCATATACCCATTGCTCTCAAAGGTCCTCCCAAGGAACTTAGAAAACCCACTAATTGGCTAATGTTACAACATCCTCAATTGTATCCCTCTCATAACTAAAATTATACTTCATGTCCTCCATTCACCGACTTAGCCTAAACCCTCATGATTTAAATGTTTACCTCCACTACTCCAATTTTTGATATTAAATCTGACCCCAGTCTTATTCACCAATATAGTATCATAAGCAAACAACATACACCAATTATCTCATCATATATAGGTCGTGCAAATTTCTGATGGAGTCGAATCGTAATAGGGAAATGTAATGAATTGATATTGTAAGAGGGGGGGGGGGATAGTTTAGGTATTGTCTTGATTAGTAGCTTTGGGAATAAGCTAGGTAGTTTCTTGAGGAAAACACTCTTTATAGAGGAGTAATCACAAAGAAAAAGATATTGGTTGAATATCGAAAAGAATATAGGGTGACCCACGCCTCACGAAAGCTTGTGATTATCATTTTATTTTACTGTTTTCATAATAATCAATCAAAGTTCATCTTAATTCTATAATCAATTCCTAAATCCAACCCAAGGTATGTAATTTCATTATAGGAAATACTATGTTGCCCTTTCATATGTCTTTACATTTGCTTTCACGTGCCAATACATGTCTTTAACTAAGACAATATAATTACAATGTATACCCTTTCTTCAACATCACCAGAACACATCTCTCCAGACCTCATCATAAGCCTCCTGAGGTCAATAAAATTCATATGCAGATTTTTCTTCCTGGACCTACAATATTCCATCATTTGTCTCATAAGAGTAGCCTATATAGTAGATCAGCCAAACATAAATCCAAAACCAGGGTTCTCCTATGTTCATACATTTCCACAATTGGCATTCTAGTACTCTCTTCCACAATTTCATGGTACGACTAATAAGTCTTATTTCCCAATAATTGGAGTAGTCTTAGGCATTTCTTTTGTTCATGAAAATTGGTACGAAGGTGCTTTTCTTCCAATCTTCTGGAATTCTGCACATCCTCCAAATCTTGTTAAGTAGGTTTGTTAATCAATAAATTCCATTCTCTTAAGGCATCTTCAAACCTTGCTAGAAATATCATCAAGCCCAACTATATTATTCAGTTTAATTATCTTCAATGCCTTCTCCATTAGAGCTGACAAAAAATGACTCAATTCGATAACCTGACCCGACCCTAACTTGAAATAAGCGGGTTCAAGTTGAGATTTTTGACGTGTTTAAGTAATTGGGTCAACCTGAACCCGACCTGAAAATTAAACAGGTTATGTTCGGGTTGAAAAACTCAACCCAAAATCAACATGACTAACCCATTTAACCCTTTCAAACATATTTAGTCTTCAGCTATTTATAAAATAATTTGGGCCATATATAGTGAAACCCTAATATGCGACATTTTTTCTTGTGTACATCTTGTGAGTGTCCTTCCCTCTATTCAATTCAAAGAGATACTCTTCACTCCCCTACTCCTCTCCTTCTCTCGTCGTTCTTCAAGGTTGTGGATCCGCAAACATTTGTTATTCTTCTAACATTTTTTAATCTATACTTTGAGGTAATTCCAAGTGAAAATTTTAACTTGCAACTTTAAATGAAGAGGGGTGGAAGATGAGGTTGTAGGGTGTTGCAGTAGATCAAATTTTTATGATGATGAATCGATGGTAATAGTCCTGTTCAAGATCAAGGTCTCTTTATGATTCTTCTTTTCACGTTTTCACCATCCTTGCAAACCAATTTTTGATAGTGTTCACATATTTGAAATTACTAGTGCATGTGGCTGAACCTAAATTCATTTGTAATGAAATTGTAATATTAAAGTTTCATTTTTTTTGTAAATTTGTAGAAATTGTTCTATTTAATAGCAATACAACGTTTGAGAGTTATCTTCTACAGTTTCTATTGTACATAAATCAATTCAGGCCTATTTGAGTTCAACCGATTTTTTATCCGAAACAAACTTTTAAAATTAAACGGGTTAAACAGGTCGGATACAACCGTTTACAAACAGATCAGGTTCAGGTTTGAAATTCTAACCCGTTTATGTAAACATGTCGGGTTCAGGTTTGGTGGTTTTGACTTATTTATGTAAACAAGTCAACCCTGAAATGACCCGACCTGACCTAATTGCTAGCCCTAGTTTTCATTAAATTCATCAAAGTATTATGTCCATTTAGGGGTGTAAGTTATTCGGATAAAATCCAAAATCCAATCCAATCGGAATTAGTAATTGGGATCGGATTCGAACTGTGTTCGGATTGGATTCAGATTGAGGTTTTTTGAAAAATTGGATTTTCTGATCGGATTGAATTGAGGGAAATTGGATCCAAAAATCCAATATAACGCACTTTTGTTTCTTCTTAAACTTGCCTTTTACAAAAATCTAGCACTGGAAGTCTATGTTCAGGAGCTAGACTCTTCCCCGGGATAACCTAAAATGCCTATTCATGTGCCTTACTAAGAGGAAGTCTACTTTTTTCAAACATTTAATTCCTTTACTCCTAAAAGTCACCAAGCGAGCATCTCTGGTTCAAACCATGTGTTAGCCAAATAAAGACACTGCACAAATTTTAGATTGGTTTCTCAACACTTCATTCTTTCTCCCATGCTGTTTTGTCATTTATTGATGTTGGTTGTGCTACTAAAGCACAAAAAAGTTTCATAGTTTGAAAGGACTTGTTTTTTAACATAATCCCCATTTCTCATTATTACCAAAATTTCTAATTGAGATTTGGTTTTCATAAGGGTTACATCATAATACTACTTAATTTCATAGTTCATACTTAAATTGTCCAATTTGACCTTATATCTTCTCAATTTGAGGTTATTGGTAATAGTTTAGGCATTGGGTCTACTCTTGGTGAACTTTGAGGATGCCCATTATCCCTCATTGACTCGAAGAAATCATTCTCAACTAGTTCTATGGTATGGAATGTATGTTTCACATTAGTCTAATCTTAACTCAAACCCGTCATGGATCTATGCTTCTGATCATGGTTATTTCACCCAATTTCTTGATGTTTAAGAGCTTGGTTGACCTTGTCACATTCGTTCACAATCGGCGTGCAACTTTATCTACTACATTTTTAGAATGCTTGAAATTTTCTCTATAATGGTCTTTAGGGTGCTTTTTGGGGTTTGTTTGTAATGGCAAAGAGAAGTTTGTTTGTAATGTAAAAATGCTAGAAACCATACTAGCCAAAATCCCATGACATCAACAAACTTAGCAACTGCATACTCAGAATAGCCAAATGGGAGGCTAAGTTTCCAGCTCGGTCCAATGGCAAAGAGAAGTGTGACAAGTGACACACAATGAATGGCAAAAAGAAATATAAAGGATAATGCTTGGTTTGACCATCAAGAACTTTCCAACAGGAACCTGAACAACATCTTTGACTAACACTCACAAATATGCAGGTATGACAGGAGAAAGCAACACCACAAGTACTACTATGACTAATTTATTACAAAAAAAAAAGACATGAAAGCAACTTAGACATGAACACACTATAAGTAAGATCTAGAGAGAACCTGGTATACTCCAATTCGCCACTTCTAAAATCTTATTCCATTGTACGCAGGAAACAAGGAAAAGGTAAAGTGGCATATACTTCTCCAAAGGAAGCCAACAAGGGAAGTATCTACCCATAGAGTCCAAGGGCTACAATCTGCATGAAAGCATTTAGATTGCAAAAACTTAAAGGACCAGTTCTAGGAGTAGCATGTGATACCCAACGAATGCTGGGACTGTGGTTTCATCTTAAATCTCATCCCATAATGCAGCATACCAGACATCCATTAGCTGTCTCTGCAAACCCATTCTTCAAATAACTCCGCAGCTGTATGCACAAATAGGAACCGATATCTAATAGTCCGAGAAACTAATCAATCTCACAACCCCTCACTCAATCCTACGAAGTGTCAAATCAATAAAGTCATGGAATTGGTCCATAGACAACCCAATTTACAAGCGTAACATTCCCTACAATTCTCTAAATCCTTAATCAGCACAATGAAGGCTGATAAATACAATAAATTCCTATTTCCACAAAAATGCAATAAATTCTACATAACATCAGAACAAAAGCCAAAATAAGAGTAAGAAAAGGCATTATGGAGATAAACTTACTCGACGAAATCTCAGGATTACATAAACTTCCATCTTCTCTTTTTAGCAACACTCTTACTCTCCCTCTCTGCATAAAATCTCTTGGATAAGCTTTCTCAACCTACAAAAAGTTCAAAAAAAAAGCATGCATCATCCAGCAAAATTCGACAAAATCAACAAATTTAGCAGCAAAATCGAGGACAGAGAAGAACAATTATAACACAAGCGGACCTCTTTATGGTAGGGAAGATTGAGAAATTTACAGCAATCTCCGATTTCATCGCAAGTAGGATTTTCGCAAGCTTTGCTAGCGCTAATTCGACGACCTTCAGCTATCGTTTTCTTCGAATTGATGTAAATTGGGTAGAACACCACCCATTTCTTGACATTCGGCAATTCGCCATTCATCTTTTCTTCTGACGAAACCCTAATTCGATCAAATTTCTGGAAAGAAGTAGATTCGATTGCAAATATGAGTAAATTGGTTTCTTTGATCAGTAATCAACTAATAATTTTGCGATCTAAAACACAAGAGATTAAATTATATGTAGAGTTACAAAGAAATTGCGGAATGTGGTTTGAAATCCAATTAAATCGCTAGTGATAAATGGAAGGCTTGTGAGAGAAAGCAATAGACTTCGGAGTTCTGACCTGACTGAGAGATTTCTAACATGCGTTGAGCATTAGCATTAGCATTAGCATTAGCATTTAGCAGCCTAGTAGGTTATGGAATATGGACTTTACCGTGGGTTGTTTCCACTTTATGTTCCTCCCGACTTTTTTTTTTTTTTGTAGAAATAGCAAAATTAACTAATATCCCTCCTCACTTTTACGGTAAGGCCATAAGCTCTAACAACTTTGCCCTACTGATATTGCTAACACTAACAATAAAACTATCAAAATTACCCAGCACGACAATGATATCCAATAGTATTGTTCGTATTTGAGGCGGGGCTTGAGGCGGAGCACGTAGCCTTGTGACGATAATCCTGCAGTCCATCCATATTTCAATTTTGTTTAAGTTCTTATCATGATGCTCTTCGAACTTTTTAGTATTGCATGCGCCTCCGCCTGCAGACTTGACATATCATGAATTTCCTCACTTCCACTCCCTAATTCTTGTCCCTTTTCCAAGAGTGACCATCCATAGGCTGCCTTCCATTCTTCTCTTCCTTCATGCATACTTTTCTTCCGAGATCCATCAATCCTTAGACACCATCGTTTATCCTCCTCCTTCCAGTTATTCCCTTACGTAACTGTATGATTGCAGTCCTCTTTTATCTTCAGCAAGTTCATTTTTCCTTCCTCTCTTATTGCATTTTCCCCATAGGCTTGCCACCATCTTTTTTTTCAAATCTGATCTGTTCCATAATGTTGGTAGGATAGCTTCGCGTTCCTTGGTTGAAGATTAGGCTATTTCTATGTAACCAAATACTCCATAGGATGGCCATGAATTCCATTACATATTGCTCCGCGAATTGGTCTTTTTTCATGAAATACCAAAGCTAGTTCCTTGATCATGCTGTAATGCTACATTCCTGTGGGTTATTTGAAAGGATTCCCAGGTTCGAACCTTTCCATATATGCATTGATAACTCACAATCCTTAAATATATGGGTATATGTTTCATCATGCGTTCCACATAATAAGCAGGGCCTTTCACTTAGGATTTTCCTTTTCCTAAGGTTGTCCCTGGTTGCTAAAGCACCATTTACTAGCTTCCAATAGAAATACTTCCATTTCGGCCAAATTTTTTGTTTCCAGAAGTCATCCGATGTAGCGTTTGTGACGATATTCCCTTGTTGCACCCAGTAGCCTGACTTGACAGTATATTACCCATTGTTGTTTTGAAACCAGATATACTGGTCTTCTCGTTGGTTATGTAGGAGATGTGTTGCCAAAATTGCTTGGGTTGAATTAACATTACACCATGTACTCACCTTCTGCTTGTCCCAGCTTCCATCTGGGCCACCAAATCCTTAACCCACCTTGGTCTCTGGATAGAACATGGTTCTAAAGTTGGGTTAAAGCCAACTCTTGCCTTACTACTTGTCCATGTGATGTCTACATATAATTCGACAAGTTAGTAAACATAATATGTTATATAACATCTATATAAGTGCACAGAGTTACATAGATGCACTGAGTTTATTGAGTAAAAATAAGCTAGTTATAAGTAAACATGAGCTAGTTGTCGATAATAAGATAGTGCATTGAGTTTACTGAGTAAAAATATAATTATGCATATTATATAGCTTACATGATAACATATTATATAGCAATGTGTGTCGATTTAGTGTGTGCGCATATTGTCTATTAATATCCAAGTCTTGTGAATTACATTTAAACTCAGGGTGTTATTGTTGGTTTGATGATAGTAAGGTGTTGAGATTTTAGTGGAGGGGTAGAGTTAGAAAATTTATCTAGAATAAAAACGGAAGGGTATTTGATGAATCTGATGATACTAATTGTTGGGATGTTGAATTATAAGAGGGAAATTTAGATAATGGTTGCGATTGTATTTTTACTTTATAGCTATTATTAATTTTAATGTTTTGTTGGAGTTTTTTAATAGACAAATCACTTTAATTAAGAAGGCATAAACATATTGGTACCATTAGGAAGGTAAAAAAAATAATATCTACCATTGACAAAAGTCAATAGTTAGATGGTACTAGTGAGAATTTTCCTTAATTTTATCTTTTTTTAAAGTAAATGATATATAGAACTCATAAATTAAGTATCTTTGTTTCGTCATATTATAAACAAAAAGTAACTTATTTTGTCTTAAAGGTAGATATGATTAGAGACAGACGGGTATATTCTAGATGAATAAGTAGATATAATAGAAAATAGTAGGGTATATTTATGTCGTTTTAGTAGTGGTAAGAAGATTTATAATATCAAGAGAAGAATCAATATGAAAATTAAGGTATAAATAAGTATTAGTATAAGATAGATGACAAAGAATAGTGCAAAATAGTATTATATAAATATATAATAGATGAAAAGTATATATCTGGGTGTAAAATCATGTCTTCTATATGAGAGGTTGGGTTACATAACATCTATGTAAGCTAGTTGTATGATATTGTTACTTTATATCTATTTTTTTAGTTTATTATTTTTTATGGCTATGGTTTATGTTGTTAGTTAATTTGTTCTAAAAGTAGTAAATAAAATTATAGTTGTTGAATGAATGTGCAGTATCATGAGGGTAGGGGCGAAATTATAGTGGATATATGAAAGGTTAGTGGGAAACTTCCTTGGTCCAACTTTTGCTAACAAGATTGATGAATTCATTACATTATGCTATCACCCAAGATAATGTTGTGATAGATGGTATGATGAAATGTCCATGTGTCAAATGTCAAAATATTCCATATGAAGATCTAGAGACTGTTAAGGTGCATCTCTATATGTTTGGTTTTACGCCTAATTATTGTCGTTGGGTTTTTGACGGGGAAAATAGTGCCTCCACTTTCACTAAGTGTACATCTAACCCTTATAAAAGCATGATATTAGAGGCATTTGGGCAACAAGGTGATTTAGAGGACATTGAAGAAGAACCACTTCCTAGTCACAATAAGTTTTTTAACATGTTGAAGTCAGCGGAGGAGCCATTATATGATGGTCGCAAGTTGTCTTTGTTATCCGCTGCTACAAGAATGACAAACATCAAGTATGAGTACAATATTCCTCGTAGAGCAATAAATGGTTTTGCTTCCTTAATGAGAGACATGTGCCTAGATGAAAATAAGATGATAGAAAACTTTTACAAGACAAGACATTACTTAAGGGGGTAGACCTTCCGCACCAAAAGATACATGTATGTCCGAATGGTCGCATGTTATTCTGGAAAGAACATAAAGATCTCAAAAATTATATTTTTTGCAAAGGAAGTCGTGATAAGACAATCAGGAATAATGACAACAATTCTCCTCATAGTGTTTCTACTTCCAATTGGTCCTAGATTACAAAGACTATATGTGACGAAATATATTGCTGAGCAAATGAGGTGGCATGAGGATAATCCTTGAGATCATGGCCTAATGTCTCATCCAAGTGATGGAGAAGCATAGAAGCACATAGATAAAGAGTATGAATCTTTTGTCGTCGAGCCCCGAAATGTCCAGCTTGGTCTTTGTACTAACTAATTTTCACCATTCGAGAAGACGGGAAAACAATATTCATGTTGGCCAGTCATCTTGACTCCTTATAATATCCCCCCCGGGCAATGCATGAAGAAACCTCTTCTAGCAACCCACTCTTTCGAGCTGCTAATGAAACACACTGAACATCCATAAACTAAAATTAACTCTTAAATAAATTACTTCGTAGCGGAAACATATCCTTAAATACACAAATAACTCGACTAAACTCCCAAATGTTATATACCATGAAATATCAGAGTTTATTCCTGAATCAACTATCTAAAAACAAACTCAATCCTTAACAAAACAGAATCCTATTCTTGCTCCACTTCCAATTCCGAGCTCTTAATCCTATTCTTAGGACGTCGAAAGGAAGAAATGAATGGAGAGATAAATTAGGCTGGGGTTTTAAGATTTCTCAAGGAAGAAGAGGGTTTCAAAGTTTTGGGGTTTGAGAAATGACGAGAGAGAAATGGGTTTATGGGTTTTGTTTCATTGACCGACAAAAATACAAGGTTTGATGGTTCGAGACGAAAATCAACTTTGGTTTTCTAATTTGCGGAATACCGCGCGAACTAATTGCACACAAAATCCAAAATATAAAATAATAATAATAATTTCATAAAATTAAACAAATAAAAATATTACAGACACGACAAAGATAAATATTCATACTATAACCCACATAAAATAGGATTATTTGAAACATCACTCAATAAATCACTAGTAGAAAAAAAGGAAAGGGTTGTGGTTAAATCACTAGTAGAAAATCAACAAGAACAGTCGAAATTTATAGATCTAAAAATGAAAAAAAAATTAACGAAAATGAAAAAAAGGAACGAAAATGGAAAAAAAGAACGAAAATGAACCAAAATGAAAAAAAAGGAACATAAAATATAAAAAATGAACGAAAATGAAAGAAAAGGAACAAAAACAAAAATGAAAATTAAGCAAAAGTCAAACTCAAACCTAGATCAGAAAAAAAAAAACTCAAAAATTACAATCTACATCCAAAAACTCAAACCCCATTGTTTGTTTATGGCTAAACTCGAGTTGTTGGTGGCTGGACTGGTGTTTGATATTTGGTGGTGTCGTGCGTTGGTGGTTGGCGTTGAGGCCATGGTTGTAGTGGTTGAAGATGAGCGAAAAAACGTGGTTGTTGATGACGACGAAGTCGACGGTTGTTGACGAGAGCGAATTGAAGCCGGTGATCATTGACGAGGACGAATTGAAGCCGGTGGTGTTAGTATGAGGAACGAGGGTGAGAGAGAAGAAAAGGGGTTCTTCTGTTTGTTGTGGACGTGAGAGAGGAGGAGAAAGGAGGAGAGTGAACGTGAGAGAGGAGAGAGAATGAGGAAAATTAATTGCATTGTGAGAACCCTAGCCCGCTTAACATTTGAAGCCCGCGAATTCATTTCAAATTTTTTATGGCTTATAGGGCTGCGTTTTTTAAAAAACCTCAGCCCTTCACTAAAAGGGCTGCGGTTTTCTTTAAAAACGCATCCCTTCATAAAAGAAGGGCTGCTTTTTAGAGAAAACGCAGCCCTTCCAGCGCAGTCCTTCCTTTTTTTCTCCTAGTGAATATATTTAACATATAATAAGCGTCTTTAAATATAGAGCTATTACATACTACCACCCTTATTAAAAGTTTTGTCCTTAAACTTACAAACAATAATTTAAATAAAAACCAAAATCTCAAATTCGTAAGATATCAGGCATCCAACCTCAATTCTACCATCAACTTCTGTATCTCCACTTCAACTCAATATCATAATCAAGGAGCAAAGAAAACAAAAGGGGAAAAAATTTTCGGCATAGGATTCCAGTCATCTCATTTGTAGAGATCTCGTTTGAAATTCATGTACTTAACAAAATCATACAATTTCCGCAAAATACACAACATCATAGACAATACTGCGCATTACACTTTGACATAAATGAATTCATATAGCACACGCCAAAGCGCAACAATCATATACTCAACCTTCAACTTAATTCTGATCATCGATTCTTAACACTAATAACGCAAATAAATTTCAAACTATCCCAAAATCTTTTACCCTAGCTAGGTAGCCAACTCGGCATACGATCGCAAGGTTGCTCTGATACCATCTTGTTACAGCCCGCTCTTCCGAGCTGCTAATGAAACACACTCAACATCCATAAACTAAAATTAACTCTTAAATAAATTACTTCGCAGCGGAAACATTTCCTTAAATACACAAATTACTAGACTAAATTCCCAAATATTATATACAATAAAATATCAAAGTTTATTCCTGAATCAACTACCTAAAATACAAATTCAATCCTTAATAAAACAGAATCCTATTCTTGCTCCACTTCCAATTCCAAGCTCTTGATACCAAACCTACAAAATTAGAGAAGAAATACAAAACGAACAAAATTCCAAAATGACTGGAAAACTCGGAACCTTTACTTCAGCTCGTTAAAAATAGCTTTTATTTATCAAACCATTTTCATCTCATTACAACGCTGACATAGCTTATTCTCTTAAGCAAATCAGTGCAAGTACACGATTCGGGCAAATGCTGCTTGCAAGGTTCATTATGTAGCACATCAGTACTACCCTCAGGGTTCGTTATCAAGCGTAGCGGACCATATCAGGTTAAAAGAGTAACCATGCTCCACCCATACCTTCTCCACTTTCAATTATTAGTTCATAAACTAAGCCAACAAAAAAGTTACGTATTCATATTCATCGAATAATATTTCATGAATCAATTTATAACATCACATTCATAACTATGGCCATAATACGAACTTATTTATCAAAAATGGAATAAAGAAATCCATGCACATAAGGGCATGAGTAAATGATTTAATGAACATAAAAGTTATCGGAACCGCAATTCAATTCCAACAACGCAATCTCCTTCATTTTGATCTCCAAAAACCATCCTTAAACAATTGACCTCACAATAATATAAGAACAATTAATAAACTCCTCACTACATGAGAAACTAATCTAATTAACCTTTATTAATACTAACTGAATCCCATAATAGAAACTAATGAAACAATCCTATAACTCCTAATCTTGACTTTGAATAAGCTCCAACTACCAATAATCATAATAACAAACTAACGAGAAAACATAGTGTCCTAACTGATACTTTAAAATACCCTTGAATTAGAATCCACAAAAGACTAGTTCTTCAACTTATCAACTTAATTTCACGAATACCAAGACTCCTAATATATCCAAATGAACCAATGAAATTAAGATTCAAAACAAAATTGTAATTCAACTAAATGCATAAAGAAAAACCATAATTAAGTTTATCACATTTCAAAGTAAACTTCAGTTCATACGCTAACTGGAATTTGTACGGGATGATTTACCTCAACTATAGGAGCAAGGACGGACATAGGAGACAGGGGGAGTTCAACGAGCTTCAGTGCACATCGGCGAGCACCGGGTATATTAGCTTGCCCATATTGTATTGAAAACACTAAGGCTTTCACTCTTGTAAATGGTGGAAACAAAAGTTAGTTTGATTGTCATCGACAATATTTATACCATAATCATGTTTTTCGAAAAAATAATAGTGCTTTTTCGTAAAGACACGGTTGTAAACTCTTCCCCTCCGCCACGATTGAGTGAAGAGTAAGTTTGGAATCGTGTATCTTTGTTGCCAAAAACTGTTGAGTGCATAAGGAATGAAGGTAAACATCCTAAAGGGTATGGTATCTTACACCATTGGATAAAGCAAAGTGCCTTTTAGGAGCTTTCACATTGGTGCAAACTCTTGATATGTCACAATCTTGATGTTATGCACATTGAAAAAAATGTATTTGATAATGTTTTTCACACAATAAGGGATGTTAAGGGGAATAAGATGATTTGAAGGCAAGAGAAGACATAAAAGTGTATTGTAAACGATAAAATTTGAAGATTCGAGTTGTCCTTGATGGGGGGGGGGGAAGACCCTAAAACCAAATGCTCCTTTTATGTTGCCTAAGGAGAAATGGAAACTTGTTTGTGAATGGGTGAAGAAACTAATTTTTCCTGATGGATATGCTTCAGATTTAGGTAGATGCGTCGATATGAAGGAGTATGAGTTATTCGGTATGAAAAGTCATGATTGTCATGTTTTCATGCAATGATTGTCTCCATTTGTCTTTAAAGACTTATGGAAGGTTATCACCAAATTGAGCCAATTCTTCAGAGATATTTGTTCGACCACCTTGAAGGTTAATCATGTGGTGCACTTAGAGGAGAATATTCCTGAAATTCTTTGCAAGTTAGAGAGGGTATTCCCACCTGGTTTTTCCAATTTTATAGAGCATCTCCCTATTCATTAACCTTATAAGGCAAAAGTTGATGGGCCGATTTAGTATTGATGGATGTACCCTTTTGAGATGTAATATTATTAAATTTTTTTTTTAAAAATTGAAGTACCGATTCATAAAATTAATTTTACTCGTAATTTGGTTTCTATATCATTTAAAAAAGAAGGTGGGCAATAAAGCTCAAGTGGAAGGCTCGATTTGAAATGCTTACCTACTTGAGGAGAAAACAAATTTTTGCTCCTTTTATTTTGAAGAAGTGTCGATTCCAAGGTGAAAGAGTTAGGATTGACTACATGTGCTAATAATGAATTACTCCCTCCGTTTCCTAAAGATTTTTCCTCTTTCTGTTTAAGGGTGTTTCCAAAAGATCTTCCCTCTTTTGCTTTATTCCTTATTTGGCAAAACAAATTACCCTATTTACCCTCTCATGTCACTATCATATGGTCCACCATTGCATTATTAATTCAATTTTACTCCCTTTCTCTCTCCTACTTTAACCCCTTTTTATTTGTTTATTTATCTTAACCCCTTTCTATCTCCTACTTTACTCACACCATGCCCCACACAACTTGATTTTCCTTGGTATATGTAGGAACAGTAAGTGGGAAGATCTTTAGGAAACGGAGGGAGTATACCTTAAATCTAATCTAACTGAGATGTTTTCTTCTACTATTAGGCATAGTTCATCACCAGGCCAACTTTGTTACCTTGATGAAAAATATCACATTGTTGCTCACTGATATGTTTTAAGCAATTGTGAAACTCTTCAGCAAATATGAAAGGTAAATTTCTTTGATTTCATGATGTACGTGAAGTCTTTTATATATATATATATATATATATATATATATATATAGTAAAATAATTAATAGTTTATTTGAAGAGCAAATTATGAGTGAGCATGGTTATCAAAAGTCCAGAAGAAGTTTGGATCAAATGTAAAGATAAGTCTCCTGATTGGTTCAAAAAAAAATGTAAGTTCATTAGTTAATGTGATTTATATTATATAATATATATATATAATATATATTATAATATATATATATAATAAATATATATATATTATATATACACATACATATAATTTCGAGCATGTAAGTCAATGACCGCAGTGACATATTTTTCATAATATTATAGGTATTGAGAAAGGGCATCAATAATGACATTACTTATTTATTAGCATTTGGACCACTAACAAGAGTTCGAAAATTCAACAAATAACACATGAATGGATTTTATTTTCGTACGTTTGAGTATGAAAAGAATAAGTCAACTATGAAATATGATATTTGTGTCAAAAGTTCCCAAGGAAAAGTTTATTATAATATTCTTGAAGAAGTGATAGAATTGACTTATGTTGGAGCAAGAAAGTGTTATACAACAGCGTTGTTTAAGTGTGATTGGTTTGATATTAGACATGGTACTAGGATACATGAAAAGTACAATCTTGTTGAGGTGAATCATTTAAAGAGATATTCGTAGTATGATCCGTTTGTACTGGCACATTAAGTTGAGCAAGTCTATTATGCTCCTTGCCCAAGTAGTAGTAATGAAAGAAACCAATGGTGGTTTGTTTTTAACATCAAGTCAAGAGAAAATATTGATGCACCTGAGCCTACAACATTCCAAGTACATGCAAATGAAAATCCTCCATTGCTATCCGAGTTTCAAGGAAATGATCAAGAAGTTATAGTGAGTGAGGAAGAACATCAAGTAGTTTATTCTTATGAATATGATGAAGTGGAAGATGAACAAGAATTGGAGGAAGAGGAACAAGAAGAGGAGGAAGAAGATGATGACGAGGTAAAAGATGATGACGAGTTAGAAGAAGATGACAAGGATAAAGAAGAAAATGAAAATAGTTTATTTCAGATTTGACATTTTTTTTTTTTTTAAATATTAAAATTAATGTTGTGTGATTTTTTATTGCAAGTTTGACTATTAGTTGACTATTAAAGTCTTAAGCCTGTATTATCTAGCTTCTACCTCTTTACTTAGAAACTTATTGTTGTTATAATGCCTTTTTTCCTTTTCTGATTTTCTCGTGTGCAGGCTGATTGAGAATTGTTAGAAGCCGAGGTGGACTCAATTGAAGTATTTTTTTCCTCATGATTTAATCAATTAAGACGTTACTTATATCTCTTAGTTATTATTCCAAATAAGTCTGAAGTATACAAAATCCCTCACCTTGGACAACATACTTTCACTTAAAGAAAGAAAAAGTTCCCCTTCACCTGTTGTTGACCAAACTAATGAATATTAACCTGAAGTTAGAAGCTACTGCACAAACTCAGAAGATGAGTTATTGGTGAGATAATGGTGTATTTGCACTTCCTATGGTAGTGAAGATTGCAAATAAGACTATAGGAATTATTGGTGAACAAACAATAATGTTGTAGGTTAATCGTAAGAACAATCCCCCCCCCATTTAATCTGTCAAAGTCTCTTTAGTTTTGTGTTTGTTGGGAAGTTTTCAATTTTTAAGATATGAGTATCAAATATAATTTAGATATGGTTATGAGAATTAAAGAGAATGGAGAACGATTTATGTCTTGAATCTTCATAATTTGTGTTAGGCGTTTGTTGCTTTTACTTAACCTGCTATTTTTTGGAGGGATATTACACATTGGATTTTCATTTATATATATAATTATATATCTTCTAATTCTATATTCGAAGATGAGTATAGAAAAAATTGAAGAATTTTGGATATATTTTCGCAGGATTTTGTAGAGTATCTTGTAATAAATAATATCAGACATACATGTTTATGTGATTTTCTCAACTTGATTAGGAGAAGGAAATGAATTGTGTCCCTACTGCGATGCAGCTAAGTTATATAGGAAAAGTAGCCAAGTTTGGAAAAGGAGCGAAAAGAACTAGTAACTAATTTGGAAAATCATGTTGAAGAACTCACTTCCAGAACTTTGGAGCAGACAAAGGAGCTTGAAGAGACAAAGGCAAAGGTCGATGAAACAACAAAAAGCTTAATGAAGCAATAAATGATATGAAGACTATACAAGATCAAGTTCTTTTCCTAATTCAAAATGCACTTCTTCGTTGATTCTTCAATCATTTCTATTTTCAACTATAAACTATAATTATTAAAAATTACATTGTTTTAATGTTTGGTTATTTTGTAAACTTTGTTTAGTAGGCTATGAATCGACCTTCAATGAAAGATTTCATTATTTTTCATGATTGTTGTACTAGAAGTTTTAATTTTGGTTTTAAATTTTTGTTTGGGAATCGAAAATTGATGTAAAAAGGTAGGTTAAAGGTTAAAAAAAAAACAATGCTTTTCAAACTTCGTTGTTAAATTTGGCAACAAAAAAATATTCGTTGCAAAATTCAATCATTGATTTAGGAACTAAAATAGATATTTTGTTGCCACTTTTTTGCAACTGAAATATATAATTTATTACCACTATTAGAAACTAAAATAATGATTTTGTTGCCATTTCCAGAAAACATATTGCTTATTTTTAGTAACTATTGTGAATAATTTCTTACTAATGTTAGCAACTATTGTGAATAATTTGTTGTTATTTCTAGCAGCCATATTGATACGTTGTTGCTACTGTATCAACTATTGTAAATAATTGGTTTTAATTTTAGAAACCAAATTTGTAATTCGTTGCCACTTTCATCAACAACCATCAATAATTGTTTCTAGAGTTGGCAACAGATGCACACAACAGCAACCATATTTGCAATGATGCAAGATGGCAACGAAATTGTTTTGGATTTAGTAGCTAAACTCATATGGAAACAAGCCTTTTAGAAACTACGATTTTTTGTTTCTAATTTGTTGGGAAATCTAGTTAGCAACGGATTTTCTATAAATAGCAACAAATTTTGGTTGTTGCTAAATTGAGTTATTTTAGTAGTTTCTAGGAGCCTGAAGAGGGTGGCAACTAGGAGCGTGAGAAGAAAACCTCCGAATTGGTGGACCTCACTCCTATCCCGACTCGAACATCTCTCAATCAAAGAATCTATGAATACACTGCCACCAAAGTGGCGGTAGTCTTCAAAATGGAGTTCATCTCCATCCCAAAAAGCTCTACACAAGAACTTATGAGTTCATCCCACATACTGAAGTCACCCACAATCATCACCCCATCTAATGGGATCCCAAGGTCAGTACTCACATCGTGTAATAGTTCATATATATATTTTAAGCACGTCATATTTACAGTTAATTATGTTAATTGGCATGATTATATTTTGATAATCATAAGTGGAATATCGTGATACGTTTTTAGAAAAGAATTTAGAGAACTTTGTTATTACATATTTAGCATATTATAATTCCAAACCGTAAAAGACATATGTTTTATGTTCTGAAGTCATATGAGATCTATTTTTTCTAAACCTAATATCATAGAACCTTATTTCCTTTTACATGGAAAAGAAATAAAAAGAAAAAAAAATATGGAGGAAACATCTGTCTCTCGTGGCTTATTGTGGCAATGCCACCTAATTGCTTTGTTGTCAAAATTTCTAATTCTACGTTCAATCAATAAGATGAATGGAACTCAAAAGTCAAAACTCCCTCCCAATTCTTCTTACTATCTTCCATACTAGTTCTACCCTCAGCCGTCTTCTTGCGTGCATGTAAAGGTCTCACCGGAGCCATGCCGTCAGCTGCTCGATTCTCTTTTCTCCAAGCACGTGTAGGTCTATTTCCCTTGTTCTTCCTTCTTCGTGAATCTAGTACGTTTCTCTCCTTTGTGTCATTTTCGGCCACCTAGGTTGTTGGCGCACTGTTGCTAGGTGTAGGGTGTTGTGTATGGTGCATAACAACATGTGTTCTTTCTTTATCTATGAGTCCTTTGCCTCTTTATCTAACTTCTAACAACTCTCACTTGTGGAACTAAACTTGTGTCAAAAATTTCTTTGTTGCTTCATCAATAAGCTGTAGCAAGGGTGATTGAATGATCATTAATTTAACAATATCTTCTTGAATCAATCAGAGTTGTACATGATCTTGGTTTTGTAAGTTTGATTGGTAATTTTTATTTAGGTTGTCATCCTAATTATACTAATTTTAAGCTTATACGATAAATCTTCAGTCTATTTCTTAATCTTCAAAGTTAAATCAGATTTTCAAATGATATTAGTTTGATAATTAATTATTTAGATTGGATTTTTAACATACTAAATGTGATTTGATGTTTACAATTTTGTTAATTGAAACGTATGCCATATCGTTGAGTGTTTCTCAAATTATGATAGGTTGTAATTGATTAAAGATTTACGAAGATGGTCTTAGGATTATGTTAATGATTTATATGTTATTTTATTAAGTCTAATTCATTGAATTAAATTCGAGTAGTGGATGAACTTTTGTCAACAAAGTTTAATCAACTCGTTTATCAAGGAATTCGTGAGAATGGTTATTAATTCCTTGTTATCATTCTTTATCAATATTCTTGAGGTACATTTTTAAGATTATGATATGGAGATCAAGCGAAATGAGAGGAACCAATATTATGGATTCTCGGGATGTCCGTTTTATTGGAAAAGGTACACACATGTCCTTTCACTTTGGAACTGGGTTATCTATATTTCGATCGATCATATGAATTACATTAGCTGATCTTGATATGTTTTCATAAGTCAATCTTGGATTGTATTAAAAATGTGATTTGTGTATTATAATATTTGTGAAATACATGTTTTATGAATTATAAGAAAAAGTAAGAATTTATTATATGTTAAAGTCTTATTTACTAAACCTTCAACTATAAATAATAATAAGTTATTCTGATTCGACGCTCAGTAATTTAAATTTGTTTAATGGACTATGTTTATGAAACTCAATTATTGTTTTAGTAAAATTCGTATACATATAGCTATAAGCGTAAAAAAATCTATGAAGAATATGGTTTACATAAGTTATTGAAAGTCTTAGTATAACATGTTTGTAAGGCGAGTTCTATACGAGTTTCATGCATGAATATCTAAAGGCAATTATGATATTTGATTTCCCATTTTGAGAATCCCATGGCAGGGGTTAGAAGATATGAGTGCGGAGTTCTAGTTGGGATTTCAGAATACTTTTCAACATGAGATTTAGAGAATTATTATTTCAGTTACGAATACGCATTTAGTAAGCTATCGATGAATTTATTGTGAATTGCTATTAAAGGAGAGTAAGTTCAAATTAGAAGTTACATTACATCATCTAATGATATCTTCAATTACTATTTGTGGAATTTGGATTTTTGCAATATTAGAGAGTTATGTCAAAGTGATTGTGGGATAAATTAGTTGATCAAAGTTGATGGGATAACATAGCTAATACGAGAATTTCATGACTCTTAAGATACAATAGCTAAAGTAAGTATATCTATGGATGAGTAATGGTAAGTGTTGGAAAGTAAATAAAAATAAGGTAAGGTAATCCCTTATTAGTATATAGATATCAAGAGTTGGAGGATTAATAAAAGAGTATCAAACACTTAACTGGACTGGGGTTACTTATGTTAGGTGAGGCCATTATATAAATTAAGTCGACGAACTTTCTATTATGAGTATCAAAGTGGAGAAGGTGAATGAGTTTAGAGGTATCACTGCTAATTGAAAAATAAGGTTCATGAAGGAGAATTCAGGGGATTTATGGATTTTGCTTGGGAACTAGAGGATTATAAGAGAGAATTTTTTTTTTTTTGCACCATATACCCTTTCAACTTTTAAAATTCACTATATACCCCTCACTTTTTAAAAAATACATCCACTTACCCTTAATGACTAATGACATTAAACTCTGTTAGTCATTAACCTCCAATCCTCCCTCTAATCCTAATTAACTAACCTAAATCTACCCCTAACCCTAACTAACCTAAATCTATCCCTAGCCCTAGCACTAACCCTAACCCTAACCCTAATACCCTAACCCTAACCGTAACCCCCACCCCCACCTCTGCCGTTCTCCTCCCTACCACCCCCAAAACCCCATTCCCCCACCCCGCAACCCTCCTCCCCCCTTCCGTCACCCCGCAACCCCTCCCCTTTTTCGCCACCCTGGAACACCGCAACCCCCTCCCCCCTTATGCCACCCCTGCAATCCTTCCCATTAACCTTGCAAACTCGCGCAATCCCCCCTTTCCTTTGTTTAATCCCGCAACCCCCTCCCCCTGCAAAATCGCGCAACCCCCCTCCCCCTGCAAAATAGTGCAACCCTCTCCCCTGTTTCTTTCCTTCGTCTTTCTGTGAATTTGCAAGCCACATATTTCTTTGAATTCCTTTGGCAAAGAAGGCGAAGTCTTAACATAGCAATCTCTGCGAAGAGGAAGACGAAGGAAAGAATCAGGGGGATGGGTTGCACGATTTTGCAGGGGGAAGGGGGGTTGCGCGATTTTGCAGGATTGGTGGGGGAGGGGGACTGCACGGGTGGCGGAAGGGGGGAGGGGGTTGCGGGGTTGGGGAAGGGGAAGGGGGCTTTGGAGGTGTTGGGAGGGGGACTGCAGGGGTGAGGGGTTAGGGTTAGGGTATAAATTAGAGGTTAGGGCTAGGGTTTGGCTTAAGTTTAGGTTAGTTAATTAGGATTAGTGAGGTATTAGGGGTTAATGACCAAGGAATGTTTAACGCCATTAGTCATTAAGTGTAGGTGGATGTAGAAAATTGGGGGTATATGGTGAATTTGGAAACTTGCGAGGGTATATGGTGCAAAAAAAATTTGTTAGGGGTATATGGTGAAAAAACCGTTTAATTTATGGAATAATCATGTTATTGGGCTTAAATCAGATTTTCTTAAAAGTTAGTTAATGCTCTTTTGTTAATTAATTATAACTTAGGCCTAAAACTGACTTATTGATTTCATTAACTAAACTAATTTAGCTTAGTTTGTTACGTGAATTTAGTTGGGCTTAAAATAATAGTAAAAACTTATTTGTTTATTTAACTAGTTGTCGGGCTAATTATATAGGAACTAATCTGATTTAGTATTTCATTAAACCTTGTTAGTTTAATATGTAAATTAACTAATAAAATTAATTAAATTATGTTATGTTAAGCTAATTATTCATATAATATTATTCTCAATTTTTATGAATAAATAGTATTAATAGTTGAATTTATATAAATATTTTTATGCTAGTTAGTTTAATCCATTAGTTAATTAATCTGTAAGTTTCTAGTTTATACAACAATATTAAGGTTATTATTAGGATAATTTTCGAAAAATTGAAATAAAGTAAATAATCAATCTAGCTTAGTAATTATCATGTCAAGATTGATTTAGAAACTTAAACGAGTAATTTGATGACGATAATAGTTTCCACTTAATAGTTTAAGTTTGTAAATCATACTAAAGTTAGAATAGAGTGTTGGTATAATATAAATTTTCTTAAAATATGTTTATTTAGTCATGATAAATAATTAGGAATTCCAATAACTAGTCATGTTTAAGTATCTTATATTACTAGATGATTAAGTATGAGTAGCTATAATGTTGTAAGATTATATTGAAATGTTGAGAACCTAGTGGTTTTGTGCTTAAGTTAAGAGGTGGGAGAATGAAATAATTAAAGTTTTAAGACTATATTGACAAGTCATTAAACATGGATCATGAGTTAACATTTGATTATTATTGTTATCACCTCCATATAGTTTTTTTTATGTTTAAAATATGTTAAGAATATTAATTTAACTTATAAGTTAGGACCATAGGTATGACGTTCACCTAAGTATAACTTGTATGATTAACTTTAACTAACGTTATTAGTACTAATGATAGAACCTTTTTGAGACACCCAAGTCTAGTAAGTCGTAATAAAGTTTTATTCTTTAACTCTTGATTAGAATAAAAGAAGGGATATTACGAGCCTCCCTCAGTTATGATAGGGACATTAGAAGGTAAAAAAGGGAGTAAAATTGAATTAATAATGTAATGGTGGACCATATGATAGGGACATGAGAGGGTAAAAAGGGGAAAACAAATTTCAAATAAGGAATAAAGTAAAAGATGAAAGATATTTTGAAAACGCACTTAAATGGAAAGAGGGAAGATTTTTAGGAAACGGATGGAGTATTTGGAAGCTTCTTTAAAACTACTTTTCATGTCATAACCTTCATTTTTTAATTTCACACGAGGAAGAAAATTACAAAAAAGATAATAAAATGAATTATGAAACTTATGAATAATAACATATTTAATACTTTTAACTGCCGGAAGCATTACCCTGGCCGGCCAAAAATACTAGTTCTAAAATAAAAGTAGTTAATAATATAAGTCGAAGTAAGTAAATACCACTTATGCTACTTATTAATATATAAAAATCCCAAATCAGCATGAGACGTTATTGTGACACATAACCCTATTAGAGTACAGCATAGAATTTTCTAGGTCGTTAGATCATAGTAATTGAGCTTAAATATAACTTTTTTCTTCCCTTTATTTTGAGTTTATATGGCATCCATAAGCCCTCTTAATAATTTTGGCTTTATGAACAAGAAAAAAGATTCCGCTGCTAAAACTTACTTGGAGGGCAGCCAATATTAGTTTTTATTTATGTCCTTACACCCTAACATGAGCTTATCCCCTCCTTTATATAAGAGTAGCAGACAGTAGGACCAAAACCCAAAATGCTCCTTTCTTTCTTGTGTATTATTAAGAGTTTCAGAGCTATTTAAACATCTCAACAAAGACAGCGTTATAAGCAAGTGTGAGTATAAGTTATAACATGGGCAGGCACAGGCATGGAAGGGGTAAGTATTCTTGCTTGTTTTTCTTCATCAACATTTTTAGAGGTCGTTGGATGAGCAGAAATCACCAAGATATGACTACCGACGAGTCCGGTGACGAGGCGATGAGTATCAGACGGTCAAGAATGGTTGATGATGATCAGCATGGTGATCTTTATTGGATGGCTGAACCTGGTATAGATTGGAAGGCTTCTGCCTTCATCAAAAGGTTTCATGCTTCTCAGCATACCTAGAAGAGAAGCTAAAAGTGCACGTGTTTAGAAAGGTTATTGCATGTTGTTAGTGCTTTTGGTCATGTGTTGGTTTAAGATGCAACTTGCAAGCTAAGTAACTTGTACTCCTAAAGCTGTTATTTTACTTATTAAGTAGTGTGTTATATAAATTTTTATACATTTATTATAATTTTTCTTTTCGAATAGAGTGTTTTTCTCAATAAAGTTTCATGATGTTGGCATTTATAGAGAATAATGTTATGTTGGTTGAACAATTACAGATGTTTTCTGTTTAATCCATGAAAAAACTCAAATTTGACTACTCTTATATATGATGGCTGATACAAAAATCATTTTAATTATAGACATATAGATGTTAGAAACTTCAATTCAAAAAAACAACAAGGATAATACACAAGAAAATTTTAATGATGGTTTAAAATCCCCTCTTTTTTAATTAATAAATTGCAAAAATAATAACTACTATGTGTTTTTCCTCTCAAATTAATAGAAAGTTACAAACTACCTGTTTCTCTTTATCAACTACTACATTTCTTCTCAACTGCATATACCAATTGTATAAAAATATATCTCCTTACTATCCTATATTTATACAATATATAAGGAAAAAGTGTTGAAGAAACAACAAGATGTTTGTTTTGTCCCTTCTAGGCGATCAGAAAAAATTCCTTCCTTTCGATGAATACACGGCAGAGCCACTTTATTTTTCAAAATACTTCAATTTGTACACGCAAGAAATAGGCCAATTCAGCAGCTTTTTTTTTCAATTTCTCGCGGAGCCAAATTCTCATCAGTACAAGTCAAAGGAATGGCTCCCTGGCCTCTGGTTTCCAAATAAAGGTCACGACGAGTATAAATACCCTCTTTAACTTCTATTCTAATAGACTGATTATCGTTTATAAGAAATCGGAAGAAGATGCGACGGTTTTTTCCAGGAATCCCCAAAGAAAAATACACTACTAGAATACATAGAGTGCCACTAGACTTAAATATAACTAGGAAACAATATAATTGGAGGGTAATTAATTTTATTCCTACCTAAACTCTTGCTAACAATAATATCATAATTATATTGAACTTCATAAAACACACAGAACTCTTACACCCTAATACTTACTTCCATACTTAAAAAGACTTTGAATTAATTTTTGGTGTGCTTCTTGGCTTGTAACCTAATACTAAGTATACTACTACATTTAGAAGCAAATTGCAACGGTTCATGTGATACCATAGAGGTATTGCATTAGACTATGAAATTAATGTGTTGCATCATATGTAATGCAATGATTCATGGGATACCATAGAGGCATTACATTAGACAATAAACATGTGTTGCATTAGATCTATTGCAATGGTTATTTAGTGTTGCAACTAGCCATTGCATTAGATGTCTAAGACTGTTGCAGTAGATCTAATGTAAGGGCAGCAACAACAACTATTGCAATAGCTTCGTTGCAATTTTTATCAAGTCTATTGCAACGGTTTTCAGGAATTGAAGTAGTTCATATATATATGTAGTAGTGGTACAAACAAGGTTTCCAGAATCAAAGTAAATCATTATTATTGGTGGGCTTACAAACTTATAAGGCATATGAGTCATATTCCTTTTGTTCGTAGTTTGTCCAATTTTATTTTATGGTTAAAGCAGTCATAAATTAATCATAAACTCTTACTAAAACAGCACATTAAAATTGTAGCAATTTTGTCAAGTTTTCCATAAATCCCATTGTCCAGAAATAAATTGTATTTATACTAGCACTCATATGAACATAAAATCATAAAATTGGTAAAAATGTGTATTGAAATTGTGAAAGTTAAAGAAGGTGACTACGAAAAGAAAAGGTGACCTTCAAACTAAAATTTCAAAAGAAGTTGGTATAAAAATATGTTACACTAGTCCTTAGCTCAAAATCTGTATTCCCATTTTCCGTTAGTGTGTTTTCACAAAAAACTTTCCTTCTTCTGTTTTGTTCTTTCTTTTTGGCACTAAATCTTTACCGCAATAAAATACCCAATTTGTTTGCATTTTTTCGATTCTAATTGATTTTTGGATTATGATATGTTGTTAAGAAGGCTCATTCAAGTTCCTTAATCATCATGTCCATCTACTGGTGTCCAAAATAACTGAAATCACATGTAAATACCAAACAACACCAAACACAAAATGGGTGTATATATATATATATATATATATATATATATATATATATAATATATATTATATATAATATATATATATATATATATATATACTAACTAACTCCGTTTTTAAATAAGTGACACGTTTTGATTTGTTGGAAATGTCATGATTAGTGACATATAGCTTAAATTTGGAATTTTTGTTGCTTTTGTTACCAAATTGTAATTACTAATTTTTATAAACTAAACTATGTAATCACATAACTACAAAGCTAACTCAATTAAATTTAATCACATACCCTATATCTTCATGAGCTGATCAACTTCTCCTCAACCTCAACTCCTCCCTTTTTCTCACCTCAACCCACCACCATTTTATGAACTAAACCACCACCTTTGATCCACCTTCTTCCTCCTATCTCACCTCCTTTATCTTTTCTCACCTGAACTCATCACCATTTTCTCTGGCCCATTGTTGTTCAACCACCCACCCTATTTCTCCTCAACCTAGACCTCCCCTCCTCTCTCTCCTCCTTACCTGCATAACCACCCTCCCCACCACCTTTCAACCCCCAATCTCAAGTAAAAAACCACCCTTCAACTCTTTATCTCGTCTCCCCCCGAAACTCAAAAACTCAACCAGACCCATTTTCTCTCTCCTCATAAACCCAAAACATTAAAATGGTGTTTAAGAAAAATACATTAATTTGACAAATAACATTCAAGAAAAACAACATAGATTGACAATCTCCCATAATTTCTTTTTATTTCGGATTTTGTGAAAATTTTATTGTATCTTTATAAAAATTTGAGTGAATCTTTTCAAAAAAATTGGTGAATTTGGTTTGTATATTTCAAATTCTTGTAAATCTTCATATTATCTAGATCTTCTTTATTTTAGTTCTCTTTTAATTTTGAAGAACAAAGTCTCATACATCATCTATCATGGTTTTGATATTTGGATATTTTGGTGAATTTGGCTTTGGAGTGGTTTCTGGCGGTGGATAAAGATGACTGCTAGTGGTGGGTACTAAATAAACAATGATAGGTTGAGAAAGTAGTGGATGACCATCGTGTCAGGCCGATGGTGGTGGATAGTGGTGGGTGAAGGTGGCGGTAATGATGATAATTGTGGACGTGGTTAGGTAGTGTCATGCCATGGTGGGGTGAAGTCGGTGGCTTCCTTTGAGTGGTGGGGTAAAATATTGGTGCTAAATTATTAGTAGTTTGATTAAGTGGGTGAGTTATTTAATTACATTGTACTTTATTTGTTAATTGTGGTCTCCAATTTTCTCTATCTAAGTTTCTTAATATTTATGTCTTTTCTGTTTGTGTTACATATTAAAAAACAGAGGTAATATAATGCAAATACATACACAAAAAAAATCAACCTAAAATGAACCTCCACCATGCTAGAATATTGACTTATCATGTTGCACAAGTGTTGAGTTCCTAGGTTTTGATAGAGTAACTAACAACTACGACTATTGATGTATTCTTGATTGTTCTCTTGTGGAGCAAATATGTCCTTTCGACGACTTAGAGTTTGACGAAGCCTTCTTAATGAACATAAAAAAATATCCAAGGAAAAGCTCAAGTCTTATAAGTACATGAGGATAATGAAGATACAAGATTTTGAATTAGTCTCTATGTAATTTGTGTGCATGAAACTTACGTGAAATTGCTACGGTATTCTTGATTGAGAACCAATATTATTAGGAAAGAGTAAGATCTTTGGCACAAGAAGAAGGGGTTGACCCGTATTACCTTGACTTGGTTCTGCTTCCCAATAAGGGAACCAATTGGGTAAATATTCAGAACACTACCAGCTCAAGGAACCATTCTTCGGAATAACGCTAACTTGATGAGTTTTCAAGTTTGCATTTTAAATGATTTTAGATATATCCAAGATGCTTTCTTCAAGTATTTTTGATGATAAACATACATGCCAACTTGGGGGGAATATAATCAGCTTATTTAAGTGAATAATGATTTCGTAAGTATATTGGATATTATTTTGTTTCCTTTATAACATACTTTCCATATACTTGTGCAATTCTAGGAAATATCTTATATTCAAGATATGACCTATTTGAGGTCATGAAATCAATCACCCAAATGCTATATAGACGGATCATAATTTCCAATTTTGATGGTAGCTCTTCCAAAAAAAAAATTGAATTGTGCGCACCATCATAGGATTTCATTATCTCTTATCAAACTTTGTTTGAAAGCATTCTTGAGAGAAAACGATTGATTGTAATTGAAGCACTAAGAGATTAGTGGTTCGGGGGAAGGTTTGTGATCGAACGTGATTTTTTTATGAGTTTAGTTGCACAATCAACACATAAAGAGTTAGATATGCGGTGAATGGTTCGTCTGGAGTAAGGTGAATCAGTTAGGCCTATTTACTTTTCTTTCTTAGAGTAAATTAATAAGATTGCCATGGTTCATAGGACGTAGACTCACAATTGAGCTAATCCTCGTTACACTTGTGTGCGTACTTGTGTGTGTACTTGTGTGCATACTTATGTGCGTATTTTACCCCATTAATATAAAATTGTCTTGTGTTCGCTACGAAGACCCAGTGTCAATTGGTTCCTCTAGATCTAAAAAGTTTTAAAATGCATTGCTTATTATTGTACTCAGTTCAGACCCCTTCTTGAGTACCAAGTTCACATTCAACAAATAGTACTTAGTGCAGTTGATTGGTGATAAACTTCATCGAGCCTAACACAAGTCCATGCCAGAGGAGAGTTTGACCACATACAAAGTTGGCAAGGTTACATCCTAAAACCAATAATTGGTGATAGTTGGAGTAACCCCCCAATCAATATGCTAGTCATTGTCTCTTTAATTCTTCAATGTGAGACAACTATTTCCTTAATCACATGTGGGTCATATTCTTCACACTCCCCTCACATGGGAGCCACCGTTAACCTTACAATTTGGATAGCTCACTACATCCTCTTTGTATCCTTTTTAGACTTTCAACATGAGGTCAACTTGGCTCTTTCTTGGGGCCATCATAATTCTGTTAGGCTTACTTGCCCCAAAACATATCTTTAGCACCTTCCATCTTGCATTTTATAATGGACCAAGATCATCCGCTCTGATACCATGATAAGCTTGATTGGGTCAAACACACGTCCATGTATGAGGAGAGTTTGACCAAATATAAGGTTGATAGAGATCCATCTTAAACCATTTGGTAATAGGAGGAGTAACCTATCAATCTATATGTATGTCAATCATTCTCTATCTAATTATTCAATATGGGACAACTATTTTCTTACTCACATGAGGATCATACTCTTAATACTTATCTTTAATCTTCCAATCTGGATAGGTCACAACATCGTCGTAGGGCCTTTCTCTGGACTTCCAACATGAGGTCAACTGGGACCCTTCTTGGGGTCATCACAATATTGTTGGGCTTACTTGCCCCAGATCCTTAACACCTTCCATCTTACATTTCATAATATCCCAAGATTGCTTGCTATGATGCCATGATAAGCTTCATTGGGCCTAACACAAGCCCATACGTGAGGAGAGTTTGATCACATACAGGATTGGAAAAGTTCCATCCTAAAACCAATTGTTAATAGGTGGAGTAACCACCAATCCATATGTTGGTTATTCTCTCTAATTATTCAATGTGGAATAACTCTTTTTTTTACTCAAATGTGGACAATAATAGTTAGGGATATACCTTATAATCCTAATGTCATTAGGTCGAATCCTCCCAACTGTGATGCTTGGTACAAATCCTCTTAGATTTCCACCGTAATCCCAAGTACTTGGTCCGCAAATACTATAACAAGAAACCATAAAGGTTGAGGTCTAATCATGCTGTTTCTCCTTACCAATTAAGGAAATGTAGCAATAGCTAAAAATAGGTGAATTCACTAATTAACTTGATGTGAAAAATGTCATCTTGCGTGGTAAGCTATATAAAGAGGTCTAGATAAGGCTTCTCCTTGGTATTTCATTTTGGTATTTTCTGTTAACCCCTCTCATCAGAATTGGGTGTGATGCTTACTTCACCCCTTCGTCGGTGTGGGTTACACATCAATCTCATGTTGATCTTACTTTGTTCACTTTCTAAAAGGAGGAAGATTTATTGGCTCTATTCTTTTATGAGGATTATACACTTGTTATCAACTTAAAGATATTTGTTTTCATATGTACTGCATTTGATAGCTAGGACTAAATGAGTGCTACCACTATAGGGTCTTCTTCTTTGTAAATGCAAGCATGCTCTCGAAATTCTTCATGAATTATGGATTCTTGGCTCTAATCTTATTGGTACAACATCGCCTCTAAACCACAAGGTTGCATGTTTCTTTACCGAATCACATTTTTATTATACTCCATATTGTTGTAGTATTGGGATGCCAGTATCAAAAATCTACATTGAGTCCAAATCTTTTGTTCTACTTTTTGTACCATTGTATGTGCCACTCGATATTAGTGGTTCACATTATTAAATTTAAAACAAGCTTCTTATTTCAAAAAATAAATATGGCAAAGAATAGTAGACATCAACCAGATTGAATATCACATATAATGGTCCAAATAATTAGATAATATTTTTCCCCTTCTTCGTTAACCTAAGTGATGTCCAAATAAGGTGTAACCCCTTTGTGCTAATGACAATATATGTACTATGACCAATTAAAATCGGGTGGGAGAGTAACCAACTATCTTATCTTTCTCTTTAACCGAACCCTAGCGAAAGAAAACCTTACAACTACCCTCACCTCACCGCGCTACCCACATCCCCTCACTGGCTCATCAATGCCTGAGCATCTGCGACTCTATCAAGGTCGTCGACGAGCCCAACCTCCTTTCCCCAGCACAACAATAGCCATAGTTTTAGGTGACACAAACGGTGATCTTCATGAGTTTCTTCTCAAATTGGAGGAGGAATCCTCGAAAAAGGAAGGATCTTGGAGTCGATATCCATCGCGACGGAGAAGCAGCCGCAAAGGCCTGCATCGGTTTTTAGCAATTGAGATCCTTTGATTTTGGATTTGAAATTTTACTGTGAGGTTATCACTTTATTTATCATATTTTCCTAGCTAGTTTTTGTATTCCACTAGTTGTAGATGTTCACTACCTAGTCTAGGTTTGGTTTTCTAGTCCCCCACTTCTACTAAGAGGGTGTTAGTGTTCTATCTACTAGTTGATTAATTGGTTTATTATTTAGATTTATAACGTTATCATAGAAATCATGAACAGTGTTGATGAGTTGAAGAGGGATTTGTGCCTATACCAATTTGAAGAGAGTGACTTTTCTTCTAATAGATTGATGTAGAGGATTGGTCATCTCGTCATTATTATGGTATCTTTGCATATTACATCAGCCATTGGTAACACCTTTTGAAGAAATGGTGTTATTACATCAACCATTGCATGGTATTTTCAAGCCATCTAGATATTGTTTTTTGCTCACATTATTGATGAGGAGGAGAAATTCGTTTTAGCGATCTCAATTAATTTGATAAAGGTGATCATGGGCAGTGCTTAGAGATGGCCAACAGTGCAGGCCAATCGCTCTTC